>NC_092337.1:93049000-93373500 GCF_046630445.1 Rutidosis leptorrhynchoides | reverse complement strand
TAAAGACCCCATCGTATTCGTATTGATCAGAATTAATCTCGACCCATGGTACCATGTTGTCAAATGACGTGTTGCATACATAAAGTACCGTGTTGTCAGATGACGTGTTGCGTACAATCATGAGGTCTTATGATTAATCTTCCCGTGTTGTTTACGGGTGGTCCTGGAATATATAAAATCAAATCATAAGTAAATATATATTAAATATTATGTTAATTAGCCAAGACATGATTAATCCGATTTTGTCATAATATGATATATTACAGGTTTTGAAGTGTTTTAAAAATCAAATTAGAAGGATCTATTTAGTTTGCGAACAGGTTTGAAATCATTCAAACTATGTTCTTGTTGTTAAAAATTTTATAACACAAAATAAGATAGCTATATAAATATGAATCGAATAAGATTATGAATAAGGTTACTACCTCAAGTTACTTGGATAAAGCTACTGGAAAAGATAGAAAAAAATCTTGATCAAACTTCCTTATGATGATTATAGGTTGTTCATGAAGCTAGTTCTTCATGAGTATTTGCTGAGATTGTGAAGAACACTTAGAGTTCCTAAGAGTGTGTTTTTTTTTTGTTAGAGAAAGATGGTTGTAAGAATGAAATGAAAAACCAAGGTGATGGTGATACTTATACGACAGTCTGGTTGTTGAGAGAACAAGGACAAATTATTGTGTTGAATTTTTGAGTAATAATGTATGCTAGCTTACAAATAAGATTCCCTCTTATCTAGGGCAGATCTAAAGCTGATAAGGATATTGATTTGATGTGTATTTACCAATAGTAAATACGTATGGATGATGGGTATGATACGGTAAAAGAAGCTCAAAATCGGGCTTTTATTTTGGGTCCAACCGGGCCAAAAATAAAATTTTAAGACATTTTTAATAAAGCAAGGTTAGCCCAAAAAAATTTCCAGCCAGGGGCTCTGCCCCTTGGACCCCGCCAGGGGTTGCCACCCCTTGGACCCCGCTTATCGGGGGCGCTGTGAAATGTCCCGTTCTTATTGATTAAAAACGTTCCATATTAATTGATTTCGTTGCGAGGTTTTGACCTCTATATGAGACGTTTTTCAAAGACTGCATTCATTTTAAAACAAACCATAACCTTTATTTCATAAATTAAGGTTTAAAAAGCTTTACGTAGATTATCAAATAATGATAATCTAAAATATCCTGTTTACACACGACCATTACATAATGGTTTACAATACAAATATGTTACATCGAAATCAGTTTCTTGAATGCAGTTTTTACACAATATCATTCAAACATGGACTCCAAATCTTGTCCTTATTTTAGTATGCAACAGCGGAAGCTCTTAGTATTCACCTGAGAATAGACATGCTTTAAACGTCAACAAAAATGTTGGTGAGTTATAGGTTTAACCTATATATATCAAATCGTAACAATAGACCACAAGATTTCATATTTCAATACACATCCCATACATAGAGATAAAAATCATTCATATGGTGAACACCTGGTAACCGACATTAAAAAGATGCATATATAAGAATATCCCCATCATTCCGGGACACCCTTCGGATATGATATAAATTTCGAAGTACTAAAGCATCCGGTACTTTGGATGGGGCTTGTTGGGCCCGATAGATCTATCTTTAGGATTCGCGTCAATTAGGGTGTCTGTTCCCTAATTCTTAGATTACCAGACTTAATAAAAAGGGGCATATTCGATTTCGATAATTCAACCATAGAATGTAGTTTCACGTACTTGTGTCTATTTTGTAAATCATTTATAAAACCTGCATGTATTCTCATCCCAAAAATATTAGATTTTAAAAGTGGGACTATAACTCACTTTCACAGATTTTTACTTCGTCGGGAAGTAAGACTTGGCCACTGGTTGATTCACGAACCTATAATAATATATACATATATATCAAAGTATGTTCAAAATATATTTACAACACTTTTAATATATTTTGATGTTTTAAGTTTATTAAGTCAGCTGTCCTCGTTAGTAACCTACAACTAGTTGTCCACAGTTAGATGTACAGAAATAAATCGATAAATATTATCTTGAATCAATCCACGACCCAGTGTATACGTATCTCAGTATTGATCACAACTCAAACTATATATATTTTGGAATCAACCTCAACCCTGTATAGCTAACTCCAACATTCACATATAGAGTGTCTATGGTTGTTCCAAAATATATATAGATGTGTCGACATGATAGGTCAAAACATTGTATACGTGTCTATGGTATCTCAAGATTACATAATATACAATACAAGTTGATTAAGTTATGGTTGGAATAGATTTATTACCAATTTTCACGTAGCTAAAATGAGAAAAATTATCCAATCTTGTTTTACCCATAACTTCTTCATTTTAAATCCGTTTTGAGTGAATCAAATTGCTATGGTTTCATATTGAACTCTATTTTATGAATCTAAACAGAAAAAGTATAGGTTTATAGTCAGAAAAATAAGTTACAAGTCATTTTTGTAAAGGTAGTCATTTCAGTCGAAAGAACGACGTCTAGATGACCATTTTAGAAAACATACTTCCACTTTGAGTTTAACCATAATTTTTGGATATAGTTTCATGTTCATAATAAAAATCATTTTCTCAGAATAACAACTTTTAAATCAAAGTTTATCATAGTTTTAATTAACTAACCCAAAACAGCCCGCGGTGTTACTACGACGGCGTAAATCCGGTTTTACGGTGTTTTTCGTGTTTCCAGGTTTTAAATCATTAAGTTAGCATATCATATAGATATAGAACATGTGTTTAGTTGATTTTAAAAGTCAAGTTAGAAGGATTAACTTTTGTTTGCGAACAAGTTTAGAATTAACTAAACTATGTTCTAGTGATCACAAGTTTAAACCTTCGAATAAGATAGCTTTATATGTATGAATCGAATGATGTTATGAACATCATTACTACCTTAAGTTCCTTGGATAAACCTACTGGAAAAGAGAAAAATGGATCTAGCTTCAATGGATCCTTGGATGGCTCGAAGTTCTTGAAGCAGAATCATGACACGAAAACAAGTTCAAGTAAGATCATCACTTGAAATAACATTGTTATAGTTATAGAAATTGAACCAAAGTTTGAATATGATTATTACCTTGTATTAGAATCATAACCTACTGTAAGAAACAAAGATTTCTTGAGGTTGGATGATCACCTTACAAGATTGGAAGTGAGCTAGCAAACTTGAAAGTATTCTTGATTTTATGAAACTAGAACTTTTGGAATTTATGAAGAACACTTAGAACTTGAAGATAGAACTTGAGAGAGATCAATTAGATGAAGAAAATTGAAGAATGAAAGTGTTTGTAGGTGTTTTTGGTCGTTGGTGTATGGATTAGATATAAAGGATATGTAATTTTGTTTTCATGTAAATAAGTCATGAATGATTACTCATATTTTTGTAATTTTATGAGATATTTCATGCTAGTTGCCAAATGATGGTTCCCACATGTGTTAGGTGACTCACATGGGCTGCTAAGAGCTGATCATTGGAGTGTATATACCAATAGTACATACATCTAAAAGCTGTGTATTGTACGAGTACGAATACGGGTGCATACGAGTAGAATTGTTGATGAAACTGAACGAGGATGTAATTGTAAGCATTTTTGTTAAGTAGAAGTATTTTGATAAGTGTCTTGAAGTCTTTCAAAAGTGTATGAATACATATTAAAACACTACATGTATATACATGATAACTGAGTCGTTAAGTCATCGTTAGTCGTTACATGTAAATGTTGTTTTGAAACCTTTAGGTTAACGATCTTGTTGAATGTTGTTAACCCATTGTTTATTATAAAAAATGAGATGTTAAATTGTTATATTATCATGATATTATGATATATAATATATCTTAGTATGATGTATATACAGTTAAATGTCGTTACAACGATAATCGTTACATATATGTCTCGTTTCGAAATCATTAAGTTAGTAGTCTTATTTTTACATATGTATTTCATTGTTAATACACTTAATAATATATTTACTTATCATAGTATCATGTTAACTATATATATATCCATATATATGTCATCATATAGTTTTTACAAGTTTTAACGTTCGTGAATCACCGGTCAACTTGGGTGGTCAATTGTCTATATGAAACATATTTCAATTAATCAAGTCTTAACAAGTTTGATTGCTTAACATGTTGGAAACATTTAATCATGTAAATATCAATCTCAATTAATATATATAAACATGGAAAAGTTCGGGTCACTACAGTACCTACCCGTTAAATAAATTTCGTCCCGAAATTTTAAGCTGTTGAAGGTGTTGACGAATCTTCTGGAAATAGAAGCGGGTATTTCTTCTTCATCTGATCTTCACGCTCCCAGGTGAACTCGGGTCCTCTACGAGCATTCCATCGAACCTTAACAATTGGTATCTTGTTTTGCTTAAGTCTTTTAACCTCACGATCCATTATTTCGACGGGTTGTTCGATGAATTGAAGTTTTTCGTTGATTTGGATTTCATCTAACGGAATAGTGAGATCTTCTTTAGCTAAACATTTCTTCAAATTCGAGACGTGGAAAGTGTTATGTACAGCTGCGAGTTGTTGAGGTAACTCAAGTCGGTAAGCTACTGGTTCGACACGATCAATAATCTTGAATGGTCCAATATACCTTGGATTTAATTTCCCTCGTTTACCAAATCGAACAACGCCTTTCCAAGGTGCAACTTTAAGCATGACCATCTCTCCAATTTAAAATTCTATATCTTTTCTTTTAATGTCAGCGTAGCTCTTTTGTCGACTTTGGGCGGTTTTCAACCGCTGTTGAATTTGGATGATCTTCTCGGTAGTTTCTTGTATAATCTCCGGACCCGTAATCTGTCTATCCCCCACTTCACTCCAACAAATCGGAGACCTGCACTTTCTACCATAAAGTGCTTCAAACGGCGCCATCTCAATGCTTGAATGGTAGCAGTTGTTGTAGGAAAATTCTGCTAACGGTAGATGTCGATCCCAACTGTTTCCGAAATCAATAACACATGCTCGTAGCATGTCTTCAAGCGTTTGTATCGTCCTTTCGCTCTGCCCATCAGTTTGTGGATGATAGGCAGTACTCATGTCTAGACGAGTTCCTAATGCTTGCTGTAATGTCTGCCAGAATCTTGAAATAAATCTGTCATCCCTATCAGAGATAATAGAGATTGGTATTCCATGTCTGGAGACGACTTCCTTCAAATACAGTCGTGCTAACTTCTCCATCTTGTCATCTTCTCTTATTGGCAGGAAGTGTGCTGATTTGGTGAGACGATCAACTATTACCCAAATAGTATCAAAACCACTTGCAGTCCTTGGCAATTTAGTGATGAAATCCATGGTAATGTTTTCCCATTTCCATTCCGGGATTTCGGGTTGTTGAAGTAGACCTGATGGTTTCTGATGCTCAGCTTTGACCTTAGAACACGTCAAACATTCTCCTACGTATTTAGCAACACCGGCTTTCATACCCGGCCACCAAAAATGTTTCTTGAGATCCTTGTACATCTTCCCCGTTCCAGGATGTATTGAGTATCTGGTTTTATGAGCTTCTCTAAGTACCATTTCTCTCATATCTCCAAATTTTGGTACCCAAATCCTTTCAGCCCTATACCGGGTTCCGTCTTCCTGAATATTAAGATGCTTCTCTTTGGGTATTTCATCCTTTAAATTTCCCTTTTTTAAAACTCCTTGTTGCGCCTCCTTTATTTGAGTAGTAAGGTTATTATGAATCATTATATTCATAGATTTTACTCGAATGGGTTCTCTGTCCTTCCTGCTCAAGGCATCGGCTACCACATTTGCCTTCCCCGGGTGGTAACGAATCTCAAAGTCGTAATCATTCAATAATTCAATCCACCTACGCTGCCTCATATTCAGTTGTTTCTGATTAAATATGTGTTGAAGACTTTTGTGGTCGGTATATATAATACTTTTGACCCCATATAAGTAGTGCCTCCAAGTCTTTAATGCAAAAACAACCGCGCCTAATTCCAAATCATGCGTCGTATAATTTTGTTCGTGAATCTTCAATTGTCTAGACGCATAAGCAATCACCTTCGTTCGTTGCATTAATACACAACCGAGACCTTGTTTTGATGCGTCACAATAAATCACAAAATCATCATTCCCTTCAGGCAATGACAATATAGGTGCCGTAGTTAGCTTTTTCTTCAATAACTGAAACGCTTTCTCTTGTTCATCATTCCATTCAAATTTCTTCCCTTTATGCGTGAATGCAGTCAAGGGTTTTGCTATCCTGGAAAAGTCTTGGATGAACCTTCTGTAGTAACCAGCTAGTCCTAAAAACTGGCGTATGTGTTTCGCAGTTTTTGGGGTTTCCCACTTTTCAACAGTTTCTATCTTTGCCGGATCCACCTTAATACCTTCTTTGTTCACTATGTGACCGAGGAATTGAACTTCTTCCAACCAAAATGCACACTTTGAAAACTTAGCGTACAATTCTTCCTTCCTCAATACTTCTAACACCTTTCTCAAATGTTCACCGTGTTCTTGGTCATTCTTTGAGTAAATAAGTATGTCATCAATGAAAATAATGACAAACTTATCAAGGTATGGTCCACACACTCGGTTCATAAGGTCCATGAACACAGCTGGTGCATTAGTTAAACCAAACGGCATGACCATAAACTCGTAATGACCGTAACGTGTTCTGAAAGCAGTCTTTGGAATATCATCTTCTTTCACCCGCATTTGATGATACCCGGAACGTAAGTCAATCTTTGAATAAACAGACGAGCCTTGTAGTTGATCAAATAAGTCGTCGATTTTCGGTAGTGGGTAGCGGTTCTTGATGGTAAGTTTGTTCAACTCTCGGTAGTCAATACACAACCTGAATGTACCATCTTTCTTCTTGACAAACAAAACAGGAGCTCCCCACGGTGATGTGCTTGGTCGAATGAAACCACGCTCTAAAAGTTCTTGTAATTGGCTTTGCAGTTCTTTCATCTTGCTGGGTGCGAGTCTGTAAGGAGCACGAGCTATTGGTGCAGCTCCTGGTACAAGATCTATTTGAAATTCAACGGATCGATGTGGGGGTAATCCCGGTAATTCTTTCGGAAATACATCGGGAAATTCTTTTGCAATGGGAACATCATTGATGCTCTTTTCTTCAGTTTGTACTTTCTCGACGTGTGCTAGAACAGCATAGCAACCTTTTCTTATTAGTTTTTGTGCCTTCAAATTACTAATAAGATGTAGCTTCGTGTTGCCCTTTTCTCCGTACACCATTAAGGGTTTTCCTTTTTCTCGTATAATGCGAATTGCATTTTTGTAACAAACGATCTCTGCTTTCACTTCTTTCAACCAGTCCATACCGATTATCACATCAAAACTCCCTAACTCTACTGGTATCAAATCAATCTTAAATGTTTCGTTAACCAGTTTAATTTCTCGATTCCGACATATATTATCTGCTAAAATTAATTTACCATTTGCTAATTCGAGTAAAAATTTACTATCCAAAGGCGTCAATGGACAACTTAATTTAGCACAAAAATCTCTACTCATATAGCTTCTATCCGCACCCGAATCAAATAAAACGTAAGCAGATTTATTGTCAATAAGAAACGTACCCGTAACAAGCTCCGGGTCTTCTTGTGCCTCTGCCGCATTAATATTGAAAACTCTTCCGCGGGCTTGTCCATTCGTGTTCTCCTGGTTCGGGCAATTTCTAATAATGTGGCCCGGTTTTCCACATTTATAACAAACTACATTGGCGTAACTTGCTCCGACACTACTTGCTCCGCCATTACTCGTTCCGACACCATTTGTTCCTTTCGTTCTATTAACCCCTGGTCCGTAAACCTCACACTTCGCCGCGCTATGACCATTTCTTTTACACTTGTTGCAAAATTTGGTGCAGAACCCCGAGTGATACTTTTCACACCTTTGGCAAAGCTGCTTCTGATTGTTGTTGTTGTTGCGGTTATTATTGTTGTTGGGATGATTGTTGTAGTTGCTGTTGTTGTTGTTGTTGTTGGGCCGTTTGTTGTAGTTGCGATTGATGTTGCGATTGTTGGGATAGTTGTTGCGATTATTGTTGTAATTGTTGTTGTTGTTGTATTGGTGATTCTTATCACCGTTTTCCTCCCACTTTCTTTTGACTTGCTTCACATTGGCCTCTTCAGCAGTCTGTTCTTTAATTCTTTCTTCAATCTGGTTCACTAGTTTGTGAGCCATTCTACATGCCTGTTGTATGGAGGCGGGCTCGTGTGAACTTATATCTTCTTGGATTCTTTCCGGTAGTCCTTTCACAAACGCGTCGATCTTCTCTTCCTCATCTTCGAACGCTCCCGGACACAATAGGCATAATTCTGTGAATCGTCTTTCGTACGTGGTAATATCAAATCCTTGGGTTCGTAACCCTCTAAGTTCTGTCTTGAGCTTATTGACCTCAGTTCTGGGACGGTACTTCTCGTTCATTAAGTGCTTGAATGCTGACCACGGTAGTGCGTAAGCATCATCTTGTCCCACTTGCTCTAGATAGGTATTCCACCATGTTAACGCAGAACCTGTGAAGGTATGCGTAGCGTACTTCACTTTGTCCTCTTCAGTACACTTACTTATGGCAAACACCGATTCAACCTTCTCGGTCCACCGTTTCAATCCGATCGGTCCTTCGGTTCCATCAAATTCCAAAGGTTTGCAGGCAGTGAATTCTTTGTAGGTGCATCCTACACGATTTCCTGTACTGCTAGATCCAAGGTTATTATTGGTATGTAGCGCAGCCTGTACTGCGGCTATGTTTGAAGCTAGAAAAGTACAGAATTCCTCTTCATTCATATTCACGGTGTGTCGAGTAGTCGGTGCCATTTCCTTCAAAATAGTTAAATGGAACAAGTTAATCATACAGAATATTAAGAGTAGTTAATAGTATTTCGTAGCATAATATGAACTCATTTATAAAAGCTTTTTCTTCATATTAGCGTTTTATAAGTTTAAATTCGGGTAGTACCTACCCGTTAAGTTCATACTTAGTAGCTAATATACAATTCAACTACTACAATTATATATGAAAAACTGATTATAATAATATTTCGCGTTCAAACTTTTACACAATATTTTACAAACTTACAATACCGCTTATTTTACATATAGCATGAAATATAGCACACAATAAATTTGATACAAGATGGTTGTGAAGATAATTCTAGCTAGTACACAAGTCGTTCAGCAAAGGCAATAAAGACACGTAATTCATACGTCCAGAAACAAGTCATGCATTCTGGTTTTACTAGGATTACTTCCCATCCTTGGTCTTGTGGAACATAACCGTTATGGCCGTTGATAAGACAGCGTGTTGTAACGTCGTCAAAGGGACGAGGGTTACGTAATGTCCAACAGTCCCGTAACAATCTAAAAACCTCATTTCTTACCCCAATTACCGACTCCGTCACTTGTGGGAACGTTTTGTTTAATAGTTGTAGCCCGATGTTCTTGTTCTCACTTTGGTGAGAAGCGAACATTACTAATCCGTAAGCATAACATGCTTCTTTATGTTGCATGTTAGCCGCTTTTTCTAAATCACGAAGTCCAATATTCTGATATATTGAGTCAAAATAATTTCTTAACCCATTACGTAAAATAGCATTTGGGTTCCCCGCAATATATGCGTCAAAGTAAACACATCGTAACTTATTGGTTTCCCAATGTGATATCCCCCATCTTTCAAACGAAAGTCTCTTATAAACCAAGACATTCTTGGAACGTTCTTCGAATGTCTTACAAACTGATCTCGCCTTAAATAGTTGTGCCGAAGAATTCTGACCGACTCTAGACAAGATTTCATCAATCATGTCTCCGGGTAGGTCTCTTAAAATATTGGGTTGTCTATCCATTTTGTGTTTTTATACTGTAAAATAGACAAGAGTTAGATTCATCAAAAAAAAATACTTATTAATACAAGCAATTTTTACATATATCATAAAGCATAAGCATACTATATTACATATATTACACCACACGAATACAACTATCTTATTCCGACTCGCTTGTTTCTTCTTCTTCGGTTTTGGTTCGTTTTGCCAAGTTTCTAGGGATATATGATGTTCCCATAATACGAGCCGTCATTTTCCACATTGGTTTAGAAAAACCTGGTGGTTTAGAGGTTCCCGGGTCATTGTTACAACTTAAGGACTTCGGGGGTTGACGATACATATAAAGTTCATCGGGGTTGGAATTAGATTTCTCTATTTTTATGCCCTTTCCCTTATTATTTTCTTTTGCCTTTTTAAATTCAGTTGGGGTAATTTCTATAACATCATCGGAATTCTCGTCGGAATCCGATTCATCGAAGAATTGGTAATCCTCCCAATATTTTGCTTCCTTGGCGGAAACACCATTGACCATAATTAACCTTGGTCGGTTGGTTGAGGATTTTCTTTTACTTAACCGTTTTATTATTTCCCCCACCAGTTCTATTTCTTCATCCGTTTCCGATTCTTCTTCCGGTTCCGATTCTTCTTCCGGTTCCGACTCTTCTTCCGGTTCCTCTTCGGGAACTTGTGAATCAGTCCACGAATCATTCCAGTTTACATTTGACTCTTCATTATTATTAGGTGAGTCAATGGGACTTGTTCTAGAGGTAGACATCTATCACATAATATCAAACGCATTAAGAGATTAATATATCACATAATATTCACATGTTAAAAAAAAATTTATAGTTTCCAACAAAATTTGTTAAGCAATCATTTTTCAAGTAAACACGGTCGAAGTCCAGACTCACTAATGCATCCTAACAAACTCGATAAGACACACTAATGCAAAATTCTGGTTCTCTAAGACCAACGCTCGGATACCAACTGAAATGTCCCGTTCTTATTGATTAAAAACGTTCCATATTAATTGATTTCGTTGCGAGGTTTTGACCTCTATATGAGACGTTTTTCAAAGACTGCATTCATTTTAAAACAAACCATAACCTTTATTTCATAAATAAAGGTTTAAAAAGCTTTACGTAGATTATCAAATAATGATAATCTAAAATATCCTGTTTACACACGACCATTACATAATGGTTTACAATACAAATATGTTACATCGAAATCAGTTTCTTGAATGCAGTTTTTACACAATATCATTCAAACATGGACTCCAAATCTTGTCCTTATTTTAGTATGCAACAGCGGAAGCTCTTAGTATTCACCTGAGAATAAACATGCTTTAAACGTCAACAAAAATGTTGGTGAGTTATAGGTTTAACCTATATATATCAAATCGTAACAATAGACCACAAGATTTCATATTTCAATACACATCCCATACATAGAGATAAAGATCATTCATATGGTGAACACCTGGTAACCGACATTAACAAGATGCATATATAAGAATATCCCCATCATTCCGGGACACCCTTCGGATATGATATAAATTTCGAAGTACTAAAGCATCCGGTACTTTGGATGGGGCTTGTTGGGCCCGATGGATCTATCTTTAGGATTCGCGTCAATTAGGGTGTCTGTTCCCTAATTCTTAGATTACCAGACTTAATAAAAAGGGGCATATTCGATTTCGATAATTCAACCATAGAATGTAGTTTCACGTACTTGTTTCTATTTTGTAAATCATTTATAAAACCTGCATGTATTCTCATCCCAAAAATATTAGATTTTAAAAGTGGGACTATAACTCACTTTCACAGATTTTTACTTCGTCGGGAAGTAAGACTTGGCCACTGGTTGATTCACGAACCTATAACAATATATACATATATATCAAAGTATGTTCAAAATATATTTACAACACTTTTAATATATTTTGATGTTTTAAGTTTATTAAGTCAGCTGTCCTCGTTAGTAACCTACAACTAGTTGTCCACAGTTAGATGTACAGAAATAAATCGATAAATATTATCTTGAATCAATCCACGACCCAGTGTATACGTATCTCAGTATTGATCACAACTCAAACTATATATATTTTGGAATCAACCTCAACCCTGTATAGCTAACTCCAACATTCACATATAGAGTGTCTATGGTTGTTCCGAAATATATATAGATGTGTCGACATGATAGGTCGAAACATTGTATACGTGTCTATGGTATCTCAAGATTACATAATATACAATACAAGTTGATTAAGTTATGGTTGGAATAGATTTGTTACCAATTTTCACGTAGCTAAAATGAGAAAAATTATCCAATCTTGTTTTACCCATAACTTCTTCATTTTAAATCCGTTTTGAGTGAATCAAATTGCTATGGTTTCATATTGAACTCTATTTTATGAATCTAAACATAAAAAGTATAGGTTTATAGTCGGAAAAATAAGTTACAAGTCATTTTTGTAAAGGTAGTCATTTCAGTCGAAAGAACGACGTCTAGATGACCATTTTAGAAAACATACTTCCACTTTGAGTTTAACCATAATTTTTGGATATAGTTTCATGTTCATAATAAAAATCATTTTCTCAGAATAACAACTTTTAAATCAAAGTTTATCATAGTTTTTAATTAACTAACCCAAAACAGCCCGCGGTGTTACTACGACGGCGTAAATCCGGTTTTACGGTGTTTTTCGTGTTTCCAGGTTTTAAATCATTAAGTTAGCATATCATATAGATATAGAACATGTGTTTAGTTGATTTTAAAATTCAACTTAGAAGGATTAACTTTTGTTTGCGAACAAGTTTAGAATTAACTAAACTATGTTCTAGTGATCACAAGTTTAAACCTTCGAATAAGATAGCTTTATATGTATGAATCGAATGATGTTATGAACATCATTACTACCTTAAGTTCCTTGGATAAACCTACTGGAAAAGAGAAAAATGGATCTAGCTTCAATGGATCCTTGGATGGCTCGAAGTTCTTGAAGCAGAATCATGACACGAAAACAAGTTCAAGTAAGATCATCACTTGAAATAAGATTGTTATAGTTATAGAAATTGAACCAAAGTTTGAATATGATTATTACCTTGTATTAGAATGATAACCTACTGTAAGAAACAAAGATTTCTTGAGGTTGGATGATCACCTTACAAGATTGGAAGTGAGCTAGCAAACTTGAAAGTATTCTTGATTTTATGAAACTAGAACTTTTGGAATTTATGAAGAACACTTAGAACTTGAAGATAGAACTTGAGAGAGATCAATTAGATGAAGAAAATTGAAGAATGAAAGTGTTTGTAGGTGTTTTTGGTCGTTGGTGTATGGATTAGATATAAAGGATATGTAATTTTGTTTTCATGTAAATAAGTCATGAATGATTACTCATATTTTTGTAATTTTATGAGATATTTCATGCTAGTTGCCAAATGATGGTTCCTACATGTGTTAGGTGACTCACATGGGCTGCTAAGAGCTGATCATTGTAGTGTATATACCAATAGTACATACATCTAAAAGCTGTGTATTGTACGAGTACGAATACAGGTGCATACGACTAGAATTGTTGATGAAACTGAACGAGGATGTAATTGTAAGCATTTTTGTTAAGTAGAAGTATTTTGATAAGTGTCTTGAAGTCTTTCAAAAGTGTATGAATACATATTAAAACACTACATGTATATACATGATAACTGAGTCGTTAAGTCATCGTTAGTCGTTACATGTAAATGTTGTTTTGAAACCTTTAGGTTAACGATCTTGTTGAATGTTGTTAACCCATTGTTTATTATAACAAATGAGATGTTAAATTGTTATATTATCATGATATTATGATATATAATATATCTTAGTATGATGTATATACAGTTAAATGTCATTACAACGATAATCGTTACATATATGTCTCGTTTCGAAATCATTAAGTTAGTAGTCTTATTTTTACATATGTATTTCATTGTTAATACACTTAATAATATATTTACTTATCATAGTATCATGTTAACTATATATATATATCCATATATATGTCATCATATAGTTTTTACAAGTTTTAACGTTCGTGAATCACCGGTCAACTTGGGTGGTCAATTGTCTATATGAAACATATTTCAATTAATCAAGTCTTAACAAGTTTGATTGCTTAACATGTTGGAAACATTTAATCATGTAAATATCAATCTCAATTAATATATATAAACATGGAAAAGTTCGGGTCACTACACGCTGCCCCCGAACCCCCGTCATAATCAAGATAAGTTCAAACAAGTGTGCACTCCACACTTCCCCAAACTTGTTCGATATTTATCAAGATTATTTTGGTTACAAATTAATCCCATTACACTTAAATCATATTGGTGACATAGATCACAACACATTATAGATTGTAAGTATATATGTCAAAGAACGTTACATATAGTTATCGTTTTGAAAACTTAAGTTAGTGGTCTCAAAGTATACTTATAACTCATTGTTGTTAGTTCACAATGAAATGTTAAACCATCCTTAAATCATATTAAATATGTATAGATATGTACATATACATAATCGTATAATTATCATGTGTTATATAGTTCGTGATATCATCGGTGAAATTGGACGGTCAAACGTTGTGTAAAACTCTTTTCAAAAATATAAGTCTCAACAGTTTGGATTGCTTATCATGTTGGTAAGGTTTAATTTATGTAAATATAAGTCTCAACATAATCGTATAACAGTTTGGAAAATTCTGGGTCGTTACAGTAACCTACAACTAGTTGTCCACAGTTAGATGTACAGAAATAAATCGATAAATATTATCTTGAATCAATCCACGACCCAGTGTATAGGTATCTCAGTATTGATCACAACTCAAACTCTATATATATTTTGGAATCAACCTCAACCCTGTATAGCTAACTCCAACATTCACATATAGAGTGTCTATGGTTGTTCCGCAATATATATATAGATGGGTCGACATGATAGGTTGAAACATTGTATACGTGTCTATGGTATCTCAAGATTACATAATATACAATATAAGTTGATTAGGTTATGGTTGGAATAGATTTATTACTAACTTTCACGTAGGTAAAATGAGTAGTTTTTATCAATCTTGTTTTACTCGCCATTTTTTCGTTTCTAATCCGTTTTGAGTGATTCCAGTGGCCACGGTTTCGTATTGAACTTAACTTTATGAATCTAAATAGAAAAAGTATAAGTTTATAGTCGGAAATACAAGTTACAAGTCGTTTTTTAAAGAGGTAGTCATTTCCGTCGAAAGAACGACATCTTGATGATCATTTTGAAAAACATACTTTCACTTTGAGTTTAACCATGATTTTTGGATATAGTTTCATGTTCATAATAAAAATCATTTTTCCAGAAGTATAGCTTTTAAATCAAAGTTCTTCTTAGCTTTTAATTATCCCAACCAAAACAGCCCCCGGTTTTACTACGACGGCGTATATCCAGTTTTATGGTGTTTATCGTGTTTCCAGGTTTTACATCATTAAGTTAGCATATCATATAGATATAGAACATGTGTTTAGTTGAATTTAAAAGTCTATTTAGAAGGATTAACTTTATTTGCGAACAAGTTTAGAATTAACTAAACTATGTTCTAGTGATTACAAGTTTATAACGTTGAATAAGACAGCTTTTTATGTATGAATCGAATGATGTTATGAACATCATTACTACCTCAATTTCCTTGGATAAACCTATTAGAAATTAGAAAAATGGATCTAGCTTCAAAGGATCCTTGGATGGCTTGAAAGTTCTTGAAGTAGAATCATGACACGAAAACAATTTCAAGTGAGATTTCCACTCGAAATAAGATTGTTATAGTTATAGAAATTGAATTAAAGTTTGAATATGATTATTACCTTGTATTAGAAAGATAACCTACTGTAAGTAACAAAGGTTTCTTGATCTTGGATGATTACTTGGAATGGATTTAGAAAACTTGGAAGTAAACTTGCAATCTTGGAAGTATTCTTGATTTTATGAAACTAGAACTTTTGGAATTTATGAAGAACACTTAGAACTTGAAGATAGAACTTGAGAGAGATCAATTATATGAATAAAATTGAAGAATGAAAGTGTTTGTAGGTGTTTTTGGTTGTTGGTGTATGGATTAGATATAAAGGATATGTAATTTTGTTTTCATGTAAATAAGTCATGAATGATTACTCATATTTTTGTAATTTTATGAGATATTTCATGCTAGATGCCAAATGATGGTTCCCACATGTGTTAGGTGACTCACATAGGCTGCTAAGAGCTGATCATTGGAGTGTATATACCAATAGTACATACATCTAAAAGCTGTGTATTGTACGAGTACAAATACGGATGCATACGAGTAGAATTGTTGATGAAACTGAACGAGGATGTAATTGTAAGCATTTTTGTTAAGTAGAAGTATTTTGATAAGTGTCTTGAATTCTTTAAAAAGTGTATGAATACATATTAAAACACTACATGTATATACATTTTAACTGAGTCGTTAAGTCATCGTTAGTCGTTACATGTAAGTGTTGTTTTGAAACCTTTAGGTTAACGATCTTGTTAAATGTTGTTAACCCAATGTTTATAATATCAAATGAGATTTTAAATTATATTATCATGATATTATGATGTACGAATATCTCTTAATATGATATATATACATTAAATGTCGTTACAACGATAATTGTTACATATATGTCTCGTTTCAAAATCATTAAGTTAGTAGTCTTGTTTTTACATATGTAGTTCATTATTAATATACTTAATGATATGTTTACTTATCATAATATCATGTTAACTATATATATAACCATATATATGTCATCATATAGTTTTTACAAGTTTTAACGTTCGTGAATCACAGGTCAACTTGGGTGGTCAATTGTCTATATGAAACCTATTTCAATTAATCAAGTCTTAACAAGTTTGATTACTTAATATGTTGGAAACATTTAATCATGCAAATATAGTTTTCATTAAACATATAATCATAGAAAGGTTCGGAAAAGTTAGGGTCACTACAATCTATTTCTTGGAAAACTGCCGTAGGCGGTTTGTCCCAAGTATTTTTCGAAACGAGACCTCTAAATTCTACAATTTTTCCTATTTTGACGCTCTTTTGACCGTTTTCAATTTCTTTCATATTATTTCTTTTGTGTATGCATGACTTTACATGGTACATATATTTTTAAGGCCTATTATTTCACTCACAATGTAACTATGTATAACACATATAATTTTGAATCTAATGTCACATCGTTAAACACACTTTTTAAATCACTAATATGCGCCGCCAAATGAAGTAACATTTGGCGGCGCATCACCTTTGGTTTCAGATTGTGCTGAAATTCTCCAGAACACCCTAAAACAACCCTAACATCAAGACTCTCGGAAAGTGTCTTGCCATTCGAGGTTGTCAGGATGCCAAAAAAAGACATTTTACTCATTTTTAATGTTCTCTTTGAACGTTTTCAACTTATATCGTATTATTAGTTTTGTGTACGCATGACTTATCATGGTAAATATAGTTTTAACGCCTATTATTTCACTCGCAATGTAATTATTTATAACACATATAATTTTGAATCTAATGTCACTTCATTGAACTCTCTTTTTAAATCAATAATATGCGCAGCCAGATGGAGTAGCATTTGGCGACGCATAATCTTCGGTTTCAGATTGTGTTGAAATTCTCAAGATCACCCCAAAACGGCCGAACGAGCAAGACTCTCTGAACGTGCTTGCCATTCGAGGTCGTATAGATTTCAAAAAGACATCTTTCCTAGCAAATTCTCGCCACGCACCAAACACCACCGACGGTTCGTGGTGCTTGGTGTTTTGTGTATTTGGCCAAAATGTTATATCTATCGTATCTTTTGACTCGTAGCTCTGATTTAGTCACCTTTTTTTTAAATTGTTTATTTTTTCGAGATCTATCTGTTGGAAAACTGCCGTAGGCAATTTGTCCCAAATTATGTTTCGAAACGAGACCTCTAAAGCCTTCAATTTTGCTTTTTTGACGCTCTTTTGACCGTTTTCAATTTCTTTCATATTATTTCATTTGTGTATGCATGACTTTGCATGGTACATATAGTTTTAAGGTCTATTATTTCGCTCACAATGTAACTATGTATAACACATATAATTATGAATCTAATGTCACATCATTAAACACGCTTTTTAAATCACTAATATGCGCCGCCAAATGGAGTAATATTTGGCGGCACATCACCTTTGGTTTCAGATTGTGCTCAAATTATCCAGATCACCCTAAAACGACCCTAACATCAAGATTCTCGGAAAGTGTCTTGCCATTCGAGGTCGTCAGGATATCGAAAAAGACATTTTACTCATTTTTAATGTTCTCTTTAAACGTTTTCAATTTTTATCATATTATTAGTTTTGTGTACGCATGACTTAGCATGGTATATATAGTTTTAACGCCTATTATTTAACTCGCAATGTAATTATGTATAACGCATATATTTTCGAATCTAATGTCATCTCATTAAACACGCTTTTTAAATCAATAATATGCGCCGCCAGCTGGAGTAGCATTTGGCGGCGCACAACCTTCGGTTTCAGATTGTGCTGAAATTCTAAAGATCACCCTAAAATGACCGAACAAGCATGACTCTCTGAATGTGCTTGACATTTGAGGTCGTATAGATTCTAAAAAGACATCTTTCCTGGCAAATTCACCCCACGCACCAAACACCATCGACGGTTCATGGTGCTTGGTATTTTGTGTCTTTGGCCAAAATGTTAGATCTATCGTATCTTTTAACTCGTAGCTCCGATTTAGTCACCGTTTTTTTTAAATCGTGTATTTTTCTGAGATCTATCCGTTGGCAAACTGTTGTAGGCAGTTTGTTCCAAATATTTTTCAAAACGAGACCTCTAAAGCCTTCAATTTTGCCTTTTTGACGCTCTTTTGACCGTTTTCAATTTCTTTCATATTATTTCTTTTGGGTATGCATGACTTTGCATGGTACATATAGTTTTAAGGCCTATTATTTCACTTGCAATATAACTATGCATAACACGTATAATTTTGAATCTAATGTCACATTGTTAAACACGCTTTTTAAATCACTAATATGCGCTGCCAAATGGAGTAACATTTGGCGGCGCATCACCTTTCATTTCAGATTGTGCTGAAATTCTCTAGATCACCCTAATACAACCCTAACATCAAGACTCTCCGAAAGTGTCTTGCCATTCGAGGTTGTCAGGATGCCGAAAAAAGACATTTTACTCATTTTTAATGTTCTCTTTCAACGTTTTCAATTTATATCGTATTATTAGTTTTGTGTACGTATGACTTAGCATGGTATATATAGTTTTAACTGAAAGGTACTGACCTC
The DNA here is from genome assembly GCF_046630445.1 of Rutidosis leptorrhynchoides. Classification (NCBI taxonomy): domain Eukaryota; kingdom Viridiplantae; phylum Streptophyta; class Magnoliopsida; order Asterales; family Asteraceae; genus Rutidosis; species Rutidosis leptorrhynchoides. The sequence goes on along the minus strand of NC_092337.1, from coordinate 93,354,278 downwards.
TATATGTTACATTTTACAAACATTGCATTCTTTTAAAAAGACAAACTTTCATTTCGATGAAAGTTTACAAATATGCATACCAATGGTATTATCGTGTTTCCCAAATATAAATGACTAATCTGTCATTCAACTATCAACAATCTTTTTGAACTCAAATGTTTTGAATGCAACGTCTTTTGAAATATGCCATGAATGACTCCAAGTAATATCTTTAAAATGAGCAAATGTACAGCGAAAGATTCCTTTCATACCTGAGAATAAACATGCTTAAAAGTGTCAACCAAAAGGTTGGTGAGTTTATTATTTTATCGTAATCAATCATTTCCATAATTATAATAGACCACAAGATTTCAATATATAAATAACCATATACTCGCAAGTGTATAAAAATAATTATTCAGCCGATGAATCCCTGGTAACCGACCTTAACAAAATCCATCTAGCGTATCCCCATTATTTCGGGACTCTCATCGGACATGATAAATTCGAAGTACTAAAGCATCCGTAACCCGAATGGGGCTCGTTGGGCCCGATAGATCTATCTTTAGGATTCGCGTCAATTAGAGGCAATTATAATGTCCAACTAATTCTTAGGCTACCAAGAAAAAAGGGTGATACACGGTATAGTAATTCATCGTAGAATGTAGTTTCGAGTACTTGTGTCTATTTCGTCAAACATTTATAAAAACGGTGCATGTATTCTCAGCCCAAAAATATATATTGCAAAAGCATTTAAAAAGGGAGCAAATGAAACTCACAATACTGTATTTCGTAGTAAAATACATATGACGGCATTGAACAAGTGTAGGGTTGGCCTCGGATTCACGAACCTATATTAAGTATATATATATTTATACGTTGGTCAATATCTGTCTAACAATTTAGGCCAAGTCGTAGTGTATCACAATCCTAATGCTCGAGATTATCATGTAGAAGTTAACAAAAGTCTTCTAATTCTAAAAATGACTTTCAAAGTCTATACCTGTTTATTATATATTTATTTTACCAAAGTATAAGTCTTGATAGTTGAATGAATCGATAACTTACAAAACTCAAATTATCACATAACTGACTAAATTGTCATATTCAGAAATTTTTAGATAAATCAATGTAACTAGTTTATATATATTTATTTGTAATTTACATATTATTTTAATGAATTATATGTTATTTTAATAATTAAATAACTTATATTTATTCTACATATTTTAAGTAATTAATATTTATATAGAAAATATTTCTTAAATTATTTCATCATTTATTATAATGTATTAATGATAAAAATTTATTTTAATATATGGTAAAAAATGTATTTTTATACATTAAGTATTATAATTTATATAACGTTTACATAATATCATTTTAATGATAAAAATGTAGTGATATGTATCATAAATGTATATTTGAATCAAATATTTATTTGATTAAATAATATAATATTGATAATAATAATAATAATGATTCAAAAGTTGTATTATTTTGTAATAATAATAATATTAATTATTTTAATAATAATAATAATAATAATAATAATAATAATAATAATAATAATAATAATAATAATAATAATATTTATATTTACTATCGATAATAAATTTTTTGATAATAAATAATAATCTTTTGTAATAATACTAATGTCATAATAATAATATTACTAATAATAATTAAAATAATGAAAACGGTATTTTTATCTAAATCATAATCTTAACAATATTTTAACTGAATCATGATACTTATACTCATTATTTTCTACTCGACTTGTTTAATAGCTTTTAGTCCTCTTTTATATCGCATTCATAATAATGATAATAATAGTAATCATAATAATTAGATGATACTAATATTAGTTTTAATGATAATGATACTAACAATAATAAATATTATAATAATATTAATGATAATACTAATAATAATAATAATAATAATAATAATAATAATAATAATAATAATAATAATAATAATAATAATAATAATAATAATAATAATAATAATAGTAGAATAGAGAGAGAAAGGACTTTCTCTATTCTTTGGAGTGTTTCACTCGGGGTGAAGAAATGATTTCTCTTTATTCTATGATAGAGCAAGGATTGTCTACGATCAACCTCCCCCATACCCCACATAGGTGGGATTGGGTATTGTTATTGTTGTTGTTGTTGTTGTAATAATAATAATAATAATAATAATAATAATAATAATAATAATAATAATAATAATAATAATAATAATAATAATAATAATAATAATAATAATAATAATAATGATAATAATAATATTAATAATAACCTTAATGATAATAACGATAGTAATAATAATAACCATAACAATTTTTAATGATAATACTTATATTAATAACGATAATGATAATAATAATAAAAATAATAATAATAATAACAATAATAATAATAATAATAATAATAATAATAATAATAATAATAATAATAATAATAATAATAATAATAATAAGATGATAATAACGATGATAATAACGACGATAGTAATATTAATAATCATTCTAATAATAATACTAAAATTAATGATAATTCAGTTGACCATATCTTTTAATCCATTCATCGAAACCACACGATTTCTAAATGAAAAGTTATTAATTTTTTGACAGTTTTCCAACGACATGCATAGTCATAAATACTCGAGCACTAGTCAGGGATACACTATTAATATATAAAAGATAAGGTATGAATGCTCACGTATCAATATTGTGATTCAATATTGCAGGAAAGTACGTAGACGCAACGGAGATGATAAATGCTAGGTTGACCTCACGAGCAATACCCCCGAACAATACCCATAACCTCCATAGCGATAACCCATAATTTCCTTAGCTCTATCCCACTCGAAAACCAGTTTTGAAATAACTTGCCCATAACTTCGTCATAGTATTTTATGTATAATAATACTAATAATAATACTACTACTACTAATAATAATTTTATTAATAATAATAATAATAATAATAATAATAATAATAATAATAATAATAATAAAAATAATAATAATAATAATAATAAATATTAATAATAAATATTAATATAGAGAGAGATCGAGAGATTGAGAGAAGAGGTAGATGGATTCGGTAGAAAAAGATCGAGCTTTATAGGCCAACACTGGATTCACCAGCTCCGCGATCGCGGAGCTATGCTCACTAACTGGGCCGAGATCGTGACACCCAAATATCCAGCTCATGCTCAATTACCTCGTGGGCTGCCGACAGTTTAAATATTATATATATATATATATATATATATATATATATATATATATATATATATATATATATATATATATATATATATATATATATATATATAATTATATGTATATTATATTATATTCTCATGTCTAGTTAACCCGTAATTTTGTACCGATGACTTGTACGTTGACGCCCGACTTATGTCTTGGTTCCGATTTTTCGAACGTTACTTCGTACGCTTAGAAAACTAGTACTATACCTTTCACGACAAGTACCTTTATAAATAATTAGGCTTAAAACCTCGATAAACTATATCACTCGAAATATAACTTGAACGTTCGAGTTTTTTGGTCATTTGCTTCATTAAATCATCTTCTTGTTATATATACATACATATATATAATAGTATTAATTTAAAACAAAACGTTTTATAACAAAGTTAATACTATATTTTATCATATTGTAAAATATATATATATATATATATATATATATATATATATATATATATATATATATATATATATATATATATATATATATATATATATATAGTCATTTTGAAATATAAATTTGAAATATTTATTTAATAATATAATATTTAGTTTTCAAAACTAATTATATTTCAAAGTTCATTATATAATTTAAAACCGTTTTGAAATTATTATTTAGTAATACTTTTATTTTTTTGAAATAAAAAAATATTTACAAATTTATAATACAAAGCTTTAATTAAGTTCTTCAAATTTTATATTCATAAGCAAATTATAAAATGTTTTAATGATAAAGTTCTTTTTAAACTGAAAACGTTTTAGTACATTTGAAACTAAATCAAATAGATATGATAATTTTTGTTTTCCAAAACTAATTATATTTAAGAATCATTTTGTTAGAAAGAAATTGTTATATCATAAAACGTTTTAGAAAAGTAAAATTATATATACTCATAATAGGTTTCAAGTTTTTAAATTACCGTTGGTTGGTGAAACGTGGGATAAAGTCCAATGGTTAAATAAACGTATGAAATAATTTTAATGTAAAACGTCGATATCCATTTTCTTAATTATCTACACTCCATAAATTCACTTTCACATTAAATAATATGAAAGCTAAATAGTTATCTTATCAAAGTCACGAGAAAAATATTGTAAAGCATGAATTGGAAATCAAATAGGAATCTCCACTAACCCTTGTCTAGTTCTCGTTAATTGACACATTTGTTCTTACTTGTAAATCACTTTACCATTTTCCGAATATTGATAAAAAGGACAGATTTCTTAAATCACAGTGGACCTCACAACAGAGACCCGTAATCATAGCACAATGTATCTGATAATTCAATCATTTGGTATTATCTTTTAATTCCGTCGATAAATATATTGAAACAAATACGTTCACATAAAGTATTATACATTTAATACTTTGTTAACGTTTTCAATTAATATTACTATATATTATATATACATATCTACATACACATAAATGTTCGTGAATCGTCGAGCACAGTCAGAGGGTAATTGATTACATGAATATAGTTCCAAAAATTTTGAGACTCAACATTACAGACTTTGCTTATCATGTCGAAATCATATAAAGATTAAGTTTAAATTTGGTCGGAAATTTCCGGGTTGTCACAGTACCTACTCGTTAAAGAAATTTCGTCCCAAAATTTGATTGAGATCATCATGGCTGACAATAAATATGTTTTCATGACGAATACGAGTTGAAAATTTAGAGTTTTATCATTGGTGATTAATATGGATAAAACAATTCGATTATGTGAAGAGTACGAGTGAAGCTACCGTAAAAGAGTGAAATGAAGAAAATAGGGATTCGTCTTATCTTTTGACGTCATCATGGTTGATCTCCGTATTAAAGAAAATCTTTGTAATCTATATAAGATTTGATTCTTCGGCGATTAAGGAAATTATGATCCTCTTCGATTTAATGCGATAATCTGTCTCGATTTCTCTGTCTGATATTTTACTATAAATCTATCTCCGTTGTTTCCTTATTTTCACATCTCCCATCTTATATACTTTCTTCTTTAATTCATACTTCCAAAACATTCGTCAATATGCTCCATCCTGTTCTAATCCTTGATATATTCTTGACTATCACCTCTGTCATTCTTCTTTTTCATTTACCCCCAGAGGAATCTGTTTACTTCTACTATGCTCTTGGGTTCATAGTGTTTTTAGTTCTGCCGTGACTTTATATTGCTATACGCATTGATATACACGGTTTGTAATTTCTGTGTTGTTGTCGTACTTATATTTTCCCTTATATTTTGGAGCTCCATGCTTTCCTTTTCTCTTCTCGACTTTAAGTAAAGCGAGTAATGTTCCAAAATTTGTAGGTATGGAGTTTCGAATGAACATAACTAATGTTCTAAGCAGAAAAAGGAAATGTAATAGCACGATCTTGATTTGTTAAATTACCAGAAGTTACGGGAAAAGATAGAACTATCAAGAAAATATGTTCTTGATTTGTTTAGAGATTTTGTAGAATGTAAGAGTCATGTAACATGGCTCATGATGACGGTATGGTCTGTGAATCATAATTTTCCATTAGAAACTCAGCATGACTTACTGTAATATAATCACGTTGATCAAGTGTCATTATATTATACTAACTCAAGCTTCAATTCCCAACACTACTTCAATAACATTCATAATTTGACTCGAAGATTTACAGAATATAGAAACTAAACAGTTTCCTTTATGATGTAACACCGATAGCGTGAAGAGATAAATGATTTCAGATAAGAATAGGTATGAAAATATCTTCAGAAATATCGAGGATATTTATAATGAAAGATACGATGATATCGTAGAATTTCTAATATCAAAGGATGATGAAGAAGATTTATCCGCAAAGGTTTAGAGTCAGGAGCAAGGTATTCGTTAATGACTTCAGCAGATACTGAATTATTTGGATTCTTTGAAGGCAGGTTTAGTCTTTGTGATTTCTCCACAGACTCCTTCATGGTTTGATCAATCCGTTTTTCAGTACCAAATTTTCTTTTTGAGCTTTTCCAACATAGTATTCTTTATCGTCAAACTTTTGACTATTAATATTGTCTATAGTCTTTGTCGTTTCATCAGTTTTTTCAAAACTCCGAGAATTGATTTGTAGACTGGAGTGCCTTTTCAAAATTTCAGAATTGAAGTACGTAAGTTTAAGAGGTAGACATTATATGTATACATATATCTGTTGTCGTGGAAACGCTGCAAAATTCGAGAATAATGATTGATGCTTTCCGGTATTTGGTATGGCAATTATCTTCACAAGATACAGATGAGTACATGATAGGGTTTCAATGAATAATTATAATGATTTTTCGGAGAGACTTACGCCAAAGAGTAACGAGGTTGCTGGTACATCTGCTGATAATGTGGTGGAATATAAAAGTTTCCCCGGTAACTATGGCGAAAGGGCAACGTATATATCATAATTATAATAAGGCTAGTCCGACTGAAAAGTCGAAGTTGACTTGCTGGAGCTGTGATAAAACGGGCTACTTTGAAAAGAAATTGCAAGTTAATTTTGGTAGTAACACTGTCAGAGAATCTAGCACAGATACGTGTTAAACTTTTACTTATGTTTCGAGTGTTCTCTAGGTGCATAACTATATGTATAAATTCTTCTTTTCGTAGATAACATGTGGTTGGTTCATCTTCTCGATTGTTCAATAGTTGAGGTGTCTTCAGGAATTTTGAAGGGTTTGAACATAGGTTGTCATCGTCAATATATGTATGATGAAGTTGTCGCGAATCTTGAATGGGTCGAATATCTTTCTGTGTTTTAAAAGTGATATTTCTAGTATAGTTTGGATTCAAAGTATGATTTCTAAAAGTTGTAGGGATCTAAGAGTGAGGTCTTCTGTTAAATATTGACTTGGATTTCTGATATGTCCATATTCAGAATATGTAATGGAATTTGTTATGAAAATGGTTGTCCTGATTTTTATGAAAGAATGTATATCGCTATGAAAGTAGTGAGTATAGTTAATGATTATTGAATTAGAATTGAAGAATGTACAGTGTAACATATTAATTGTGAACTTAAACGTTTTTCGGGTATTACCTACCCGTTAAAATTTCACAAGTAATATTTTTGTACAAATGACTTTTTATTACAGCCTTAATGAAAATATATATGTATGTATATTTTCTCCAGATGTAACACAGATTTAATGAGTTAATATTAAATTAAACTCATTTGATATACGGTAGAAACTAGGATTGAATAATCTAAAACGTTAGAGATTACATAATTTTCGCAGAGTATTTCTTCAACGTAATTGAAATTATGAATCAATACTTCGTTATTTGTCGATGAATGATGTTGGTGTTCATGGAATCCTTGTGAACCTTGCAAGACACGAACTATGACTTCTAGAAAGTTTCGAGTATATCGAAAATGAAAGTGTGAAATCAAATATATACCAGAACAATACACATGGTTTATTATGAAATGGAATTTATTGAGTTGAAACAGAGATTAACAATTGTTAAGTTGTTAACGAAGGATTTATATCATAGCATATTAGTAATATGAATTAACCGAGTCGTATCTACCCTTTTAAAATTCACACGTAATAGCTTAATACGAAAAGTTATATTGTGGTTTAAAAATTTATATATAAAATATACATATAAATTCTTCAGAGGTAATGAGTTAATACTTCATAACTCGTTGATACAATATGCTCGTTGTTGATTTATGATAATGTTGATTATTATGGAACTGGCGGAGCTTATGATGTTGTAGGTGCTGTTGGTACTGGTGGTGCTGTCGGTACTGCTAGTGCTGCTTGTATAACAAGTCTATTTTGTAACGCACGCACCATTCATGTAGGGGTTTCTATTCTCCCCTCTTTATTTCTATCCATCCATTCATCTTGATTTACGGTTATGATTAGAATGAATAATCTCTAAAACTTTAGAGATTACATAATCACCGTAGAATATTTATCCGATGAAGTTATAAATCAATATTTCATCGTTTGTTGTTGTTAGTATTCCTTGGTATCTACAGGGCGTATGACGTTGATGCTCGTGGGACAGATTGTGATGTTGAGGTGTGGGATGCGGATGTTGGTGGTGGTAATGGTACTGTTGATGTTGATGATGGTGGTACTGTTGATGCCAGTGATGCTGCTGGTGCTTGTGGTATTGAGACTTGCGATGTGGATGTTGTTGGTGGTACTGGTGTTGTTGTTGTTGGTGCTTGTAATCTTTGCACCATATTTTCCAAAGCCACTACTCGAGCGCGAAGCTCGTTGACTTCTTCTATTACACCGGGATGATTGGCGGTTCGGATGTGCGGGTGAATAAGAGTTAGAATTTGAGATAGTATATAATCGTGATGAGATACTCTGGAAACGAGAGAGAAAATGGTGTTTCGGACAGGTTCGCCGGTAAGTGCTTCAGGTTCTTCGCCAAGAGGGAAATATGGTGGATGGAAGGGATCACCTTCTTCTTGTCTCCAATGATTAAGTAGGTTATGAACCCATCCCCAATTCATCCAGAATTGATGATGGCTGATTGGTTGTTCCATTCCGGTTACACTGCTTTCGGAGATCGAGTGGAAATCCATATCGGAATCCGAGGAACTTGAACTGGTTACAGAATTCATCTTACACAGTTAGATAAAGGATTTTTTTGATATGAAATGATGTTCGGATATTGGATGATATTCTAATTACATAGAATACCTATATATAGTACAGAAGATCTCGTAGATTACGGAGGAACTTTCGGAAGCTGTCAGGCAAAGTTTATAGTAACCGATACGCTAAGATACAAATTTATCTATACACTATCTATGCAATGAATGCAGTATGACGTGTCTAGACTAGGAATGATAAGCAGGTAAATTCCGACAAGAAATGATAAGCAAAACTTTTTAACATGCAGACACGGTCGAAGTCCAGACTAACTAATGCATCTTAACAACTATCAGTTAGACACAACCAACTGAAAGGACCCGTTCATATAGATTATAAATGATTCACAATAGTTGATTACATTGCGAGGTACTGACCTCTATATGTTACATTTTACAAACATTGCATTCTTTTTAAAAGACAAACTTTCATTTCGACGAAAGTTTACAAATATGAATACCAATGATATTATCGTGTTTCCCAAATATAACTGACTAATCTGTCATTCAACTATCAACAATCTTTTTGAACTCAAATGTTTTGAATGTAACGTCTTTTGAAATATGCCATGAATGACTCCAAGTAATATCTTTAAAATGAGCAAATGCACAGCGAAAGATTTCTTTCATACCTGAGAATAAACATGCTTAAAAGTGTCAACCAAAAGGTTGGTGAGTTCATTAATTTATCATAATCAATCATTTCCATAATTTTAATAGACCACAAGATTTCAATATATAAATAACCATACACTCGCAAGTGTATAAAAATAGTCATTAGCCGATGAATCCCTGGTAACAGACCTTAATAAAATGCATCTAGCATATCCCCATCATATCGAGACTCTGATCGGATATGATAAATTCGAAGTACTAAAGCATCCGTAACCCGTATGGGGCTCGTTGGGCCCGACAAATCTATCTTTAGGATTCGCGTCAATTAGAGGCAATTATAACATCCAACTAATTCTTAGGCTACCAAGCAAAAAGGGTGATACACGGTATAGTAATTCATCGTAGAATGTAGTTTCGAGTACTTGTGTCTATTTCGTCAAACATTTATAAAAACAGTGCATGTATTCTCAGCCCAAAAATATATATTGCAAACTCATTTAAAAAGGGAGCAAATGAAACTCACAATACTGTATTTCGTAGTAAAAATACATATGACGGCATTGAACAAGTGTAGGGTTGGCCTCGGATTCACGAACCTATATTAAGTATATATATATATTTATACGTTGGTCAATATCTGTCTAACAATTTAGGTCAAGTCGTAGTGTATCACAATCCTAATGCTCGAGATTATCATGCAGAAGTTAACAAAAGTCTTCTAATTCCAAAAATGACTTTCAAAGTCTATACCTGTTTATTATATATTTATCTTACCAAAGTATAAGTCTTGATAGTTGAATGAATCGATAACTTACAAAACTCAAATTATCACATAACTGACTAAATTGATATATTCAGAAATTTTTAGATAAATCAATGTAACTAGTTTATATATATTTATTTGTAATCTACATATTATTTTAATGAATTATATGTTATTTTAATAATTAAATAACTTATATTTATTCTACATATTTTAAGTAATTAATATTTATATAGAAAATATTTCTTAAATTATTTCATCATTTATTATAATGTATTAATGATAAAAATTATTTTAATATATGGTAAAATATATATTTTTATACATTAAGTATTATAATTTATCTAACGTTTACATAATATCATTTTAATGATAAAAATGTAGTGATATGTATCATAAATATTTATTTGTATCAAATATTTATTTGATTAAACAATATAATATTGATAATAATAATAATAATAATGATTCAAAAGTTGTATTATTTTGTAATAATAATAATATTAATTATTTTATTAATAATAATAATAATAATAATAATAATAACAATATTTATATTTACTATCGATAATAAAATTTTGATAATAAATAATAATCTTTTGTAATAATACTAATATCATAATAATAATATTACTAATAATGATTAAAATAATGAAAACGGTATTTTTATCTAAATCCTAATCTTAATAATATTTTAACTGAATCATGATACTTATACTCATTATTTCCTACTCGACTTGTTTAATAGTTTTTAGTCCTCTTTTATATATCATTCATAATAATGATAATAATAGTAATCATAATAATTAGATGATACTAATATTAGTTTTAATGATAATGATACTAATAATAATAATAAATATTATAATAATATTAATGATAATACTAATAATAATAATGATAATAGTAATTATATTAATAATAATCTTAATGATAATAACGATAGTAATAATAATAACAATAACAATTTTTAATGATAATACTTATATTAATAACGTTAATGATAATAATAATAATAATTATTATTATTATTTGATGATAATAACGACAATAATAACGACGATAGTAATATTAATAATCATTTTAATAATAATACTAAAATTAATGATAATTCAGTTGACCATATCTTTTAATCCGTTCATCGAAACCACACGATTTCTAAATGAAAAGTTATTAATTTTTTGACAGTTTTCCAATGACATGCATAATCATAAATACTCGAGCACTAGTCAGGGATACATTATTAATATATAAAATATAAGGTATGAATGCTCACGTATCAATATTGTGATTCAATATTGCAGGAAAGTACGTAGACGCAACGAAGATGATAAACGCTAGGTTGACCTCACGAGCAAAACCCCCAAACAATACACATAACCTCCATAGCTATAACCCATAATTTCCTTAGCTCTATCCCACTCGAAAACCAATTTTGAAATAACTTGCCCATAACCTCGTCGTAGTATTTTATGTATAATAATACTAATAATAATACTACTACTAATAATAATAATACGATTAATAATAATAATAATAATAAATATTAATATAGAGAGAGATCGAGAGATTAAGAGAAGAGGTAGATGGATTCGACAGAAAAAGATCGAGCTTTATAGGTGTGACGACCCGGAAATTTCCGACCAAATTTAAACTATAATCTTTATATTATTCTGACACGATAAGCAAAGTTTGTTAAGTTAAATCTCAAGAATTTTAAACTGTGTTAATACATTCATTATAACCTCGACTAAATTCCGACAATTCGCGAACTATTATATATAAATAGATATGTATATATATATATTATAACTTGAGAATATTAATAAAGTATTAAACGTATAATACTTTTCACGAACGTATTTGTTTCAATATGATTTTCGACGAAATTAAAAAATATATATTAAATGATTGAATTATCAGAAACATTGAATTATGATTACAAGTCTCTGTTGAGAGGTCCACTATGATTTGAGAAAATCTATTCCTCTTAACGATATTCAGAATAATTTGTAAAGCTATTTATAAATAAAAACAAAAAGTGTCATTTACGAAAGTTAGACAAAAGTTAGTGGATAATTGGTTTCCATAATATTCTATTAATCTATTTTCAAACGTACAAAGACGTTTTCAGTTTAAAAAGAACTTTATTATTAAAACGTATATAACTTTTATAAATATCTAGAATCACTTTTGACAACTCATTACTTAACCAGTATAATAAATATAACGATATTTATATTTAATTTCATTAAATATATATAACGATTTAAATTAATATTATATATATTTATACGCGTATTATACATACATAGTTTTTATACTTTTACTATACTTTAACTTTACCTTTACTTTACTTTAACTTTAATAATTCACTTTAATAATTCATACTTTAATAATTTACTTTAATAATTCATACTTTAATAATTCACTTTAATAATTCATACTTTAATAATTCACTTTAATAATTCATACTTTAATAATTCACTTTAATAATTCATACTTTAATAATTCACTTTAATAATTCAAAAATCTATTATAAATAGAATTCAATAAGTTTCATTATTTCATAGAAACTTGAAAATATATTTTTTTAAACTCTCTCAATCGATTTTTATATATATATATATATATATATATATATATATATATATATATATATATATATATATATATATATATATATATATATATATATATATATATATATATATATATATATATATATATATATATATTTGCTCTGTATTATTTCAAGATATTATTAGTATACATAAAATATTACGACGGAGTACTGTCCGAGTAATTTCAAAATAGTTTTTTTGAATGAGTCGAAGCTAAGGAAATTATGGGTTATAGCTATGGAGGTGATGGGTATGGTTCATGGGTATGCTCGTGAGGTCAATCTAGTGTTTATCATCTCCGTTGCGTCTACGTACTTTCCTGCAATATTGAATTTCAATATTGATACGTTCGTGAATCCGAGGCCAACCTTGCACTTGTTAAATGACGTTATATGTATTTTTACTACGAAATACAGTATTGTGAGTTTCATTTGCTCCCTTTTATATATATTTTTGGGACTGAGAATACATGCGCTGTTTTTATAAATGTTTTACGAAATAGGCACAAGTACTAAAACTAATTCTACGTGGGTTTAAACCAGAAATATACCCTTAGCTTGGTAACATTAAACTACTTGTCTATGTACGGTAGGTGCGAATCCTAAAGATATATCTATTGGGCCTGACAAACCCCATCCTGACTATGGGATGCTTTAGTACTTCGAGGTTATTTTAAACACACCTGATCTGGTGTACTTCAGAGGGTAAAACATGAACGTTAAGGCTTGTTACCGGGTGCCTACAACTTATAGAATACTTTTATACACTTGTGAGTGTACATATATTTATAAACGGAAATCTTATGGTCTATTAATATATTGAAATGATTGTTATGATAAACCTATGAACTCACCAACCTTTTGGTTGACACTTTAAAGCATGTTTATTCTCAGGTATTAAAGAAATCTTCCGCTGTGCATTAGCTCATTTTAAGGATATTACTTGGAGTCATTCATGGCATATTTTGAAAGACGTTGCATTCGAGTCATTGAGTTCATCAAGATTATTATTAAGCCAATTATAGTGGGATGTATTATGAAATGGTGTGCATGCCGTGAACTTTCGTTGTAAAGAAAGTTTGTCTTTTAAAAACGAATGCAATGTTTGTAAAATGTATCATATAGAGGTCAAATACCTCGCGATGTAATCAACTATTGTGAATCGTTTATAATGTATATGAACGAGTCCTTTCAGTTGGTATCAGAGCGGTGGTCTTAGCAAACCAGGTCTGCATTAGTATGTCTAACTGATAGTCGTTAGGATGCATTAGTGAGTCTGGACTTCGACCGTGTCTGCATTTCAAAAGTTTTGCTCATCATTCTTGTCAGAAATTACCTGTTTATCATTCTTAGTCTAGACACATCTTATTGCATTGATTGCATGAATAGTGTATAGACAAAATTCATATCTTAGCGTATCTGCTAATTCATATCTTAGCGTATCTGTTACTGTAAACTTTGCCTGACATATTCCGTAAATTCCTCCGTAATCTACAAAACCTTTTGCTCTATATGATTAGAATACCACCCGATAGCCGGAAAATCATTTCATATCGAAAAATTCTTTATTCAATCTTACGAAATGGAATTCGTCATTAGTTCAAGTCCCTCGGATTCCGAAATGAAATCCCACTAAAGTTCCGAAAGCAGTGTGACCGAAATGGATCAACCAATTAGTCATCATCTATTCTGGATGAATTGGGGATGGGTTCGTAGCCTCCTTAATCATTGGAGACAAGAAGAAGGTGATCCCTTCCATCCACCACATTGCCCTCTTGGCGAAGAACCTGAAGCACTTACCGGCGAACCTATCCGAAACACCATTTTCTCTCTTATTTATAGAGTATCTCGTCACGATTACATACTACACCAAATTCTAGATTTTATTTATCCGCTCATCCGAACCGACAATCACCCCGGTGTAATAGAAGAAGTCAACGAGCTTCGCGCTCGGGTAGTGGCTTTGGAGAATATGGTGCAAAGGTTACAAACACCAGCAGCAGCACCAGCAGCATAAACAGTACCACCATCAGCAACACCAACAGTACCATCACCACCACCAACAACAACATCCACATCCCACACCGCAACATCACAATATGTATCTCAAACATCAACGTCATACGCCCTGTAAATATCCAGGAATATCAACAACAACAAACGATGAAGTATTAATTCATAAACTTCATTGAAGAGATATCTCTGCACCAGTTATGTAATCTCCAAAATCTTAGAGATTATTTAATTTTGACCGTAAATCGGATGAGTGAACGGAGATGGTAGAGTAGAAACTTCGATCGAAAATGGTGTACGATTTACAAGCTAGAATTGTTTTACCAACAGCATCAACAGGACCGTAGCATCATCAACACAGTCAGTGCCGTCAGTATCGTCAGAATCAACAGCACCTGTAACATCACAAACTCTGTCAGTTCAAGAATCATTGTGGACATCATTACGAATCAACAACAAATATATTGTATCAACGAGTTATGAAGTATTAACTCATTTCCAATCGAAAGATTTATATGTATATTTTATATGTATAAATTTTTAAACCATAATAAATCTTCCCGTACTAAGCTAATATGTGTGAATCTTAACTACTCAGTTAATTCATATTACAAATATGCAATGATGTACGTCCTTCGTCTGCAACTTAACCATCGTTAATTACAATCTCTGTCTCAATTCAATAAAAATCCAATTCATAATAAATTAAGTGTATTATTCGAATATATGTTTGATTTTACACTTTCATCATCGATGTACTCGAAACTTTTCAAATAACATCATTCGTACCTTGCGAAGTTCACAAGAATTTCACGAAAACCAACAAATAACAAAGTAATGATTCATAATTTCAATATTATTAAAGAAATACTTATGCAATTTATAAAGTTTTAGAGATTACTCAATTCTAGTTCCAACCATAAAACAAATGAGTTTAATTTAATATTAACTCATTAAATCTATATTACATCTAAAGAAAATATACGCATATATTTTCATAAAGACTGTAATAAACTTCTTTTGTACAAAATATTAATTGTGAAAGTTTTTTTAACGGGTAGGTAATACCCGAGAGATATATAAATTCACAATTAATATATTACATTTTTCGAAACTGATTCAGCAATCATCAACTATACTCCCTACTTTCACAACAATATCCATTCTTTCATATAAATCAAAACAATCATACTCATTCAAATTCAATTACATATTCTGATTTTGAAATCGCATAATTCAATTCGAAATATAACAGTATCATCACTCTTAGATTCCTATATCTTTCAAAGTTATACTTTGACTTCAAAACTGTGTTAGAACATCATATGTATTAACGATTACAATATGTGCTCAAACCCTTCGAAATTCCCGAAGACACTTTAACTAAGGAAAAATCGAGATGATGATCCAACCACATGTTACCCACAATTATACACCTGAAAAACTCTCAAAACCCAAGTCATAGTTTGACACGTATCCGTGTTAGACCCTTTGGCATTTACTAGCTAAAATAACTTTTCAATTCCGTTTCAAAATAGACAGTTTTATCACAGCTACAGCAAGTCAACTTCGACTTCTCAATCAAAGCAGTCTTATTATAACCTCGATAGATATGTTGCCCTTTCGCCAACGTTACCGGGGAATCGTTTATATTCACCACTTTAGCAATAAACTTACCAACAACTTCACTGATCTTTGAATTTCCAAAAAAAAAATTATTATAATTATCGAAACCCTATCATATACTCATTCGTACCTTATAACAAGAATTGCCATACCAATTATTGAGAATCAGCAATCAGTATTTTAAAATCTCACAGCATGTCTACATCAACAATTACATATACACACAACGTCTACCTCCAAGACTTACATTCTTTGAATGAGAAATTTCTGAAAAACACCCTAAACTGCGAACCAGTTCTCGAAATTTTGAAAAATGCTGATGAAGCAGCAAAAACTGTAAACGACCTTAGAAGTAAAAAGTTGGATGATAAAGGATAGTATATTGGCAAAGCTCGTAAAAAGAGAAGCTTTGGAACTGGAAAACGGATTGAGCAAAGTATGAAGGAGGCTGTGGACAAATCACAAAGGCTGAACTTGCCTTCAAAGAATCCAAATGATTCAGTACTTGCTGAAGTCATTAACGAATACCTTGCTCCTGACTCTAAACCCCTGCGGACAATATCCTTCATCATCCTCTGATATTAGACATTCTAAGATATCATCGTATCTTTCATTATAAATATCATCCATACTTCTGAAGATATTTTTATAATTATTCTTATCTAAAATCATTTACCTCTTCGCTCTATCTGTATTATATCATAAAAGAAACTATTTTAGTTTCTAAATTCTGAAACATTCGAGTTTAAAATAGGAATATTCTTAAAGAAGTGTTGGGAGCTGAAGCATGAGTTAGTATAATATAATGACACTTGATCAACGTTATTATATTACAGTAATTCATGCTGAGTTTCTAAATAGAACATGATGATTCACAGATCATAACGTCATCATGTGCTATGTTACACGACTCTTGTATTCTCTTTGATCTATAAATATCAAGAAAATATTTCTTGATGATTCGGCCTTTTCCGAGGTATTCTGGTAATTTGACAAGTCAAGATCGTGTCATTACAATTTCCTTCCTAGAACATTAACAATGTTCATTCCGAAATTTATATCTGCGAATTCTGGACCATTACAAGCGGTGCTTAATCGCAAGAAGAAGAAACGAAAGGACAAAGCTCCGAACTAGAAATGGGAGTATAAATCATAGCAAATAGAAGAGAGCATTAACTGGGGATGACAATGATTATAGAAAAAGCAAGGACTTTGAAATATAAGGGAAGATATACAACCCAATAACAACCCAGAAATCACAAACCGTATATATCAATGCATATAGCAATATAAATACACGGGAGAACTAAAAACACTATAAAACCAAGAGTATAGTAGAAGTAAATAGATTCTTCCGAAGGCAGATGAAAAAGAAGAGCGACAGAGGAGTATATCAAGAATCAGCACTGGATAAAGCATATTGACAAATACTTTAAAATATGAGTTGAGAAGGCGTGAGTTGTAAGAAAACAAATGAGGTGGATTTATAGTGAAATATCCGACAGAGAAATCAAAATGGATTATCGCATTAATTCGAAGAGGATCATAATTTTCTTAATCGCCGAATAATCAAATCCAATATAGATTACAAAGATTTTCTTTTCGGAGATCAATCGTGATGACGTCAAAAGATACGACGAATCACTATTATCTTATTTCATTCATTTACGATAACTTCACTCACACGCTTCGAGTAATCTGTGACGACCCGGAAATTTCTGACCAAGTTTAAACTTTAATCTTTATATTATTCCGACAAGATAAGCAAAGTTTGTTAAGTTAAATCTCAAGAATTTTAAACTGTGTTCATACAGTTCATTATAACCTCGACCAAATTCCGACGATTCACGAACCGTTATATATAAATAGATATGTATATGTATATATATATTATAACTTGAGAATATTAATAAAGTATTAAACGTATAATACTTTACACGAACGTATTTGTTTCAATATGATTTTCGACAAAAAAAATATATTAAATGATTGAATTATCAGAAACATTGAATTATGATTACAAGTCTCTGTTGAGAGGTCCACTATGATTTGAGAAAATCTATTCCTCTTAACGATATTCAGAATAATTTGTAAAGCTATTTATAAATAAAAACAAAAAGTGTCATTTACGAAAGTTAGACAAAAGTTAGTGGAGAATTGATTTCCATAATATTCTATTAATCTATTTTCAAACGTACAAAGACGTTTTCAGTTTAAAAAGAACTTTATTATTAAAACGTATATAACTTTTATAAATATCTAGAATCACTTTTGACAATTCATTACTTAACCAGTATAATAAATATAACGATATTTATATTTTATTTCATTAAATATATATAACGATTTAAATTAATATTATATATATTTATACGCGTATTATACATAGATAGTTTTTTTATACTTTTACTATACTTTAACTTTACCTTTACTTTACTTTAACTTTAATAATTCACTTTAATAATTCATACTTTAATAATTCACTTTAATAATTCATACTTTAATAATTCACTTTAATAATTCATACTTTAATAATTCACTTTTATAATTCAAAAATCTATTATAAATAGAATTCAATAGGTTTCATTAATTTATAGAAACTTGAAAATATATTTCTCTAAACTCTCTCAATTGATATATATATATATATATATATTTGCTCTGTATTATTTCAAGATATTATTAGTATACATAAAATATTACGACGGAGTGCTGTCCGAGTGATTTCAAAATAGTTTTTTTGAATGAGTCAAAGCTAAGGAAATTATGGGTTATAGCTATGGAGGTGATGGGTATGGTTCATGGGTATGCTCGTGAGGTCAATCTAGTGTTTATCATCTCCGTTGCGTCTACGTACTTTCCTGCAATATTGAATCTCAATATTGATACGTTCGTGAATCCGAGGCCAACCTTGCACTTATTAAATGACGTTATATGTATTTTTACTACGAAATACAGTATTGTGAGTTTCATTACTCCCTTTTTATATATATTTTTGGGCTGAGAATACATGCGCTGTTTTATAAATGTTTTACGAAATAGGCACAAGTACTAAAACTAATTCTATGTGGGTTTAAACCAGAAATATATCCTTAGCTTGGTAACATTAAACTACTTGTCTATGTACGGTAGGCACGAATCCTAAAGATAGATCTATTGGGCCTGACAAACCCCATCCTGACTATGGGATGCTTTAGTACTTTGAGGTTATTTTAAACACACCTGATCTGGTGTACTTCAGAGGGTAAAACATGAACGTTAAGGCTTGTTACCGGGTGCCTACAACTTATAGAATACTTTTATACACTTGCGAGTGTACATATATTTATAAACGGAAATCTTGTGGTCTATTAATATATTGAAATGATTGTTATGATAAACCTGTGAACTCACCAACCTTTTGGTTGACACTTTAAAGCATGTTTATTCTCAGGTATTAAAGAAATCTTCCGCTGTGCATTAGCTCATTTTAAGGATATTACTTGGAGTCATTCATGGCATATTTTGAAAGACGTTGCATTCGAGTCATTGAGTTCATCTAGATTATTATTAAGCCAATTATAGTTGGATGTATTATGAAATGGTGTGCATGCCGTCAACTTTCGTTGTAAAGAAAGTTGGTCTTCTAAAAACGAATGCAATGTTTGTAAAATGTATCATATAGAGGTCAAATACCTCACGATGTAATCAACTATTGTGAATCGTTTATAATGTATATGAACGGGTCCTTTCAGTTGGTATCAGAGCTGGTTTAATGCCGTTTATTAGCGGGTTAATCGTAGAGGGGGTTCTCACAGTGTAACCTGTGATGAAGCATTGGCTCTTACTCCTCGCGGTCCCTATTAGGGTTGGCTGTACGTTGCCGAGAGGCGGGCCGTAAAATCAGTGTCTGAGGTACGCTCAGTGGTCACCAGGCGGTTAGCTGGGAAGGCACTGAGTGAGATGCGTCCCCAACTTTCAGTTGGTATCAGAGCGGTGGTCTTAGTGAACCAGGTCTGCATTAGTGTGTCTAACTGATAGTCGTTAGGATGCATTAGTGAGTCTGGACTTCGACCGTGTCTGCATTTCAAAAGTTTTGCTCATTATTCTTGTCAGAAATTACCTGTTTATCATTCTTAGTCTAGACACATCTTATTGCATTGATTGCATGAATAGTGTATAGACAAAATTCATATCTTAGCGTATCTGCTAATTCATATCTTAGCGTATCTGTTACTGTAAACTTTGCCTGACATATTCCGTAAATTCCTCCGTAATCTACGAAACCTTTTGCTCTATATGATTAGAATACCACCCGATAGCCGGAAAATCATTTCATATCGAAAAATTCTTTATTCAATCTTACAAAATGGAATTCGTCATTAGTTCAAGTCCCTCGGATTCCGAAATGGAATCCCACTAAAGTTCCGAAAGCAGTGTGACTGGAATGGATCAACCAATTAGTCATCATCTATTCTGGATGAATTGGGGATGGGTTCGTAGCCTCCTTAATCATTGGAGACAAGAAGAAGGTGATCCCTTCCATCCACCACATTGCCCTCTTGGCGAAGAACCTGAAGCACTTACCGGCGAACCTATCCGAAACACCATTTTCTCTCTTATTTCTAGAGTATCTCGTCACGATTACATACTACACCAAATTCTAGATTTTATTTATCCGCTCGTCCGAACCGACAATCACCCCGGTGTAATAGAAGAAGTCAACGAGCTTCGCGCTCGGGTAGTGGCTTTGGAGAATATGGTGCAAAGGTTACAAACACCAGCACCAGCACCAGCAGCATAAACAGTACCACCATCAGCAACACCAACAGTACCATCACCACCACTACCAACAACATCCACATCCCACACCGCAACATCACAATATGTATCTCAAACATCAACGTCATACGCCCTGTAAATATCCAGGAATATCAACAACAACAAACGATGAAGTATTAATTCATAAACTTCATTGAAGAGATATCTCTGCGGCAGTTATGTAATCTCCAAAATCTTAGAGATTATTTAATTCTGACCGTAAATCGGATGAGTGAATGGAGATGGTAGAGTAGAAACTTTGATCGAAAATGGTGTACGATTTACAAGCTAGAATTGTTTTACCAACAGCATCAACAGGACCGTAGCATCATCAACACAGTCAGTGTCGTCAGTATCGTCAGAATCAACAGCACCTGTAACATCACAAACTTTGTCAGTTCAAGAATCATTGTGGACATCATTATGAATCAACAACAAATATATTGTATCAACGAGTTATGAAGTATTAACTCATTTCCAATCGAAAGATTTATATGTATAAATTTTTAAACCATAATAAATCTTCCCGTACTAAGCTATTATGTGTGAATCTTAACTACTCAGTTAATTCATATTACAAATATGCAATGATGTACGTCCTTCGTCCGCAACTTAACCATCGTTAATTACAATCTTTGTCTCAATTCAATAAAAAATCCAATTCATAATAAATCAAGTGTATTATTCGAATATATGTTTGATTTTACACTTTCATCATCGATGTACTCGAAACTTTTCAAATAACATCATTCGTACTTTGCGAAGTTCACAAGAATTTCACGAAAACCAACAAATAACAAAGTAATGATTCATAATTTCAATATTATTGAAGAAATACTTATGCAATTTATAAAGTTTTAGGGATTACTCAATTCTAGTTCCAACCATAAAACAAATGAGTTTAATTTAATATTAACTCATTAAATCTATATTACATCTAAAGAAAATATACAAATATATTTTCATAAAGACTGTAATAAACTTCTTTTGTACAAAATATTAATTGTGAAATTTTTTTTAACGGGTAGGTAATACCCGAGAGATATATAAATTCACAATTAATATATTACATTTTTCAAAACTGATTCAGCAATCATCAACTATACTCCCTACTTTCACAACAATATTCATTCTTTCATATAAATCAAAACAATCATACTCATTCAAATTCAATTACATATTCTGATTTTGAAATCGCATAATTCAATTCGAAATATAACCAGTATCATCACTCTTAGATTCCTATATCTTTCAAAGCTATACTTTGACTTCAAAACTGTGTTAGAACATCATATGTATTAACGATTACAATATGTGCTCAAACCCTTCGAAATTCCTGAAGACACTTCAACTAAGGAACAATCGAGATGATGATCCAACCACATGTTACCCACAGTTATACACCTAAAAAACTCTCAAAACCCAAGTCATAGTTCGACACATATTCGTGTTAGACCCTTTGGCATTTACTAGCTAAAATAACTTTTCAATTCCGTTTCAAAATAGACAGTTTTGTCACAGCTCCAGCAAGTCATCTTTGACTTCTCAATCAAAACAGTCTTATTATAACCTCGATAGATACGTTGCCCTTTCGCCAACGTTACCGGAGAATCGTTTATATTCACCACATTAGCAATAAACTTACCAACAACTTCATTGATCTTTGACTTTCTAAAAAAAAATCATTATAATTATCGAAACCCTATCATATACTCATTCGTACCTTATAACAAGAATTGCCATACCAATTATTGAGAATCAGCAATCAGTATTTTGAAACCTCGCAGCTTGTCTACATCAACAATTACATATACACACAACGTCTACCTCCAAGACATACATTCTTTGAATGAGAAATTTCTGAAAAACACTCTAAACTGCGAACCAGTTCTCGAAATTTTGAAAAAAGCTGATGAAGCAGCAAAAACTGTAAACGACCTTAACAGTAAAAAGTTGGATGATAAAGGATAGTATATTGGCAAAGCTCAGAAAAAGGGAAGCTTTGGAACTGGAAAACTGATTGAGCAAAATATGAAGGAGGCTGTGGACAAATCATAAAGGCTGAACCTGCCTTCAAAGAATCCAAATGATCCAGTACTTGCTGAAGTCATTAACGAATACCTTGCTCCTGACTCTAAACCCCTGCGGACGATATCCTTCATCATCCTCTGATATTAGACATTCTTAGATATCATCGTATCTTTCATTATAAATATCATCCATACTTCTGAAGATATTTTTATAATTATTCTTATCTGAAATCATTTACCTCTTCGCGCTATCTGTATTATATCATAAAAGAAACTATTTTAGTTTCTAAATTCTGAAACATTCGAGTTTAAAATAGGAATATTCTTGAAGAAGTGTTGGGAGCTGAAGCATGAGTTAGTATAATATAATGACACTTGATCAACGTGATTATATTACAGTAATTCATGCTGAGTTTCTAAATGGAACATGATGATTCACAGTTCATAACGTCATCATGTGCTATGTTACACGACTCTTGTATTCTCTTTGATCTCTAAATATCAAGAAAATATTTCTTGATGATTCGGCCTTTTCCGAGGTATTCTGGTAATTTGACAAGTCAAGATCGTGTCATTACAATTTCCTTCCTAGAACATTAACAATGTTCATTCCGAAATTTATATCTGCGAATTCTGGACCATTACAAGCGGTGCTTAATCGCAAGAAGAAGAAACGAAAAGACAAAGCTCCGAACTAGAAATGGGAGTATAAATCATAGCAAATAGAAGAGAGCATTAACTGTGGATGACAATGATTATAGAAGAAGCAAGGACTTTGAAATATAAGGGGAGATATAAAACCCAACAACAACCCAAAAATCACAAACCGTATATATCAATGCATATAGCAATATAAAGACACGGGAGAACTAAAAACACTATAAAACCAAGAGTATAGTAGAAGTAAATAGATTCTTCCGGAGACAGATGAAAAAGAAGAGCGACAGATATGAAAGTGAGGAGTATATCAAGAATCAGCACTGGATGAAGCATATTGACAAATACTTTAAAATATGAGTTGAGAAGGTGTGAGTTGTAAGAAAACAAATGAGGTGGATTTATAGTGAAATATCCGACAAAGAAATAAAAATGGATTACCGCATTAATTCGAAGAGGATTATAATTTCCTTAATCGCCGAATAATCAAATCCAATATAGATTACAAAGATTTTCTTTTCGGAGATCAATCGTGATGACGTCAAAAGATACGACGAATCACTATTATCTTATTTCATTCATTTACGATAACTTCACTCATACGCTTCGAGTAATCGAATTATTTTATCCATTCTTCTTGAACATGATAAAACTCTCTAATCGTTATAATAACATTCTCATTGTTAGTCATGACGACCTCTATCAAATTTCGGGGACGAAATTTCTTTAACGGGTAGGTACTGTGACGACCCGGAAATTTCCGACCAAATTTAAACTTTAATCTTTATATTATTCCGACAAGATAAGCAAAGTTTGTTAAGTTAAATCTCAAGAATTTTAAACTGTGTTCATACATTCATTATAACCTCGACCAAATTCCGACGATTCACGAACCGTTATATATAAATAGATATGTATATGTATATATATATATATTATAACTTGAGAATACTAATAAAGTATTAAACGTATAATACTTTACACGAACGTATTTGTTTCAATATGATTTTCGACAAAAAAAATATATTAAATGATTGAATTATCAGAAACATTGAATTATGATTACAAGTCTCTGTTGAGAGGTCCACTATGATTTGAGAAAATCTATTCCTCTTAACGATATTCAGAATAATTTGTAAAGCTATTTATAAATAAAAATAAAAAGTGTCATTTACGAAAGTTAGACAAAAGTTAGTGGAGAATTGGTTTCCATAATATTCTATTAATCTATTTTCAAACGTACAAAGACGTTTTCAGTTTAAAAAGAACTTTATTATTAAAATGTATATAACTTTTATAAATATCTAGAATCACTTTTGACAACTCATTACTTAACCAGTATAATAAATATAACGATATTTATATTTTATTTCATTAAATATATATAACGATTTAAATTAATATTATATATATTTATACGCGTATTATACATACATAGTTTTTTATACTTTTACTATACTTTAACTTTACCTTTACTTTACTTTAACTTTACTTTAACTTTAATAATTCACTTTAATAATTCATATTTTAATAATTCATTTTAATAATTCACTTTAATAATTCATACTATAATAATTCACTTTAATAATTCATACTTTAATAATTCACTTTAATAATTCATACTTTAATAATTCACTTTTATAATTCAAAAATCTATTATAAATAGAATTCAATAGGTTTCATTATTTCATAGAAACTTGAAAATATATTTCTCTAAATTCTCTCAATTGATATATATATATATATATATATATATATATATATATATATATATATATATATATATATATATATATATATATATATATATATTTGCTCTGTATTATTTCAAGATATTATTAGTATACATAAAATATTACGACGGAGTGCTGTCCGAGTGATTTCAAAATAGTTTTTTTGAATGAGTCGAAGCTAAGGAAATTATGGGTTTTAGCTATGGAGGTGATGGGTATGGTTCATGGGTATGCTCGTGAGGTCAATCTAGTGTTTATCATCTCCGTTGCGTCTACGTACTTTCCTGCAATATTGAATCTCAATATTGATACGTTCGTGAATCCGAGGCCAACCTTGCACTTATTAAATGACGTTATATGTATTTTTACTACGAAATACAGTATTGTGAGTTTCATTACTCCCTTTTTATATATATTTTTGGGCTGAGAATACATGCGCTGTTTTATAAATGTTTTACGAAATAGGCACAAGTACTAAAACTAATTCTATGTGGGTTTAAACCAAAAATATACCCTTAGCTTGGTAACATTAAACTACTTGTCTATGTACGGTAGGCGCGAATCCTAAAGATAGATCTATTGGGACTGACAAACCCCATCCTAACTATGGGATGCTTTAGTACTTCGAGGTTATTTTAAACACACCTGATCTGGTGTACTTCAGAGGGTAAAACATGAACGTTAAGGCTTGTTACCGGGTGCCTACAACTTATAGAATACTTTTATACACTTGCGAGTGTACATATATTTATAAACGGAAATCTTGTGGTCTATTAATATATTGAAATGATTGTTATGATAAACCTGTGAACTCACCAACCTTTTAGTTGACACTTTAAAGCATGTTTATTCTCAGGTATTAAAGAAATCTTCCGCTGTGCCTTAGCTCATTTTAAGGATATTACTTGGAGTCATTCATGGGATATTTTGAAAGACGTTGCATTAGAGTCATTGAGTTCATCAAGATTATTATTAAGCCAATTATAGTTGGATGTATTATGAAATGGTGTGCATGCCGTCAACTTTCGTTGTAAAGAAAGTTTTTCTTCTAAAAACGAATGCAATGTTTGTAAAATGTATCATATAGAGGTCAAATACCTCGCAATGTAATCAACTATTGTGAATCGTTTATAATATATATGAACGGGTCCTTTCATAATCGAATTATTTTATCTATTCTTCTTGAACATGATAAAACTCTATAATCGTTATAATAACATTCTCATTGTTAGTCATGACGACCTCTATCAAATTTCGGGGACGAAATTTCTTTAACGGGTAGGTACTGTGACGACCCGGAAATTTCCGACCAAATTTAAACTATAATCTTTATATTATTCCGACACGATAAGCAAAGTTTGTTAAGTTAAATCTCAAGAATTTTAAACTGTGTTAATACATTCATTATAACCTCGACCAAATTCTGACGATTCACGAACCGTTATATATAAATAGATATGTATATGTATATATATATATTATAACTTGAGAATATTAATAAAGTATTAAACGTATAATACTTTACACGAACGTATTTGTTTCAATATGATTTTTGACGAAATTAAAAAAATATATATTAAATGATTGAATTATCATAAACATTGAATTATGATTACAAGTCTCCGTTGAGAGTTCCACTATGATTTGAGAAAATCTATTCCTCTTAACGATATTCAGAATAATTTGTAAAGCTATTTATAAATAAAAACAAAAAGTGTCATTTACGAAAGTTAGACAAAAGTTAGTGGATAATTGGTTTCCATAATATTCTATTAATCTATTTTCAAACGTACAAAGACGTTTTCAGTTTAAAAAGAACTTTATTATTAAAATGTATATAACTTTTATAAATATCTAGAATCACTTTTGACAACTCATTACTTAACCAGTATAATAAATATAATGATATTTATATTTTATTTCATTAAATATATATAACGATTTAAATTAATATTATATATATTTATACGCGTATTATACATACATAGTTTTTATACTTTTACTATACTTTAACTTTACCTTTACTTTACTTTTACTTTACTTTAAATTTAATAATTCACTTTAATAATTCATACTTTAATAATTCACTTTAATAATTCATACTTTAATAATTCACTTTAATAATTCATACTTTAATAATTCACTTTAATAATTCATACTTTAATAATTCACTTAAATAATTCGTACTTTAATAATTCACTTTAATAATTCATACTTTAATAATTCACATTAATAATTCAAAAATCTATTATAAATAGAATTCAATAAGTTTCATTATTTCATAGAAACTTGAAAATATATTTCTCTAAACTCTCTCAATCGATTTATATATATATATATATATATATATATATATATATATATATATATATATATATATATATATATATATATATATATATATATATATATATATATATATTTGCTCTGTATTATTTCAAGATATTATTAGTATACATAAAATATTACGACGGAGTACAGTCCGAGTGATTTCAAAATAGTTTTTTTGAATGAGTCGAAGCTAAGGAAATTATGGGTTATAGCTATGGAGGTGATGGGTATGGTTCATGGGTATGCTCGTGAGGTCAATCTAGTGTTTATCACTTCCGTTGCGTCTACGTACTTTCCTGCAATATTGAATTTCAATATTGATATGTTCGTGAATCCGAGGCCAACCTTGCATTTGTTAAATGACGTTATATGTATTTTTACTACGAAATACAGTATTGTGAGTTTCATTTGCTCCCTTTTATATATATTTTTGGGACTGAGAATACATGCGCTATTTTTATAAATGTTTTACGAAATAGGCACAAGTACTAAAACTAATTCTACGTGGGTTTAAACCAAAAATATACCCTTAGCTTGGTAACATTAAACTACTTGTCTATGTACGGTAGGCGCGAATCCTAAAGATAGATCTATTGGGCCTGACAAACCCCATCCTGACTATGGGATGCTTTAGTACTTCGAGGTTATTTTAAACACACCTGATCTGGTGTACTTCAGAGGGTAAAACATGAACGTTAAGGCTTGTTACCGGGTGCCTACAACTTATAGAATACTTTTATACACTTGTGAGTGTACATATATTTATAAACAGAAATCTTGTGGTCTATTAATATATTGAAATGATTGTTATGATAAACCTATGAACTCACCAACCTTTTGGTTGACACTTTAAAGCATGTTTATTCTCAGGTATTAAAGAGATCTTCCGCTGTGCATTAGCTCATTTTAAGGATATTACTTGGAGTCATTCATGGCATATTTTGAAAGACGTTGCATTCGAGTCTTTGAGTTCATCAAGATTATTATTAAGCCAATTATAGTTGGATGTATTATGAAATGGTGTGCATGCCGTCAACTTTCGTTGTAAAGAAAGTTTGTCTTTTAAAAACCAATGCAATGTTTGTAAAATGTATCATATAGAGGTCAAATACCTCGCGATATAATCAACTATTGTGAATCGTTTATAATGTATATGAACGGGTCCTTTCAATAAGCAAACACTGGATTCACCAGCTCCGCGATCGCGGAGCTATGCTCCCTAACTAGGCCGCGATCGCGACACCCAAATATCCAGCTCATGCTTAATTACTGTGATGACTCAGGAATTTCCAACCAAATTTAAACTTGAATCTTATTTGGTTTCGATACGATAAGCAAAGTCTATAGTATTGAGTCTAAAAATTTTGAACTGTTTCATATAGTCATTGACCTTCGACTACTCTCGACGATTCACGAACAATTAAGTGTAAATAGATATGTGTGTATGTATATATAAATAATAATTCGAAATATAATTTGAAGTATTATATGTTGTTGTTAAAAAAATATTAAATTAATAAAAATAAAAATAGGATATTATAATAATAATTAGTATTTAAAATATATCTACAGATATAAATAATTGTATATTAAAAATAAATATTAAATGATGATAATACTCGTTTGATGTTTCGATTGATATTAAGCAAGTTAAATTCAAACTTATGTAATTTTAAAATAAACGGTGATACAAAAATGAGTTATATACGTTATAGGCTTAATAAAAGTATATTTAAGATCTAATTAATTAATTTTAACATTTTTTATATTTTACCCATAAATTATAGGGACAGTTGATGTAATTTTTATTTAATAGTTAATGATCGAATTTCATACCATAATGACCAAAATAAATAAATATAGTTAATTTAAAAATATGGGATTTTTTTCTGAACACTTTTATCCGCCACTTATTAACAACGAAGTACGAATTTATCAATAGTAGACGACGGCTAAGAAATGATACGTTTATAATTCTTTGATTGTTAATATATTATTTATTATTATTATTAATTATTATTAAATCATTACTTTAGCTGTTATACCCGTGAACCAGGATTGATTAATCAACATGTAATTTGGTTGTTTCCACTATATATACATATTCATACATGTGGGGATAAGAACTCAAAAACTCAATTGAGTTTCTCATTTACTCCTTCAGTATCGAAAACAACTCATCAACCATCATCTACGCGTTTTATAATTTCAACCACCACACGACCATGAATACTATCACTGCTATGTTTCTGTTTTGGTTACAACTCAAATAATCTCCATCATTTTTTTTTCTTCTTTCCACCGCAGCAACTTTCACTCGAAACACCCACTACTACCATTACCCTCCTTGCTTGTTCACAACTTCACGACAACCCACTTCTACCCTACAATCACCCTCTAACACCCATACCAATCATCAACTCAACTAACTTGCAACATTAACGGTTTCTAGAACCGTCCTCACGACACACACACAAGTAAGCAATTTGTTTCCTTATTATATCTCATACTTCGAGATACAAATCTGTCACCAACATCACTACCACAAACTACCACTAAACAATCAGAACCACCATGGAAACATGAATTATCGCTGGTTTGGTTACTCACAATTAAAAATCTCAAGTTTTATATATATGCATGAGATATATATGCATGAGAGATAGGTATATATAGAAACCATGACCACTTTTCTTCACTTTTTATTTTCTTTCCTCATGAACAACCACTTAAACCATCACCAATTTTGCTCGACAAGGACCAACGAAGACCACCTGCTCAAGCTCGCTGCTGCACACTATATTTTTCTGTTTCATCATCGAAACAAAATCGTTGTTAATGCTATACCGCTTATTTTTCTTCCTGATCGAACGAGCTCGTCAAGACCCACTTCCGTTGTGTGCTGCTCTACATGCTTGTAATTCTAAAGAAATATGAATATGTTAAAAATTCTTTATAAAATGCTTTAAAAAAAAAGGGGTAAGACATATGTGGTGATGGTGGGACAACTTAAAAATTATTGAACGACAAAATTTGGTTAACAAATTGGACTTGTTATTAAGATGGGGCCAACAAAATGAGAAGTTTCATTTTTTTTTCTTTAAATGTGGAATCCCACTAGAATTACTACATCGAGAATCTGGCCAAAACAAAGAAACAAGGGAGATTGCTTTTGATCTTTTCGGTTGGGGAAAAGAAAAAGAAAACCGTAACATTTTTTTTTCTCTCTCTTTCGGTTGAGGTTCATCAGCAGGCCATGAACAAATTTTTTTCCTTTCTTTTGGACTCATTAATTCGCAAGTTGGACATCCATATAGTTTGTCAATTTGGGACGCTTAGTTACTTCTTTTGTTGGACCGATATTATTGGTGTGTTGGGCCACCGCATACCCAGTTTTCATGTTGGGCCGAGACCCATCTGAAATCATAATGAAGATGATAAAAAGTTAGTAGCGGTTAAATCAATAAACTTACGAAGTAATTCAAGAAAGAAACAAGCAGAGCTATGGTTAGTTGGTTTTCTGTTAAGCAAAAGGTCCTGGGTTCGAAACCAGGCTATATCTTACATTTTTTTTAATCAACAAAAGATGCTGTCAATAGTGGGCCGGTTGTTGGGCTAGAATTCCAAAATTGGGATTCATTAACGAGTTAAATAGATTTGGGTATTGAGTTTGATCAGAAATTGGGCAGTAGCTCAGTTGGTTAAGAGTGTTAGCGGGGAGCTGGAGGCCGAGGGTTCGAATCTTGTCTGGAGCACTTCTTTTTAGAAAAAGCTTGGAGAGGGTATACACTTTTATTTTATTTCTATCCTTATTATTATTAGTAATACTATCAAAACTATCATTCTAACAAATAAATATTTTGTACATTAAAAATACATGTTACATAACTATATTAAAATTACATATAACAAATTATTGATTTTTGATATAATACCAATTACAAATATATATAGATTAATATAAGTATGTGTATAAATATTAATAAGTTTACAAAATAAATATATATAACATATAACTGAAAATATAACATACCAATTTGTTCGATTCCGATTACATGTGTTAATATATATATAAATGATATAGGTTCGTGAATCCAAGGCCAACCTTACACTTGTTCATAGATGTTATATGTATTTTTACTACAAAATATAGTATGGTGAGTTCATTTGCTCCCTTTTACTCATTACATTTTTGGGCTGAGAATACATGCACTGTTTTAATAACTGTTTTACAATATTTATATGTGTGAGTTTCATTACTCCCTTTTTAAATGCTTTTGCAATATATATTTTTGGGACTGAGAATACATGCGCTGCTTTTATAAATGTTTTACGAAATAGACACAAGTAATCGAAACTACATTATGTGGTTGGATTATCGAATCGAATATCACCCTTTTTAGTCTGGTAATCTAAGAATTAGGGAACAGACACCCTAATTGACGCGAATCCTAAAGATAGATCTATTGGGTCTAACGATCCCCATCCAAAGTACCGGATGCTTTAGTACTTCGAAATTTATATCATATCCGAAGGGTGTCCCGGAATGATGGGGATATTCTTATATATGCAGTCTTATTAATGTCGATTACCAGGTGTTCACCATATGAATGATTTTTATCTCTATGTATGGGATGTGTATTGAAATATGAAATCTTGTGGTCTATTTAAATATTGAAATGATTGTTATGATAAACTAATGAACTCACCAACCTTTTGGTTGACACTTTAAAGCATGTTTATTCTCAGGTACGAAAGAAATACACCGCTGTGTAATTGCTCATTTTAAAGATATTACTTGGAGTCATTCATGACATATTTCAAAAGACGTTGCATTCGAGTCGTTGAGATCATCAAGATTATTATTAAATCAGTTATAGTTTGATATATTATAAAATGGTATGCATGCCGTCAACTTTCGTTGTAATGAAAGATTGTCTTTTCAAAAACGAATGCAATGTTTGTAAAATGTATCATATAGAGGTCAAATACCTCGCGAGGTAATCAACTGTTGTGAATCGTTTATAATCAATATGGACTTCGTCCGGATAGATTAGGACGGGTCCTTTCAATTACCTCGTGGGCTGCCGACAGTTTTTAATATATATATATATATATATATATATATATATATATATATATATATATATATATATATATATATATATATATATATATATATATATATATATATATAATTATATATATATTATATTATATTCTCGTGTCTAGTTAACACATAATTTTGCACCGATGACTTGTACGTTGACGCCCGACTTATGTCCCGATTCCGGTTTTTCGAACATTACTTCGTACGCTTAGAAAACTAGTACTATACGTTTCACGACAAGTACCTTTATAAATAATTAGGCTTAAAACCTCGATAAACTATATCACTCGAAATATAACTTGAACGTTCGAGTGTTTTGGTCATTTTCTTCATTAAATCATCGTCTCGTTATATATACACTTTACCATTTTCTGAATATTGATAAAAAGGACAGATTTCTTAAATCACAGTGAACCTCACAACAGAGACCCGTAATCATAACACAATGTATCTAATAATTCAATCATTTGGTATTATCTTTTAATTCCGTCGATAAATATATTGAAACAAATATGTTCACGTAAAGTATTATACATTTAATACTTTGTTAACGTTTTCAATTAATATTACTATATATTATATATACATTTATACATATCTATATAATATATTACTATATATTATAGTTTCAAAATTTTTGAGGCTCAACATTACAGACTTTGCTTATCGTGTCAAAATCATATAAAGATTAAGTTTAAATTTGGTCAGAAATTTCCGGGTTGTCACAGTACATACCCGTTAAAGAAATTTCGTCCCGAAATTTGATTGAGATCGTCATGGCTGACAATAAATATGTTTTCATGACGAATACGAGTTGAAAATTTAGAGTTTTATAATTGGTGATTAATATGGATAAAACAATTCGATTATGTGAAGATCACGAGTGAAGCTACCATAAAAGAGTGAAATGAAGAAAATAGGGATTCGTCTTATCTTTTGACGTCATCATGGTTGATATCCGTATTAAAGAAAATCTTTGTAATCTATATAAGATTTGATTCTTCGGCGATTAAGGAAATTATAATCCTCTTCGATTTAATGCGATAATCTGTCTCAATTTCTCTGTCTGATATTTTACTATAAATCTATCTCCTTTGTTTCCTTATTTTCACATCTGCCATCTTCTATACTTTCTTCTTTAATTCATACTTCCAAAACATTCGTCAATATGCTCCATCCAGTTCTAATCCTTGATATATTCTTGACTATCACTTCTGTCATTCTTCTTTTTTGTCTACCCCCGGAGGAATATGTTTACTTCTACTATGCTCTAGAATTCATAGTGTTTTTAGTTCTGCCGTGTCTTTATATTGCTATACGCATTGATATACACGGTTTGTAATTTCTGTGTTGTTGTCGTACTTATATTTTCCCTTATATTTTGGAGCTCCATGCTTTCCTTTTCTCTTCTCGACTTTAAGTAAACCTAGTAATGGTCCAAAATTCGTAGGTATGGAGTTTCAAATGAACATAACTAATGTTCTAAGCAGAAAAAGGAAATGTAATAGCACGATCTTGATTTGTTAAATTACCAGAAGTTACGGGAAAAGATAGAACTATCAAGAAAATATGTTCTTGATTTGTTTAGAGATTTTGTAGAATGTAAGAGTCATGTAACATGGCTCATGATGACGGTATGGTCTGTGAATCATCATGTTCCATTAGAAATTCAGCATGACTTACTGTAATATAATCACGTTGATCAAGTGTGATTATATTATACTAACTCATGCTTCAATTCCTAACACTACTTCAAAAACATTAATAATTTGTCTCGAAGGTTTACAGAATATAGAAACTAAACAGTTTCCTTTATGATGTAACACTGATAGTGCGAAGAGATAAATGATTTCAGATAAGAATAGTTATGAAAATATCTTCAAAAATATCGAGGATATTTATAATGAAAGATACGATAATATCTTAGAATTTCTAATATCAAAGGATGATGAAGAAGATTTGTCCGCAAAGGTTTAGAGTCAGGAGCAAGGTATTCGTTAATGAGTTCAGCAGATATTGAATTATTTGGATTCTTTGAAGGCAGGTTTAGTCCTTGTGATTTGTCCACAGCCTCCTTCATGGTTTGCTCAATCCGTTTTTCAGTACCAAATTTTCTTTTTGAGCTTTTCCAACATACTATTCTTTATTGTCAAACTTTTGACTGTTAAGGTTGTCTATAGTCTTTGTACTTCATCAGCTTTTTCAAAACTCAAAGAATTGATTTGTAGACTGGAGTGCCTTTTCAAAATTTCAGAATTGAAGTACGTAAGTTCAGGAGTTAGACGTTATATGTATACATATATTTGTTGTCGTGGAAACGCTGCGAAATTCGAGAATAATGATTGATGCTTTCTGGTATTTGGTATGGCAATTATCGTCAGAAGATACAGATGAGTACATGATAGGGTTTCAATGAATAATTATAGTGATTTTTCGAAGAGACTTACGCCAAAGAGTAACGAGGTTGCTGGTACATCTGCTGATAATGTGGTGGAATATAAAAGGTTCCCCAGTAACGATGGCAAAAGGGCAATGTATATATCATAATTATAATAAGGCTAGTCCGACTGAAAATTAGAAGTTGACTTGCTGGAGCTGTGACAAAATTGGCTACTTTGAAAAGGGATTGCAAGTTAATTTTGGTAGTAACACTGTCAGAGAATCTAGCACAGATATGTATTAAAATTTTACTTATGTTCTGAGTGTTCTCTAGGTACATAACCATATGTATAAATTCTTCTTTTTCGTAGATAACATGTGGTTGGTTCATCTTCTCGATTGTTCGATAGTTGAGGTGTCTTTGGGAATTTTGAAGGGTTTGAACACAGGTTGTCATCGTTAATATATATGTATAATGAAGTCGTCGCGAATCTTGAATGGGTCGAATATCTTTCTGTGTTTTAAAAGTGATATTTCTAGTATAGTTTGGATTCAAAGTATGATTTTTGAAAGATGTAGGAATCTAAGAGTGATGTCTTCTGTTAAATCTTGACTTAGATTTCTGATATGTCCATATTCAGAATATGTAATGGAATTTGTTATGAAAATGGTTGTCCTGATTTTTATGAAAGAATGTATATCGTTGTGAAAGTAGTGAGTATAGTTAATGATTATTGAATTAGAATTGAAGAATGTACAGTGTAACATATTAATTGTGAACTTAAATGTGTTTCGGGTATTACCTACCCGTTAAAATTTCACAAGTAATATTTTTGTACAAATGACTTTTTATTACAGCCTTGATAAAAATATATATATGTATGTATATTTTCTACAGATGTAACACAGATTTAATGAGTTAATATTAAATTAAACTCATTTGATATACGGTAGAAACTAGGATTGAATAATCTAAAACGTTAGATATTACATAATTTTCGCATAGTATTTTCTTCAACGTAATTGAAATTATGAATCAATAATTCGTTATTTGTCGATGAATGATGTTGGTGTTCATGGAATCCTTGTGAACTTCGCAAACACGAACGATGACTTCTAGAAAGTTTTGAGTATATCGAAAATGAAAGTGTGAAATCAAACATATACCCGAACAATACAATAGGTTTATTATGACATGAAATTTATTGAGTTGAAGCAGAGATTAACAATTCTTAAGTTGTTAACGAAGGATGTATATCATAGCATATTAGTAATATGAATTAACCGAGTAGTATATACCCTTTTAAAATTCACACGTAATAGCTTAATATGAAAAGATATATTGTGGTTTAAAAATTTATATATAAAATATACATATAAATTCTTCAGAGGTAATGAGTTAATGCTTCATAACTCATTGATACAATATGCTCATTGTTGATTTGTGATAATGTCGATTATTATGGAACTGGCAGAGCTTATGATGTCGTAGGTGCTGTTGGTGCTGGTGGTGCTGTCGGTACTGCTAGTGCTGCTTGTATAACAAGTCTATTTTGTAACGCACGCACCATTCATGTAGGGGTTTCTATTCTCCCCTCTATTATTTCTATCCATCCACTCATCTTGATTTACGGTTATGATTAGAATGAATAATCTCTAAAACTTTAGAGATTACATAATCACCGTAGAATATTTCTCCAATGAAGTTATGAATCAATATTTCATCGTTTGTTGTTGGTATTCCTTGGTATCTACAGGATGTATGACATTAATGATCGTGGGATAGATTGTGATGTTGAGGTGTAGGATGCGGATGTTGGTGGTGGTAATGGTACTGTTGATGTTGATGATGGTGGTACTGTTGATTCCAGTGATGCTGCTGGTGCTTGTGGTATTGAGACTTGCGATGTGGATGTTGTTGGTTGTACTGTTGTTGTTGTTGTTGTTGGTGCTTGTAATCTTTGCACAATATTTTCCAAAGCCACTACTAGAGAGCGAAAAGACATCTTTCCTGGCAAATTCGCACCACGCACCAAACACCACCGATGGTTCGTGGTGCTTGGTGTTTTGTGTGTTTGGCCAAATTCGTATTTTTTGACTCATAGCTCCGATTTAGTCACCATTTTTTAAATCGTGTCTTTTTTCGAGATCTATCCGTTGGAAAACTGCCGTAGGCGGTTTGTCCCAAATATTTTTCGAAACGAGACCTCTAAAGCCTTCAGTTTTGCCTTTTTTGAAGCTCTTTTGACCGTTTTCAATTTCTTTCATATTATTTCTTTTGTGTATGCATGACTTTGCATCGTACATATAGTTTTAGGGCCTATTATTTCACTCACAATGTAATTATGTATAACAAATATAATTTTAAATCTAATGTCACATCATTAAACACGCTTTTTGAATCACTAATTTGGCGGCGCATCACCTTTGGTTTCAGGTTGTGCTGAAATTCTCCAGATCACCCTAAAACGACTGTAACATGAATACTCTCGGAAAGTGCCTTGCCATTCGAGGTCATCAAGATGCCAAAAAATACATTTTGCTCATTTTTAATGTTCTCTTTGAACGTTTTCAATTTATATCGTATTATTAGTTTTGTGTACGCATGACTTAGCATGGTTTATATAGTTTTAACGCCTATTATTTCACTCGTAATGTAATTATGTGTAACGCATATAATTTCGAATCTAATGTCACTTCATTTAACTCGCTTTTTAAATCAATAATATGTGCCGCCAGAAGGAGTAGCATTTGCGGCGCATAACCTTCGGTTTCAGATTGTGCTGAAATTCTCAAGATCCCCCTAAAACAGCCGAACGAGCATGACTCTCTGAACATGTTTGCCATTCGAGGTCATATAGATTACGAAAAGACATCTTTCCTGGCAAAATTCGCACCACACACCAAACACCACCGACGGTTCATGGTGCTTGGTGTTTTGTATCTTTGGCCAAAATGTTAAATCTATCGTATCTTTTGACTCGTAGCTCCGATTTAGTCATCGTTTTTTTAAATCGTGCATTTTTCTGAGATCTATCTATTGTCAAACTGCCGTAGGCAGTTTTTCACAAATATTTTTCGAAATGAGACCTCTAAAGCCTACAATTTTGCCTTTTTGATGCTCTTTTGACCGTTTTCAATTTCTTTCATATTAATCCTTTTGTGTATCCATGACTTTGCATGGTACATATGGTTTTAAGGCCTATTATTTCACTCACAATGTAATTATGTATAACACATATAATTTTGAATCTAATGTCACTTCATTAAACACGCTTTTTAAATCACAAAGATGCGCAGCCAAATGGAGTAACATTTGGCAACGCACCACCTTTGGTTTCAGATTGTACTGAAATTCTCCAGATCACCCTAAAACGACTCCAACATCAAGACTTTCGAAAAGTTTCTTGCCGTTCGAGGTCTTCAGGATGCCGAAAAAAGACATTTTACTCATTTTTAATGTTCTCTTTAAACGTTTTCAATTTATATCGTATTATTAGTTTTGTGTACGCATGACTTAGCATGGTATATATAGTTTTAAAGCCTATTATTTTACTCGTAATTTAATTATGTATAATGCATATAATTTCGAATCTAATGGTCACTTTATTAAACACACTTTTTAAATCATTAATATGCGCCGCCAGATGGAGTAGCATTTGGCGGCGCATAACCTTCGGTTTCAGATTGTGCTGAAATTCTCAAGATCACTCTAAAACGGCCGAACGAGCAAGACTCTCTGAACGTGGTTGCCATTCGAGGTCGTATAGATTCTGAAAAGACATCTTTCCGGGCAAATTCGCACCAAGCACCAAACACCACCGACAGTTCGTGGTGGTTGGTATTTTGTATCTTTGGCCAAAAAGTTAGATCAATCGTATCTTTTGACTCATAGCTCCGATTTAGTCACCGTTTTTTTTAATCGTGTATTTTTTCGAGATCTATTCGTTGAAAAACTGCCGTACGCGGTTTGTCCCAAATATTTTTCGAAAAGAGACCTCTAAAGCCTTCAATTTTGCCTTTTTGACGCTCTTTTGACCGTTTTCAATTTCTTTCATATTATTCATTTTGTGTATGCATCACTTTACATGGTACATATATATTTAAGGCCTATTATTTCACTCACAATGTAATTATGTATAACACATATAATTTTGAATCTAATGTCACTTCATTAAACACGCTTTTTAAATTACAAAGATGCGCAGCCAAATAGAGTAACATTTGGCAGTGCATCACCTTTGGTTTCAGATTGTACTGAAATTCTCCAGATCACCCTAAAATGACTCCAACATCAAGACTCTGGAAAAGTTTCTTGCCGTTCAAGGTCGTCAGGATGCCGAAAAAAGACATTTTACTCATTTTTAATGTTCTCTTTAAACGTTTTCAATTTATATCGTATTATTAGTTTTGTGTACGCATGACTTAGAATGGTATATATATTTTTAAGGCCTATTATTTCACTCGTAATTTAATTATGTATAATGCATATAATTTCGAATCTAATGGTCACTTTATTAAACACACTTTTTAAATCATTAATATGCGCCGCCAGATGGAGTAGCATTTGGCGGCGCATAAACTTCGGTTTCAGATTGTGCTGATATTCTCAAGATCACCTAAAATAATGGCCGAACGAGCAAGACTCTCTGAACGTGGTTGCCATTCGGGGTCGTATAGAATCCGAAAAGACATCCTTCTAGGCAATTCGCACCACGCACCAAACACCACCGACGGTTCGTGGTGCTTGGTATTTTGTGTCTTTGGTCAAAAAGTTAGATCAATCGTATCTTTTGACTCATAGCTCCGATTTAGTCACCGTGTTTTTTAATCGTGTATTTTTTCGAGATTTATCTGTTGAAAGACTGCCGTAGGCGGTTTGTCCCAGATATTTTTCAAAAAGAGACCTCTAAGGCCTTCAATTTTGCCTTTTTGATGCTCTTTTGACCGTTTTCAATTTCTTTCATGTTATTCATTTTGTGTATGCATCACTTTACATGCTACATATAGTTTTAAGTCCTATTATCTCACTCACAATTTTAAATGTAATGTCACATCATTAAACACACTTTTTGAATCACTAATATGCGCCGCCAAATGGAGTAACACTTGGCGGCGCATCACCTTTGATTTCAGATTGTGCTGAAATTCTCCAGATCACCCTAAAACGACCCTAACATCAAGACTCTCGGAAAGTGTCTTGCCATTCGAGGTCGTCAGGAAGCCCCTTTTACTCATTTTTATTGTTCTTTTTGAACGTTTTCAATTTATATCGTATTATTAGCTTTGTGTACGCATGACTTAGCATGGTATATATAGTTTTAAGGACTATTATTACACTCGCAATGCAATTATGTATAACGCATATAATTTCGAATCTAATGTCACTTCATTAAACACGCTTTTTAAATCATTAATATGCGCCGCCAGATGGAGTAGCATTTGGCGGCGCATAACCTTCGATTTCAGAT
This sequence comes from Rutidosis leptorrhynchoides, assembly GCF_046630445.1. NCBI lineage: Eukaryota > Viridiplantae > Streptophyta > Magnoliopsida > Asterales > Asteraceae > Rutidosis > Rutidosis leptorrhynchoides. Next base: position 93,313,246 of record NC_092337.1, on the reverse strand, counting down.
TGTGCTGAAATTCTCAAGATCACCCTAAAATGGCCGAACGAGCAAAACTCTCTTAACGTGCTTGCCATTCGAGGTCGTATAAATTCCTAAAAGACATCTTTCCTGGCAAATTCACACCACGCACCAAACACCAATGACGGTTCGTGGTGCTTGGTATTTTGTGTCTTTGGCCAAAATGTTAAATCTATCGTATCTTTTGACTTGTAGCTCCGATTTAGTTACCGTTTTTTTTAAATCGCGTATTTTTTTGAGATCTATCCGTTGGAAAACTGCCGTAGGCGGTTTGTCCCAAATATTTTTCGAAACGAGACCTCTAATGCCTTTAATTTTTCCTTTTTTGACGCTCTATTGACCGTTTTCAATTTCTTTCATATTATTTCTTTTGTGTATGCATGACTTTGCATGGTACATATAGTTTTAAGGCCTATTATTTCACTCACAATGTAATTATGTATAACACATATAATTTTGAATCTGAAGTCACTTCATTAAACACGCTTTTTAAAAAACAAAGATGCGCCGCCAAATGGAGTAACATTTGGCGACGCATCACCTTTGGTTTCATATTGTGCCGAAATTCTCCAGATCACCCTAAAACGACCCTAAACATCAAGACTCTCGAAAAGTGTCTTGCCGTTCGAGGTCATCAGGATGCCGAAAAAATACATTTTACTCATTTTTAATGTTTTCTTTGAACGTTTTCAATTTATATCGTATTATTAGTTTTGTGTATGCATGATTTAGCATGGTATATATAGTTTTAACGCCTTTTATTTCACTCGAAATGTAATTATGTATAACGCATATAATTTCAAATCTAATGTCACTTCATTAAACACGCTTTTTAAATCATTAATATGCGCCGCCAGATGGAGTAGCATTTGGTGGCGCATAACCTTCGGTTTCAGATTATGCTGAAATTCTCAAGATCACCCTAAAACGGCCGAACGATCAAGACTCTCTGAACGTGGTTTCTATTCGAGGTCTTGTAGATTCCGAAAACACAACTTTCCTGGCAAATTCGCACCATGCACCAAACACCACCGACAGTTCGTGGTGCTTGGTGTTTTGTTTCTTTGGCCAAAATATTTGATCTATCGTATCTTTTGACTCGTAGCTCCGATTTAGTCACCGTTTTTTTAAATCGTGTATTTTTTCGAGATCTATCTGTTGGCAAACTTCCATAGGCAGTTGGTTCCATATATTTTTTTTCGTAACGAGACCTTTAAAGCCTTCAATTTTTCCTTTTTGACGCTCTTTTAACCATTTTCAATTTCTTTCATATTATTCCTTTTGTGTATGCATGACTTTGCATGGTACATATAGTTTTAAGATCTATTATTTCACTAACAATGTAATTATATATAACACATATAATTTTGAATCTAATGTTACTTCAATAAGCACGGTTTTTAAATCACAAAGATGCGCTGCCAAATGGAGTAACATTTCGCGGCGCATCACCTTTGGTTTCAAATTGTGCTGAAATTCTCCAGATCACCCTAAAACGACCCTAACATCAAGAATCTCGAAAAGTATCTTACCATTCGAGGTCATCAGGATGCCGAAAAATACATTTTATTCATTTTTAATGTTCTCTTTGAACATTTTCAATTTATATCATATTATTAGTTTTGTGTACGCATGACTTAGCATGGTATACATAGTTTTAACGCCTATTATTTCATTCGCAATGTAATTATATATAACGCATATAATTTCGAATCTAATGTCACTTCATTGAACTAGCTTTATAAATCAATAATATGCACCGACAGATGGAGTAGCATTTGGCGGCGCATAACCTTCGGTTTCAAATTGTGCTGAAATTCTAAAGATCACCCTAAAACGGCTGAACGAGCAAGAATCTCTGAACGTGCTTACCATTCGAGGTCGTATAGATTCCAAAAAGACATCTTTCCTGGCAAATTCGCACCACGCACCAAACACCACCGACGGTTCATGGTGCTTGGTGTTTTGTGTCTTTGGCCAAAATGTTAAATCTATCGTATCTTTTGACTCGTAGCTCTGATTTAGTCACTGTTATTTTAAGTCGTGCATTTTTTTTAGATGTATCCATCGAGAAATTGCCGTAGGTGGTTTATCCCAAATATTTTTCGTAACGAGACCTCTAAAGCCTTTAATTTTTCCTTTTTTGACGCTCTTATGACCTTTTTCAATTTCGTTCATATTATTCCTTTTGAGTATACATGACTTTGCCCGGTACATATAGTTTTAAGGCCTATTAATTCACTCAAAATGTAATTATGTATAACACATATAATTATGAATCTAATGTCACTTCATTAAACACGCTTTTTAAATCACAAAGATGCGCCGCCAAATAGAGTAACATTTGGCGGCGCATCACCTTTAGTTTCAGATTGTACTAAAATTCTCCAGATCATGTTAAAACGGCCCTATCATCAAGACTCTCGGAATGTGTCTTGCCGTTCGAGGTCGTCAGGATGCCGAAAAATACATTTTACTCATTTTTAATGTTCTCTTTGAACGTTTTCAATTTATATCGTATTATTAGTTTTGTGTATGCGTGAATTAGCATGGCATATATAGTTTTAACGCCTATTATTTCACTCGCAATGTAATTATGTATAACACATATAATTTCGAATCAAATGTCACTTCATTTAACTCGATTTTTAAATCAATAATATGCGCCGCTAGATGGAGTAGCACTTGGAAGCGCATTACCTTCGGTTTCAGATTGTGTTGAAATTCTCAAGATCACCATAAAACGACCGAATGAGCAAGAGTCTCTGAATGTGTTTGCTATTCGAGGTCGTATAGATTTTGAAAAGACATCTTTCCTGGAAAATTCGCACCACGCACTAAACACCACCGACGGTTTTTGGTGCTTGATGTTTTGTGTCTTTGGCCAAAATGTTAGATCTATCATATCTTTTGACTCGTAGCTCCGATTTAGTCACCGTTTTTTTAAATCGTGTATTTTTTCGAGATCTATCTCTTGGAAAACTGCCGTAGGCGGTGTGTCCCAAATATTTTTTAAAACGAGACCTTTAAAGCCTTTGATTTTGCCTTTTATGATGCTCTTTTGACCGTCTTCAATTTCTTTCATATTATTCTTTTGGTGTATGCATCACTTTCCATGATACATATAGTCTTAAGGCATATTATTTCACTCACAATATAATTATGTATAACACATATAATTTTAAATCTAATGTCACATCATTAAACACGCTTTTTAAATCATTAATATGCGCCGCCAAATGGAGTAACATTTTGTAGTGACCCGAACTTTTTAATGATTATATATTAAATGAAAACTATATTTGCATGATTAAATGTTTACAACATGTTAAGCAATCAAACTTGTTAAAACTTGATTAATTGAAATGAGTTTCATGTAGACAATTGACCACCCAAGTTGACCGGCGATTTACGAACGTTAAAACTTGTAAATATGACATATATATATATATATATATATATATATATATATATATATATATATATATATATATATATATATATATATATATATATATATATATATATATATATATATATATTAACATGATATTATGATGAGTAAGTATCTCACCAAGTACATTAACAATGAGTTATATACATAAAATGAAAGTAGTGAATTAAGAAATGCGAAACGATATATATAACGGCTATCGTTACAACAACGTCTTACTAAATACATATGTATCATGTTAAGATATTAATACACTATGTTTAACATCATGAAATGATAATTACATATATCATTAAGAATATTAACAATGAACTACATGAGTAAGATGAGACTACTAACTTAAGGATTTCGAAACAATACATATATGTAACGATTATCGTTGTAATAGTATTTTAAACATATATATATATATATATATATATATATATATATATATATATATATATATATATATATATATATATATATGATATTAAGATATATTAATACACCATGTTAACATAAAAATTTAACATCTCATTTAAGTGTAATAACAATGGATCAATTACATTTAACAAGATCGTTAACTTAAAGGTTCCGAAACAACACTTACATATAACGACTAACGATGACTTAACGACTCAGTTAAATGTATATACATGTAGTGTATTAAGATGTATTAATACACTTTTGGAAGACTTTAAGACACATATCAAAGTACTTCTATTTAACAAAAATGCTTACAATTACATTCTCGTTCAATTTCATCAACAATTCTACTCATATGCAACCGTATTCGTACTCGTACAATACCCAGCTCCTAGATGTACACACTATTGGTATATACACATAAAAATCTGCTCCTTAGCAGCCTTAAATGATTAAGGAACATGTGGAACCAACCATTTGTCAACTAGCATGAATTATTTAGCAAGAAAACAAACTTAAGAATCTTTTCTTTCTATATAATGAGTAAAAACATTTTTATGATTTCACCTCATTTTTCCATTCCATTTTCTCATACTTACACTCCAAATTCTCTCTCAAAATACTCCTAACATCATACTTGATCATCTCCAAGCATTTTCACCATCTTTTCTCTTCAATTACAAGCTTTAATCATCAAAAAACAACCATTCAAGAACACTTCAATAAATCTTTCAAACTTGCTAGATTACTTCCAAGCTTTCAAATCCATTCCGAGTAATCATCCAAGATCAAGAAATTTTTGTTAATCTCAGTAGGTTTTCATTCTAAATCAAAGGTAAGAATCATATTCAAGCTTTGGTACAATTTCTATAAACATAACTATCTTAATTCAAGTAGTAATCTTACTTGAACTTGTTTTCGTGTCATGATTCTACTATAAGAACTTCCAAGCCATCGAAGATCCTTTGAAGCTCAAGTTTATTTTAAATCATTTCCAGTAGGTTTACCTACTACACTTGAGGTAGTAATAATGTTCATAACATCATTCGATTCATATATATATATATATATATATATATAACTATCATATTCGAAGATTTGAACATTTAATCAATAGAACATAGTTTAGTTAATTCTAAACTTGTTCGCAAACAAAGTTAATCCTTCTAACTTGACTTTTAAAATCAACTAAACACATGTTATATATCTATATGATATGCTAACTTAATGATTTAAAACCTGGAAACACGAAGAACACCGTAAAATCGGACATACGCCGTCGTAGTGAAACCGGGGGTTGTTTTGGGTTAGAAAACTAAAAACTATCTTAATCTTTGAATTGGAAGTTTGTTTTCTGGAAAAATGATATTTCATATGAATATGATACTATATACAAAAATCATGGTTAAACACAAAGTGGAAGTATGTTTTTCAAAATGGTCATCAAGATGTCGTTTTTTCGACGGAAATGACTACCTCTTTAAAAAATAACTTGTAACCTGTATTTCCGACTATAAACTTATAATTTTTCTGTTTAGTTTCATAAATTTCAGTTCATTATGAAACCATAGCAACTTGAATCACTCAAAACGGATTTGAAACGAAGAAATGACGGGTAAAACAAAATTGGATAAATTTGCTAGTTTTAGCTACGAAAATTTTGTAACAAATCTAGACTAACCATAACTTAACTAACTTATATTGTATTATACATGTATTCTAACATATATTATGTAATCTTGGGATACCATAGACACGTATACAATGTTTTGACATATCATATCGACCCATCTATATATATTATTTGGAACCACCATAGACACTCTATATGCAGTAATGTTTGAGTTAGCTATACAGGGTTGAGGTTGATTCCAAAATAATATATATACTTTGAGTTGTGATCTAGCCTGAGACTTATATACACTGGGTCGTGGATTGATACGAGATAATATATATTGATTTATTTCTGTACATCTAACTGTGGACAACTAGTTGTAGATTACTAACATTGGACTGCTAACTTAATAAACTTAAATCATTAAAACGTAATAAAAAATGTTGTGAATATATTTCGATCATACTCTATGTATATATTTTTTATAGGTTCGTGAATCGATCCGTGGCCAAGTTTTAATTTTCTGACGAAGTAAAAATCTGTGAAAGTGAGTTATAGTCCCACTTTTTAAATCTAATATTTTTGGGATGAGAATACATGCAGTTTTATAAATGTTTTATAAAATAGACACAAATACGTGAAACTACATTCTATGGTTGAATTATTAAACCGAATATGCCCCTTTTTAGTCTGGTAATCTAAGAATTAGGGAACAGACACCCTAATTGACGCGAATCCTAAAGATAGATCTACTGGACCCAACAAGCCCCATCCAAAGTATCGGATGCTTTAGTACTTCGAATTTATCATGTATCGAAGGGAGTCCCGGAATGATGGGGATATTCTATATGCATCTTGTTAAGGTCGGTTACCAGGTGTTCACCATATGAATGATTTTTATCTCTATGCAGTTTGCGAAATGCCTGATACGAGATGTGTATTTATGAGAAATGAAATCTTGTGGTCTATTATTACAATTTGATAAATATATAGGTTAAACCTATAACTCACCAACATTTTTTGTTGACGTTTTAAGCATGTTTATTCTCAGGTGATTGTTAAGAGCTTCCGTTGTTGCATACTAAATTAAGGACAAGATTTGGAGTCCATGCTTGTATTATATTGTTTAAAAACTGCATTCGAAGGCATATATTGATGTGTAATATTATTGTAAACTATTATATAATGATCGTGTGAAAAAACTATATTCTAGATTATCATTATTTGATAATCGTCGTAATATTTAAAAAGTTATGGTTTGTTTTAAAATCGAATGCAGCCTTTGAAAAATGTCTCATATAGAGGTGAAAACCTCGCAACGAAATCAATTAATATGGAACGTTTATAATCAATATGAACGGGACATTTCAGTTGGTATCCGAGCGTTGGTCTTAGAGAATCAGAAATTTGTATTAGTGCGTCTAACCGAATTTGTTAGGATGCATTAGTGAGTCTGGACTTCGACCGTGTTTTCTTTAAAAACTATTGCTTAACATTTTTTGTTGGAAACTATATATTATCAACATGTAAATATTATGTGATATATTAATCTCTTAACGTATTTGATATTGTGTGTTAGATGTCTCCCTCTAATACAAATTCCATCGACTCACCTAATAATAATGAAGAGTTGAATATATATTGGGAAGATTCACAAATTCTCGAAGAGGAACCGGAAGAAGAGGAACCCGAAGAAGAAGAGGTTCTGGGAGAGGAAATATTAGAAACCACTGAAAAACAGATAAATAAAAGAAAATCCTCAACTAATGGACCAAAATTAATAATGGTCAATGGTGTTTCCGCCAAGGAAGCAAAATATTGGGAAGATTACCATTTTCCGATGAATCGGATCCCGATGAGGATTCCGATGATGTTATAGAAATTACCTCGACACAATTTGAAAAGGCAAAATAAAATAATAAGGGAAAAGGCATAAAAATAAAAAAACCCGAGTCCAACCCCGATGACCTCTATGTTAACATGAAATGTCTCGATGGAAAATACCGTCAACACCCGTATTTCTTAAGTTTTAGCTATAACCCGGGAACATCTAAGCCACCGGGTCCTTCTAGACCATTTGTGAAAAGAACGGCTCATATTAGGGGAGCACCATATATCCTTAGGAAATTAGCGAAACAAACCAAGTCTGAAGAAGAAGAAACAAGTGTGTCGGAATAAAGAGTTGTAATCATGCGGTGTAATATATGTAATATTAGTGTGCTTGTACTTTCATGTTGTATGTAAAAATTGCTTGTATTATTTGATAATTATCTTTTACGAATCTAATACTCGTATGTTTTACAGTATAAAAACACAATGGGCGATAAGGATAGACAACCAAAAATTTTAGAAGACCTACCCGGGGACATGATTGATGAAATCTTGTCTAAAGTCGGTCAGAATTCATCGGCACAATTATTTACGGCAAAATTAGTTTGTAGAACATTTGAAGAACATTCTAGGCATGCCTTAGTTTATAAAAGGCTTTCTTTTGAAAGATGGGGTGTATCACATTAGGGAGACCGTAAGTTACGCCGTGTTTTCTTTAAAGCGTTAAATGCGGGGAACCCAAATGCAATTTTACGCTACGGGTTAAGAACCTATTTTGACTCAACATATCCCAACGTAGGACTTCGTGAGTTAGAAAGAGCCTCTAACATGCAACATAAAGAAGCATGTTATGCTTACGGGTTAGTGATGTTCGCTTCTCACCAAAGTGAGAAAAAGAACATCGGATTACAACTTTTAAATAAAACTTTCTCACAAGTGACGAATTTAGTAGTTGGGGTGAGAAACAAGGTTTTTAGATTATTACAGGGCTGTTGGGCATTACAAAACCCTCGTCCCTTTGACGACATTACAACATGCTGTCTTGTCAACGGCCACAACGGTTAAGTTCCACAAGACCAAGGATGGGAAGTAGTCTTAGTAAAACCAGAATGCATGACATGTTTCTGGACTTATGAATTACGTGTTTTTATTGCCTTTGCTGAATGACTTGCGTATTAACTAGGATTGTTGTCACAACTATTTTGTATCAAAGTTACTGTGTGCTATACTTCATGCTATATGTATAATAGCGGTATTGTAAGTTTGTAAAATATTGTATAAAAGTTTGAACGCGAAATATTATTATAATCAGTTTTTCATATAGAATTGTAGTAGTTGAATTGTATATTAGCTACTAAGTATGAACCCGAATTAAAACTATAAAACGCTAATATGAAGAAAAAGCTTTTATAAATGAGTTCATACTATGCTATGAAATACTATTGACTACTCTTAAAATTCTATATGATTAACTTAATTCTTTTGGGCTATTTTTGAAGGAAATGGCACCGACGACTCGTCAGAATTTGAACATGAGCGAGGAAGACTTCCACGTTTTCCTTGCAGCAAGCATAGTCGCAGTACAGGCTGCAATGCAAAACAACAACAATAACTCTGAATCTAGCAATGCAAATAACGCTACAAGAAATCGTGTAGGATGCTCCTATAAAGAATTCATTGCCTGTAAACCTTTGGAATTCGATGGAACCGAGGGTCCAATCGGATTGAAACGGTGGACCGAAAAGGTTGAATCGGTGTTTGCCATAAGTAAGTGTACTGAAGAAGACAAACGCATACCTTCACAGGTACTGCATTAACATGGTGGAATACCTATCTAGAGCAAGTGGGACAAGATGCTGCGTACGCACTACCGTGGTCAGCATTTAAATATCTGATGACTGAGCAGTATCGTCCCAGAAACGAGGTCAATAAGCTCAAAGTAGAGCTTAAGGGATTACGAACACAAGGATTCGATATTACCACATACGAATGACGATTCACGGAGTTGTGTTTATTGTGCCCAAGAGCGTTCGAAGATGAAGAGGAGAAAATCGACGCATTTGTAAAAGGGTTACTAGAAAGGATCCAAGAAGATATAAGTTCACACGAGCCTGCCTCCATACAAAAGGCGAGTTGAATGGATCATAAACTTATAAATCAGATTGAGGAAAGAATTAAAGAGCAGGCGACCGAAGAAGCCAACACAAAACAAGTCAAGAGAAACTGGGAAGAAACCAGTGACAAGGGTCACAATTTTAACAATCAACACAACAATCAGAACTTCAATCGTACCAAATTTCGCAACAACAACCGCAACAACAACCATGTCAACAACAATAACCATTACAACCACCGTCCCAACAATAATAACAATCGCAACAACAACCATTTCAATAACAACAAACAACAGAAACAACCATGCTTCAGATGTGTAGAGTACCATCCAAATGTGTTCTGCACAACATTTTGCACCAAATGTAAGAGAAATGGTCATGGCACGGAAAAATGTGAGGTTTACGGACCAAAGAACAACAAAAATGAAGAAACAAATAATGTCGGAACAAATAATGCCGACGTAGTTTGTTATAAATGTGGAAAATCGGACCACATTATTAGAAATTGCCCAAACCAAGGGAATACTAATGGGCAAGGCTGCGGAAGAGTTTTCAATATTAATGCGGCAGAAGCACAGGAAGACCCGGAGCTTGTTACGGGTACATTTCTTATTGACAATACATCTGCTTATGTTTTATTTGATTCGGGTGCGGATAGAAGCTATATGAGTAGAGATTTTTGTGCTAAATTAAGTTATCCACTAACGCCTTGGGATAATAAATTTTTACTTGAATTAGCAAACGGTAAATTAATTATAGCAGATAATATATGTCGGAATCAAGATATTAAACTGGTTAGCGAAACATTTAAGATTGATTTGATACTAGTAGAGTTAGGAAGTTTTGATCTAATAATTGGCATGGACTAGTTTAAAAAGGAGAGAGCAGAGATCGTATGTTACAAAAATGCAATTCACATTGTACGGGAAAAAGGAAAACCCTTAATGGTGTATGGAGAAAAGAGCAACGCGAAGCTAAATCTTATTAGTAATTTGAAGGCGCAAAAGCTAATAAGAAAAGGTTGCTATGCAGTTTTAGCACATGTCGAGAAAGTACAAACCGAAGAAAAGAACATCAATGATGTTCCCGTCGCAAAAGAATTTTCTGATGTATTTCCGAAAGAATTACCGGGACTACCTCCACACCGATCCGTTAAATTTCAAATAGATCTTGTACCAGGAGCTGTACCAATAGCTCGTGCTCCATACAGACTCGCACCCAGCGAAATGAAGGAACTCCAAAGCCAATTACAAGAACTTTTAGTGCGTGGTTTCATTCGACCAAGCACATCACCATGGGGAGCTCCTGTTTTGTTTGTCAAAAAGAAGGATGGTACATTCAGGTTGTATATCGACTATCGAGAGTTGAACAAACTTACCATCAAGAACCGTTATCCACTACCGAGAATCGACGACTTATTTGATCAACTACAAGGCTCGTCGGTTTATTCGAAGATCGATTTACATTCTGGATATCATCAAATGCGGGTGAAGGAGGATGATATTCCGAAAACAGCGTTTAGAACGCGTTACGGTCATTACGAGTTTATGGTTATGCCATTTGGTTTAACTAACGCACCAGCTGTGTTCATGGAACTTATGAACCGAGTGTGTGGACCATATCTTGACAAGTTTTGTGACGACCCGGGAATTTCTGACCAAATTTAAACTTAATTTTTATATCTTTCCGATACGATAAGCAAAGTCTATTAAACCGAGTCTCAAATTTTTTTTTGAACTATTTACATGGATTCAGTTACCCTTTGACTATTCTCGACAATTTACGAACATTTATTTGTAAATATATATGTATGTTTATATATATACATAAATAAATATATGAATATAGAATAACTTGAAATAATAATATACGATTTAATTGTTGGAACTAAATTTGTAAAATCACATGTGATATAATAAAATTTGATATTAAAAACGTATTTGTATGTATATAAGGTACTTAGGATATAATTAGTTTTAAACACATAGACACATTCATAATTGTTGAGTATGCTTTTAAGAGATAATACTCGACAAACACTTGCAAACCTCAATTTTAATCTACCAATACTATTAACTTAAAATTTGATAATTAATTATTTAATTTAACTTGCAATTACCGTACTTAACATTTGTAATATATATATCTGATATATATATTCTAACTTATAATTATGACAAAACCAATTAACCTAACATATGGTACATTGAATAAAACCTAGATGAAATTTCTATTTTTATTAATGGCACCTTTTTGCAACAGTTGGTTATTGAACATCTATCTTAAAATCCAAACCCATATCGGTAAAGAGAATTTGATTGCTCCTCATTTGTAAAAAAACTTTGTGCAAGCTGACTCACTTAAACATAACTGTGTTTCTTAGATTCTTAAACGTCTAACTTATATATGCATGCACCTATATACCTACATACACAAGTTCTGCTTCCTTTTTCTATTGCTTGTTTAAAACCCCACTTGTTTCCCACTAGTTTCAATTGACATCAAATAAAGCACGATCAATTAATATCTTAATTTACATACATGCATATTATAATGGGGACCAACACTTTTCCTTTTTCTCTTCTTTTTATTCAACCCAAATACTAAAACCAATCACCCACAAGCAAATATTTAGATATCTATGCTCGGTATGATTATTATATTTGGTATTACACTACTTTCACCCTCAAGTCACGGATTAATATAACATCACAAGTGGCAACTATTATATTTTCGTTCTTTTACACTTTATAGTTGTAAACACATATAGAAGTCTGTCTCCATCAAATAATTCATCCACTCAGACACGACTACTGTTATTACTTTTCCTTCTCTATTTCTGCATTCAAACAGCCCAACTCAAACACCACAACACCACAATTATTACTGCTACTGCTCGTTACTATTTTAGTGCTCAAAAACTACCCCAAAACCTCACCTACAGCTGATTCAGCTTTAATTGTTTTCGGTCTAATATTGCCCAAACAAGAAACCCACTTGCTACCTTATTACTACCTTTATTTCTGTTGTAACCATCGCAAACCACCATTGCTGCTGTCTCATATTCACAACCTGTTACAGCCTGGTTCACCATCGAAGAACATCACCACTACAACCCATTCGCCACCACCTCTGGCCATCATGAACAATCCATCGCCACCTTCATCACCACCATCGTCCGTCGACACCCTCAACCACCGGTCACCACTTTAAAACATCAAACCCACTTTCATTCTCTATTTCTTCGTGACTACAACCGATATCATCGCCTTCGTTTATTATCACCACCATTATTCATCACCACCTTCACCATAACAAACCGTCTCCATCGTTTCCTGTTTGTTTTAGTTCGAAATCCACCCAACAAATTCATTAACCACAATTACAACCATCGTTGCTACTACTCCTGCTTGTACTATTGCTGCTACTATTGTCGAGATCACCATTAGAACCATCACCTTTATCACTAAACAATCACCACCTTCCATTATTTTTATTTTATTTTTTTTATCAAACCCCCACTACCAAACCACCTCTAACGTCCCCTATAGATGTCATACTTTTTCTGGTTCTTCCTCCAGTTTCGAATAAGCTCACAAAACCGAATAACCCATTTAAATTGTTTCTATACGTATATTTTTTTTCTGTTTTCCCTGAACACCATCACCCCCATCGAAACTCACTTGACTTTATCTAATTCGTTGCTTGTTGGTTGGGTTTTAAACAAGAAGATCGAAAATCCATCTAATTGTTGCAACTCCTGCCCGGTTGATCGAACACCATAGTTCGTTTTGGTTTCCTGATATGATCAATGAATAGCAGCCGAAGGATGCACCTATTATATATATATATATATATATATATATATATATATATATATATATATATATATATATATATATATATTTCTCTTTTCTTTCTCTCTCGCCTACTGGTACTTCTGTTGGCCGACAAACCCTACTCCTACTTGTCCACTTTGTAAAGACGTTTGAACCTCTTTTCTTTAGAATTTCGTTTTGGGTTGTAGAACACAATACTAGCAGGCTTTCTTTTTATATTGGACTGATATACTTGGGCTGTGAATTAATTACACATTTAGGCCGAGATCCACTTGTTGTTGGGCCGAGGAGTCTGGTAATGAAGATGATCATGGTATCATGAGTATATATGGGATGCAAAAAGGGACGTCTTGTTTTTCTTTTGGGTCGTGTACATATACATGGACTAACGAAATGAGTAGTTGGGTCATAAGGAAAAACGGGAATGATGGTGAAGATGAACATGAGGATAATTAGTTTTAGATTGATGATGATTATCAAATGATCCTGATTTGAGGATTTGGTTTTAAAGAAAAAAAAAGAAAACAGAATAAAATGGATTAAAAAGAATTGGTGTACGAATTATTCAGGGAAAATTGATAAGCCTAGATGGTTTGGTGTTGTGTTGGTTAAAATGAGAGGTCACGGGTTCGAGCCCGGTCTTTGCCATTTTTTTTGGAAAAACTCTTTAAGGTAGTTTTGAATATCATCATCATCATCATTATCATTATCATCATTATTATTATTATTATTATTATTATTATTATTATTATTATTATTATTATTATTATTATTATTATTATTATTATTATTATTATTATTATTATTATTATTATTATTATTAGTATTATTATTATTATTATTATTATTATTATTATTATTATTATTATTATTATTATTATTATTATTACTATTATTATTATTATTATTATTATTATTATTATTATAGGTATTAACATATGACATTTTATTATTAATATTATCATTATTTTAGTATTTTTATAATTATTATTTTAACAAACAAAAGATACTTATATAAAAATAGATTTTACTACATATATCATGACTATATTAATATTACATGCTATTTTCTTTAAAATGTTATTATCTATAATTATCTAACATTAATTAATTTACATAGCATATATAAATATATTTTGGGTATATATAATCATATACATAAATATTAACTTTAAAACATTATATAATAATTGTAATAAATAATATACATCAAAATACTTTAATAAGAATTTAATATATAATATATATAAAATAGTTACAATTAATCTATTTATTAACATGACATAAAAATTATTAATGTATTAATATATAAACTTGTTGATTGTGATTAAGTGTTTAATATATATATAACTGATAGATGTTCGTGAATACGAGGCCAACCCTACACTTTTTCAATGTCGTCATATGTATTTTTACTATAAAATACGTTATGTGAGTTTCATTTGCTCCTTTTTTAAATGCTTTTGTAATATATATTTTTGGGACTGAGAATACATGCGCTGCTTTTATAAATATTTTACGAAATAGACACAAGTAATCGAAAGTACATTCTATGGTTGGATTATCGAATCGAATATGCCCCTTTTTAGCTTGGTAACCTAAGAATTTGGGAAATGGCCCCTAATTGACGCGAATCCTAAAGATAGATCTATTGGGCCCAACAAGCCCCATCCAAAGTACTGGATGCTTTAGTACTTCGAATTTATCATGTCCGAAGGGAGTCCCGGAATGATAGGGGATATTCTATATGTATCTTGTTAAGGTCGGTTACCAGGTGTTCAATCCATATGAATGATTTTTGTCTCTATGCATGGGACGTATATTTATGAGTATCTTGTGGTCTATTATATTATTGAAAATGATTGTTGATGATAAACTAATGAACTCACCAACCTTTTGGTTGACACTTTAAAGCATGTTTATTCTCAGGTATGAAAAAAATCTTCCGCTGTGCATTTGCTCATTTTAGAGATATTACTGGGAGTCATTCATGACATATTTCAAAATACGTTGCATTCGAGTCGTTGAGTTCATCAAGATTATTATTAAATCAATTATTGTTGGATATATTATGAAATGGAAAACATGCCATCAACTTTCGATGAAATGAAAGTTTGCCTTTTAAAAACGAATGCAATGTTTGTAAAATGTATCTTATAGAGGTCAATTACCTCGCGATGTAATCATATGTTATTGTATTCGTCCTTATGGATTAGGACGGGTCGCTTCATGTGGTATCAGAGCGGTGGTCTTAGCGAACCAGGTCTTGCATTAGTGTGTCTAACTGATAGTTGTTTAGATACATTAGTGGGTCTGGACTTTGACCGTGTCTGCATGTCAAAAGTTTTTCTTATCATTTCGCGTCGAAAATCATCTACTTATCATCCTTAGGAAATTACCTGCTTATCATTCTTAGTCTAGACACTTCTTATTGCATTGATTGCATAAATAGTGTAGAGACAAAAATTTAGTTCTTAGCGTATCTGTTACTGTATACTTTGTCTGACACGTTTCCTTAATTTCCTCCGTAATCTACGGGATCTTCTGTACTATACATAGATATTATATGTAATTAGAATATCATCCGATATCCGAAAATCATTTCATAAAATCCTTTACCTAACCATGCAAGATGAATTCCGCAACCAGTTCAAGTTCATCAGATTCCGATAACTATTCTGATATGGATTTTCACTCGAGATCCGAAAGCAGTATAACCAGAATGGATCAACCGATTAGCCATCATCTATTCTGGATGAATTAGGACTGGGTTCGTACCCTCCTCAATCATTGGAGATAAGAAGAAGGTGATCCTTTCCATCCACCACGTTGCCCTCTTGTCGAAGAACCTGAAGCACTTACCGACGAACCTGTCTGAAACACCATTTTTTCTCTCATTTCCAGAGTATCTCGTCACGATTACATACTACATCAAATTCTAGATTTTATTTATCCACTCGTCCGAACCAACAATCACCCCGGTGTAATAGAAGAAGTCAACGAGCATCGGGCTCGGGTAGTGGCTTTGGAGAATATGGTGCAAAGGTTACAAACACCAGCAGCTGCACCAGCAGCAGCACCAGTACCACCATCATCAACACCAACAGTACCATTACCACCCCCAATCACAACCGTGTCGTAAACCTCAACCTTACAATCTGTCCCACGAGCACCAATGTCATATGCTCTGTAGATACCAAGGAATACCAACAACAACAAACGATGAAGTATCGACTCATAACTTCATTGAAGAAATACTCCGCGACGATTATGTAATCTCTAAAGTCTTAGAGATTATCTATTCTAGCCCTAACCATAAACCAGATGAGTGAACCGAAATGATAGAAAGAAGAGTAGAAACCCTGATAGAATGGTGCGCAATTTACAAGCTAGACTTGTTTTACCAACTGCATCAACAGTACCGTCAACATCGTCAGAAATGAGCAGCACCTCTAACATCACAAGCCCCGCCAGTTCAAGACTCACCGTGGATATCATTATAAATCAACAACAAGTATGTCATCTCAACGAGTTATGAAGTATAAACTCATTTCCACTGAAGGATTTATATGTATATCTTATATATATAAATTTTTAAACCATAATAAATCTTTCCGTACTAAGCTATTAAGTGTGAATCTTAACTACTCAGTTAATTCATATTACTAATATGCAATAATGTACATCCTTCGTCCACAACATAACCATTGTTAACTATAATCTCTGTCTCAATTCAAAAAATTTCAATTCATAATAAAACAAGTGTATTGTTCAAATATATGTTTGATTTTACACTTTCATCATCGATGTACTCGAAACTTTTCAAATAACATCATTCGTACCTTGCGAAATTCACAAGAATTTCACAAAAACCAACATCATGCATCAACAAATAACAAAGTATTGATTCATAATTTCAATATCATTGAAGAAATACTGATGAAATTTCTAAAGTTTTATGGACTATTCAATTCTAATTTCAACCGTAAATCAAATGAGTTTGATTTAATATTAACTCATTAAATCTATGTTACATCTGAAGAAAATATACACATATATATTTTCATAAAGACTGTAATAAAATTCTTTTGTATAAAATATTAATTGTGAAATTGTTTTTTTAACGGGTAGGTAATGCCCGAGAGATAGATAAATTCAAAATTAATATGTTTCAATCTTCGAATCTGATTCAGCAATCACCAGTTATAATCACTCCAATATACATCCTTTCATAGAAATCAAAACAACCATACTCATTCAAATTCAATTACATATTCTGATTTTGAAATCACATAATTCAATTCAAGATATAACCAGTATCATCACTCTTAGATTCCTACATCTTTTAAAGCTATACTTTGACTTCAAAACTGTGTTAGAAAATCATATGTATATTAACGATTATAATCTGTGTTCAAGCCCTCCGAAATACCTGAAGACACTTCAAATAATGAACAATCGAGATGATGATCCAACCACATGTTACCCACAGTTATGTACCTGAAAGACTCTCGAAACCAAAGTCCTAGTTTAACACGTACCCGTAACAGATCCTTTGGCATTTATTAGCAAAAATAACCCTACGATTTCTTTTCAAAATAGCAAATTTTGTCACAGCTCCAGCAAGTCAACTTCGACTTTTCAGTCAGACTAACCTTATTATAACCTTGAGATATACACCATCGTTACTTGGGAACCTTTTATATTCCACCATATTACCATCAGCGTTTAATCATCTAAAAACACAATTCAATTGAAACCACCTCGGATTGATAACAGCCGATTCAGATATGATAGCATTAAATGCAGAGGAAACAGCAAAATTGTAGATGATCTAAACGGCCAAAAGTTTGATAATAAGGAATGGAAGGTTGGAAATGCTCAATGGAAATTTTAGTACCAAAAAACGAATTATGCGAAACTATGAAGGAAGCCGTGGAAAAATCACAAAGACTAAACCTACCTTCAAAGAATCCAAATGATTCATTATCTATTGAAGTCATTATCGAATACTTTGCTTCTGACTCTAAACTCTTGCGGACAAATTTTCTTCACCATCCTTCGATATTAGAAATTCCAAGATATCATCGTATCTTTCATTATAAATATCCTCCATATTTCTGAAGATAATTTCATAACTATTCTTATCTGAACTCATTAATCTCTTCGTGCTATCTGTATTACATCATAAAGGAAACTGTTTTAGTTTCTAAATTCTGAAAAATTTGAATTTAAATAAGAATGTTTTTTGAAGTAGTGTTGGAAATTGATGCATGAGTTAGTATAATATAATGACACTTGATCAACGTGATTATATTACAGTAAGTCATGCTGAGTTTCTAATGAAACGTGATGATTCACAGACCATAACGTCATCATGTACCATGTTACACGACTCTTACATTCTACCTAATCTTCAAACATATCAAGAACATACTTTCTTGATAGTTCTATCTTTTCTCTTGAATTCTAGTAATTTAACCAATCAAGATCGTGTTATTACAATCTCTCTCTTAGAACGTTAGCCATGTTCATTCGAAATTCCATACCTACGAATTCTGGACCATTACTCGCTTGATTTAAAGTTGAGAAGAGAAAACAAGAGCATAAGGCTCCGATATATAAGAGAAATTATAAAGCCCTATAACAACATATAAACTACAAACCGTGTATATCAATGTTTATCGCAGCATAAAGACAAAGGATAATTAAAAACACTATAACCCCAAGAGCGAAGTAGAAGAAAACAGATTCCTCCGATGGAAGTTGGAAAAGGAGAATGATTGTTGAGATAGTAAGGATAAGGACAAGGATTAGAACTGGATTGAACATTTTCACAATCTTTTGAATTTGGGAATTGAGTATAGGAGTGATAAAAGTAATGGAACGGAAGAAGCTAATTTATAGTGAAATATCTGATAAGGAAATCAAGACAGATAATCGCATTTAATTGAAGAGATTTTATTCACCAAAGAATCAAATCTTTCAGATCTCAACGATTTTATTTAAATTCCTTGAATTCCGGAATTCAACTCTGACTACGTCAAAAGCTAAGACGAATCCCTATTTCTTCAGTTCACTCTTTTGTGATAGCTTCACTCGTACTCTTCATATAAACGAATTGTTACTCTATAGTAATAAAACTCTATCTATCAACTCATATTTGTCATGAAAACATTCTAAATGTTATCCATGACGACCTCGATGAAATTTCGGGACAAAATTTCTTTAACGGGTAGGTACTGTGACGACCCAGGAATTTCCGACCAAATTTAAACTTAATTTTTATATCTTTCTGATACGATAGGCAAAGTCTATTAAACCGAGTCTCAATTTTTTTTTTTTGAACTGCTTACATGGATTCAGTTACCCTTTGACTATTCTCGACAATTCACGAACATTTATTTGTAAATACATTTGTATATTTATATATATATATATATATATATATATATATATATATATATATATATATATATATACATAAATAAATATATGAATATAGAATAACTTGAAATAATAAGATACGATTTAATTGTTGGAACTAAATTTGTAAAATCACATGTGATATAATAAAATTTGATATTAAAAATGTATTTGTATGTATATAAGGTACTTAGGATATAATTAGTTTTGAACACATAGAGACATTCATAATTGTTGAGTATGCTTTTAAGAGATGATACTCGATCAACACTTGCAAACCTCAATTTTAATCTACCAATACTATTAACTTAAAATTTGATAATTAATTATTTAATTTAACTTGCAATTACCGTACTTAACATTTGTAATATATATATCTGATATATATTCTAACTTATAATTATGAGAAAACCAATTAACCTAACATATGTTACATTGAATAAAAGCTAGATGAAATTTCTATTTTTATTAATGGCACCTTTTTGCAACAGTTGGTTATTGAACATCTATCTTAAAATCCAAACCCATATCGGTAAAGAGAATTTGATTGCTCCTCATTTGTACAAAAACTTTGTACAAGCTGACTCACTTAAACATAACTGTGTTTCTTAGATTCTTAAACGTCTAACTTATATATGCATGCACCTACATACCTACATACACAAGTTCTGCTTCCTTTTTCTATTTCTTGTTTAAAACCCCACTTGTTTCCCACTAGTTTCAATTGACATCAAATAAAGCACGATCAATTAATATCTTAATTTACATACATGCATATTATAATGGGGACCAACACTTTTCCTTTTTCTCTTCTTTTTATTCAACCCAAATACTAAAACCAATCACCCACAAGCAAATATTCAGATATCTATGCTCGGTATGATTATTATATTTGGTATTACACTACTTTCACCCTCAAGTCACGGATTAATATAACATCACAAGTGGCAACTGTTATATTTTCGTTCTTTCATACTTTACAGTTGTAAACACATATAGAAGTCTGTCTCTATCAAATAATTCATCCACTCAAACATGACTACTGTTATTACTTTTCCTTCTCTATTTCTGCATTCAAACAGCCCAACTCAAACACCACAACACCACAATTATTACTGCTACTGCACGTTACTATTTTAGTGCTCAAAAACTACCCCAAAACCTCACCTGCAGCCGCATCAGCTTTAATTGTTTTCGATCTAATATTACCCAAACAAGAAACCCACTTGCTACCTTATTACTACCTTTATTTCTGTTGTAACCATCGCAAACCACCATTGCTGCTGTCTCATATTCGCAACCTGTTACAGCCTGGTTCACCATCGAAGAACATCACCACTACAACCCATTCGCCACCACCTCTGGCCACCATGAACAATCCATCGCCACCTTCATCACCACCGTCGTCCGTCGACACCCTTAACCACCGGTCACCACTTTAAAACATCAAACCCACTTTCACTCTCTATTTCTTCGTGACTACAACTGCTATCATCGCCTTCGTTTATTATCACCACCATTATTCATCACCACCTTCACCATAACAAACCGTCTCCATCGTTTCCAGTTTGTTTCATTTCGAAATCCACCCAACAAATTCATTAACCACAATTACAACCATCATTGCTACTACTCCTGCTTGTACTATTGCTGCTACTATTGTCGAGATCACCATTAGAACCATCACCTTTATCACTAAACAATCACCACCTTCCATTATTTTTATTTTATTTTTTTTATCAAACCCCCACTACCAAACCACCTCTAACGTCCCCTATAGATGTCATACTTTTTCTGGTTCTTCCTCCAGTTTCGAATAAGCTCACAAAACCGAACAACCCATTTAAATTGTTTCTATACGTATATTTTTTTTTTCTGTTTTCCCTGAACACCATCACCCTCATCGAAACTCACTTGACTTTATCCAATTCGTTGCTTGTTGGTTGGGTTTTAAACAAGAAGGTCGAAAATCCATCTAATTGTTGCAACTCCTGCCCGGTTGATCGAACACGATAGTCCATTTTGGTTTCCTGATATGATCAATGAATAGCAGCCGAAGGATGCACATGTTTTTGATATATATATATTGAAGGTATTTCATATGCCCGAGAGACATATTAAATTAACGTGGCTAATATGTTTTGATCCAAGTCGGGTCATACCCAATAACAGGCTTACCGACACCTTTATTCGTATTTGATTTTAACGATTGGTTCATTGATCAAATACGCAACACTTGAACTTTAAGAAAGATGGTTTTCTTAAATATTACTTGATGTGTATATATATATATATAAATTATGGAATAATTTATATATATTGGATTTAATTATTTATAGGTAAATAATTAATAAGTTTATGTTACATTTTATATAAATGGACTTTATATATTAAAAATGTACATAAAATTATATGGAAGTTTTATAAATTAGATTTTATAAAATCTAACTTTTATAAAAACTAATTCTTTTATAAAACATATTCTATATTACTTGTTGAGTGAGTGGCATTGGAGTCTCAAATATGCATGCATTTGACTAGCATTTTGAGTGGCTACTTGAAGGATTCCCATGTGCATATGTACTTGAACTTCTTGGAGACTCAACATACATTCAAACACATCAAAAGTGATCAAAAAACTGCATTTTTCTCCTCCCATTTCTGCTGTAAAAACCGTGGGGTATTAGGGGAGAAAAGGGGTTCTTAATTTGGTTTTTGGAAGCTAAATTCAAGTGTCAATAAATCCTAACCAAAGTACAAGGTGTTGGTGATAAGCTTGGGGTATAACAACTTGAGGTTTCATTGTTTTGGAGCTCCATTCATCATCATCTTCATCATCATCTATCAACAAGCTTAGAGTAGGTACAAACTCTTTTCTTGCTTGTAGTTTGTAAGTATATTTCATAACTTGATCCTAATTGGGATTTAACTTTAATTGGTTAAAGTTTAACAAGTCTAAAATTGGTAATTAACATGCTTCCGCTTTCTTAATTCTTAAAATGGTTTAAGTATATTATGAACTTGTTAAATCCCAACAATGGTATCAGAGCCGAAGTTGTTGAAATATGCTTCGAGATGGTTATTAAACCCACTATAATTTTGCATTCTATGAACATGCATGAAGTAGAATGTAAAATTTTCGGTTTTGGGTGGTTGTCATTTTGGCCAAAATCACTTGTGATTCTGTACTGCCAATCACTTGTGATTCTGTACTGCCAATCACTTGTGATTCTGTACTGCTGATCACTTGTGATTCTGTGTTGCCGATCACTTGTGATTCTGTATTGCCAATCACTTGTGATTCTGTGTTGCAGATCACTTGTGATTCTGTGTTTCCAATCACTTGTGATTCTGTATTGCCTATCACTTATGTTGATGATGTTCACAATCTAAGCCTTGACCTTGTGTTTGGTTGCATGCATGGTTGATTGATATTTATTCAATTGGTTTGTAATAATATTTATTCATTTGGCATGTAATAATTCATTTGGTTATGTAATTTATTTTATATTTGGTATGTAAAATAGATTAGGTTGTAATTTCATTTTTTAGACAAAATGTATTAGGATATATTTTGTAAAATGATGAAGAATGATGAAGACTTGAAGAACACATGAAGAAGCATTTGGATGCAAGGTTAAGTGGGAGATTTGAAATCTCCTACTTTGTGTAATTACCCCTTATCCGGTGGCATTTGTTTTCGGCTAAACAAATGTCTACCAAAATGGCTTGATTGTGAACATATTTGTTTTGCATGCATGGTTGTTTATTGTATGATTGTGGATTGTATGTTTGTATGCTACAAGTTAATCACACAAGTTAACAACAAGCAAAATGGAAATTTAATTGGTTAAATTATACATTAATTAACGACATGCAAAACGACAATTTAATTGGTTGAATTAAAAATGGCTAAAAGGACATTAATAAACGGTTATTAAGATCATGATTAGGATTATATATATAAAATGGTTTATAGACATGAAATTGGCTTTTCATAATGAACTATACACCAAATGCATGTTGGTGTATGGCAAATGTTTTCTTAAACTAGAATTTATGAAAACTTAAAATCCCTTAACTAAAACAAGGTAAACAAGTTAAACGCCATCCTTTTGTGGAAACACTTAGACATATTAGGAATCTCTTGATGGGATAAAGGTCACCTAACCGTCATGAGTGAACTAATATGAATAAGGTACACTTCGCATACATGTGGGATAAAGGTCACCTAACCACTTGTATGTTAAGTCTACATGTTTACACAAGTAGGACGACTTGATTTAGGAATCATGAACTTAGGGTCACCGAAGCATGAGGAACAAATAGGCGTTGATGGGATAAATATGCCATGCAAAAGGATTGCATGATCCCATAACTTAGAAGTTGCAAAAGGATTGCAATTGTCACATAAATGACTACCTAGCTAAATCAAATAACGGGATAAAGGTCACCTAACCGAAATTTGATTTACCGTTGGATTCTAAGATTTAATAAAATAATTAAAAATAAAAGGGTATTGTTTATTAAATTTAAAATCGATACTTAAAAGGACTTTGTTAAATTTTGTAGATGGCCGCAAATAACAACAACATGCAAAATGCACCACTTAACCTAAACAACCTATCATTAAGGTCTCTCCTCGAGAAAGACAAACTCAACCATACGAACTTTATGGATTGGTTCCGTAATCTTAGGATTGTCCTCAAACTTGAGGACAAAGCGTATGTGTTGGAGGACCCTATTCCCGACCAACCGGATGAGGAAGATATAGAGGGCATGGCTTATTATGACAAGTATTGCGCCGATTCGGTGCAAGTATCTTGTCTAATGCTTGGGACTATGATACCCGAACTCCAAAAGGATTTCGAACATCATAGTGCATATGACATGATTACACAATTGAAGGAGATGTTCCTTCAACAAGCACGTGTCGAGCGCTTCGAAACGGTTCGAGCGCTACATGCATGTCGTATGGATGACACCCAATCCGTCTCCTCTTATGTCCTCAAAATGAAGAGCCTTATTGATCGTGCTAACCGTCTTAACCTAAACATATCAAATGAGTTAGCCACCGATCTTATCCTTAATTCCCTATCAAAAAGGTTTGATCAATTTGTAATTAATTACAATATGAATGGGATGGATAAGAGCATAGGTGAGCTTCACGGTATGCTTAGAACGGCGGAAACTAGCATGGGTAAAAGGGCTTTACCCGTGTTAGCAATCGATCAAGGTGGGTCCAAAGGTAACACCTCTAAGCCAAAGGTGGCTAAGAGAAAAGGACCCGCCTATCAAGGCAAAGGGAAGGGGAAGATGGTTACCCCAACCATCAACAAGGCCAAGAAGCAAAAGGTCACCGAGAAGGCAAACCCCAAGGAAGACCCATGTTTCGGTTGCGGTGAGATGGGTCATTGGAAACGAAACTGTCCGGTCTACCTTAAGGAGTTGAAGGACAAGAGGGATGCAGGGCAAACCTTAGGTAATATATATATGGTATATATAGAGCTAAGTATTACTTCTTCTAATACATGGGTATTAGACACTGGATGTGGAACTCATATTTGCAATTCTTTGCAGGGGTTCAAAAGAAGTGATCATAAGGCGGGAACATCAAGTCTCTATATGGGCAATGGTGCAAAGGTGCATGTTAAAGCTCAAGGAGATTTTATTTTGAAGCTTCCAAGCGGATTGGAACTTATTTTAGAAAATGTTTTGTATGCTCCGGATTTGTGTAGAAACATTATTTCTATTTCTCGCTTAAAACAATGTGGTTACGTTGTTAATTTTATTGATGATGATATTCATGTTTCTAAAGATAATGTATTCTATTTCAAGGCTTCGCCTTCAAATGGAATTTATGAATTGGTTCATGATGACACATCATCTAGTAGCTCAATGTACCATACAAGCACCAAGAAACTCAAAAGGGATTTGAGTGATTCCTACTTATGGCATTGTCGCCTTGGTCACATAAACAAGAACCGAATACATACACTTCAAAAGAATGGACTTTTGAAATCAAATGAAATGGATTCGTTTGAAGTATGTGAATCTTGTTTACAAGGCAAGATGACTAAAGCACCTTTCAAAGGGACCTATGAAAGGGCTAAAGATTTATTGGGATTAATACATTCGGATGTATGTGGACCCTTTAAACCCATGACTAGGAAAGGTGAAAGATACTTTGTTACTTTCATTGATGACTTTAGTCGTTTCGGATATGTCTACTTATTAAGACACAAGGACGAAACGTTTGAAGCATTCAAAGAATATCAAAACGAAGTACAAAATCAACTCAATAAGACAATTAAGGTACTACGTACCGATAGAGGAGGTGAATACCTAAGCGATGCCTTCCAAGATCATCTTAGGAGTTGTGGGATTATCTCACAACTTACTCCACCCGGAACACCCCAACTTAATGGAGTTTCCGAAAGGAGGAACCGAACCCTAATGGATATGGTTCGATCTATGATGGCAAGAAGCTCGTTGCCTCTATCATTTTGGGGTTATTGTCTAAGCTCCGCGGCTCGTATTTTAAATATGGCCCCAACCAAGAAGGTGGAACGAACTCCTCATGAGATGTGGTTTGGAAAACCTCCTTCTCTTTCATACTTGAAAGTATGGGGATGTGAAGCTTATCCTAAGCGTTATGTAGCAAATAAGCTACATGCTCGATCCACAAAGTGTATCTTCATAGGATATCCCAAAGATGACATGGGATATTACTTCTATGATCCATCCGAGCAAACCGTATTTGTTGCTCGGAAAGCGGAATTCCTTGAAACCAAGTTCCTTATGGAAGGTGATGGTGAAAGGAAGATAGATCTTGTAGAGGTACAAGATCAAGCCGATGATACACAATTGGTTGGCACTAGTACTCAACATGAGGATGTTGAAAATGATCAAGTGGATGATCAAGGTACACAAGACGTTCGAAGATCTAGTAGGATTAGTAATCCTCCCGAGAGATATGGGTTTCTCGTGGAAGGTTGCTATACGGTTGATTTGGATGAACCGACAAACTACAAAGATGCTTTATCAAGAATTGATAAAGATAAATGGCAGGAAGCCATGAACGCCGAGATGCAATCCATGTATGAAAACCAAGTTTGGGAACTTGTTGTGCAACCTCCTAGCTCCAAGCTAGTTGATTGCAAATGGCTTTTCAAGAAGAAAACCGACATACATGGAAACTTAGATACATACAAAGCTAGACTTGTAACAAAAGGTTTCACTCAAACTCAAGGGGTTGATTATGATGAAACTTTCTCGCCAGTGGCAATGCTAAAGTCTATTAGGATATTATTTGCCATTGCTGCTCACTATGACTATGAAATATGGCAAATGGATGTCAAAACCGCTTTCCTAAATGGATATCTTGAGGAAGATGTCTATATGGTACAGCCCGAAGGTTTTGTTGATCCGAAAAATCCTAAAAAGGTATGCAAGTTGAAGAAATCAATCTACGGATTGAAACAAGCATCTAGAATGTGGAATCATCGCTTTAATGAAGAGGCAAAGAAATTTGGCTTCATTAAAAATGGTGATGAAGCTTGTGTGTACAAGAAGGCTAGTGGGAGCTCTATAATGTTCCTTGTGCTATATGTGGATGATATATTATTATTTGGGAATGATATTACCACAATGAAAGGAGTCAAAACTTGGCTAAAGAGTTGCTTCTCCATTAAGGATCTTGGAGATGCACAATACATATTGGGGATAGGGATCTATAGGAATAGATCCAAGAGATTGATAGGTTTAAGTCAAAGTACATACATTGATAAAATCTTGAAAAGGTTCAAGATGGAAAACTCTAAGAAAGGTTTGGTACCTATTCAAAGAGGAACCGTTCTCAATTCATCTCAGTGTCCTACCACGAAAGATGAACAAGAGAGAATGAAGAAAGTCCCATACGCATCTGCTATTGGGTCTATCATGTATGCGATGATATGTACTAGACCGGATGTGTCATGCGCTCTAAGCTTGACAAGTAGATACCAGAATAACCCAGGAAACAGTCATTGGATTGCTGTTAAAAGTATATTGAAATACCTTAGGAGAACTAAGGATATGTTTCTAATATATGGGTCTGGTGAGGAGGAACTCGCCGTAAAAGGTTACGTGGACGCGAGTTTCCAAACTGATAGAGATGACTCTCGATCACAATCCGGTTATGTCTTCATGTTAAATGGTGGTGCGGTCTCTTGGAAGAGTTCAAAACAGGATGTTGTTGCTCTATCCACTACAGAGTCAGAGTACATCGCCGCATCATTGGCAGCTCAGGAAGCTGCATGGATGAAGAAATTCATCGACGACTTAGGAGTAGTCCCTTCCATTCAGGAACCTCTTGAGATCTTTTGTGACAACGAGGGTGCGATTGCTCAAATCAAGGAACCTCGTGCCCATCAAAAGACTCGTCACATTGAGCGGAGATTCAACTACATAAGGGATGAAGTTGAAAAAGGAAAGATATGTATTCGCAAAGTTCATACAGATCATAATGTTGCGGATCCACTCACGAAGCTTTTACATGGGCCAAAACATGAGGGACATGTTTGTGCATTAGGGCTTCGATATTCTAGTGATTGGATATGATCTATTTTATGTATTGTACCGGAACGAAATTATTCAAACTCATTAATATAACTATGGTGTTAATTTATTTGAGTTATGTTCCTATGTTGCATATTTCATCCATGAATAAGCAATTATTCTAAATTTCCGTAGTCGATCACATTTGTGGGAACAAGTGTGAGGTTTAGACTATTATGAACTCGGATTGGTATACATTCATAGGTTGAATGTGGGGCAAAGTGGCAACCAAGGTTCATAGATATTTGTGGGAAAAAAATATTGGAAGACCCGCTCTCAAGAATTACTGTATAGAGCCTTTGTGGTTGATCACATGTAATCTTGAGTAAAGGCGAATATCATTGTATCCTCTGACCTGAGATACATATTGGGTTCGGATATTCACCAAGTACTGTGCCTTGATTCTTTCCTTTGCTATTCTGAAACATGGTAGTACAAAGTGTATATCTAGGACGTATGTAGTCAAGATGGAATTTGTCACTCTTATTCGTTGAGAGTCAGATGTCTAAGGCCTGAAAAGTTAAATCTATAAGAGAGTGATCACTCTGTATCTCTTGGATTTAACATGACATCTAGGACGAAAGGAAATAATGAAAGATTCACCTACATATATCAGTTCGAGTAGGGAGCTCGAAAGGGATGATGTTATTGAATGGCACAAAGTCATAACATATTAGGGGTGATGGACGGTGTGTTAGGCTGTATCCATCATTTGCATTAATTTCTTATGTTTCTCGTGCTAGTGGGAGATTGAAGGTATTTCATATGCCCGAGAGACATATTAAATTAACGTGGCTAATATGTTTTGATCCAAGTCGGGTCATACCCAATAACAGGCTTACCGACACCTTTATTCGTATTTGATTTTAACGATTGGTTCATTGATCAAATACGCAACACTTGAACTTTAAGAAAGATGGTTTTCTTAAATATTACTTGATGTGTATATATATATATATAAATTATGGAATAATTTATATATATTGGATTTAATTATTTATAGGTAAATAATTAATAAGTTTATGTTACATTTTATATAAATGGACTTTATATATTAAAAATGTACATAAAATTATATGGAAGTTTTATAAATTAGATTTTATAAAATCTAACTTTTATAAAAACTAATTCTTTTATAAAACATATTCTATATTACTTGTTGAGTGAGTGGCATTGGAGTCTCAAATATGCATGCATTTGACTAGCATTTTGAGTGGCTACTTGAAGGATTCCCATGTGCATATGTACTTGAACTTCTTGGAGACTCAACATACATTCAAACACATCAAAAGTGATCAAAAACTGCATTTTTCTCCTCCCATTTCTGCTGTAAAAACCGTGGGGTATTAGGGGAGAAAAGGGGTTCTTAATTTGGTTTTTGGAAGCTAAATTCAAGTGTCAATAAATCCTAACCAAAGTACAAGGTGTTGGTGATAAGCTTGGGGTATAACAACTTGAGGTTTCATTGTTTTGGAGCTCCATTCATCATCATCTTCATCATCATCTATCAACAAGCTTAGATTAGGTACAAACTCTTTTCTTGCTTGTAGTTTGTAAGTATATTTCATAACTTGATCCTAATTGGGATTTAACTTTAATTGGTTAAAGTTTAACAAGTCTAAAATTGGTAATTAACATGCTTCCGCTTTCTTAATTCTTAAAATGGTTTAAGTATATTATGAACTTGTTAAATCCCAACATATATATATATATATATATATATATATATATATATATATATATATATATATATATATATATATATATATATATATATATATATATATATATATTTCTCTTTTCTTTCACTCTCGCCTACTGGTACTTCTGTTGGCCGACAAACCCTACTCCCACTTGTCCACTTGTTAAAGACGTTTGAACCACATTTCTTTAGAATTTCTTTTTGGGTTGTAGAACACAATACTAGCAGGCTTTCTTTTTATATTGGACTGATATACTTGGGCTGTGAATTAAGTTACACATTTGGGCCGAGATCCACTTGTTATTGGGCCGAGGAGTCTGGTAATGAAGATGATCATGGTATCACGAGTATATATGGGATGCAAAAAGGGACGTCTTGTTTTTCTTTTGGGTCGTGTACGTATACCTGGACTAACAAAATGAGTAATTGGGTCATAAGGAAAAACGAGAATGATGGTGAAGATGAACATGAGGATAATTAGTTTTAGATTGATGATGATTATCAAATGATCCTGATTTGAGGATTTGGTTTTAAAGAAAAAAAAGAAAACAGAATAAAATGGATTAAAAAGAATTGGTGTACGAATTATTCAGGGAAAATTGATTAGCCTAGATGGTTTGGTGTTATGTTGGTTAAAACGAGAGGTCACGGGTTCGAGCCCGGTCTTTGCCATTTTTTTTTTGGAAAAACTCTTTAAGGTAGTTTTCAATATCATTATTATTATTATTATTATTATTATTATTATTATTATTATTATTATTATTATTATTATTATTATTATTATTATAGGTATTAACATATAACATTTTATTATTAATATTATCATTATTTTAGTATTATTATAATTATTATTTTAACAAACAAAAGATACTTATATAAAAATAGATTTTACTACATATATCATGACTATATTAATATTACATGCTATTTTCTTTAAAATATTATTATCTATAATTATCTAACATTAATTAATTTGCATAGCATATATAAATATATTTTGGGTATATATAATCATATACATAAATATTAACTTTAAAACATTATATAATAATTGTAATAAATAATATACATCAAAATACTTTAATAAGAATTTAATATATAATATATATAAAATAGTTACAATTAATCTATTTATTAACATGACATAAAAATTATTAATGTATTAATATATAAACTTGTTGATTGTGATTAAGTGTTTATATATATATATATATATATATATATATATATATATATATATATATATATATATATATATATATATAACTGATAGATGTTCGTGAATATGAGGCCAACCCTACACTTTTTCAATGTCGTCATATGTATTTTTACTACAAAATACGTTATGTGAGTTTCATTTGCTCCCTTTTTAAATGCTTTTGTAATATATATTTTTGGGACTGAGAATACATGCGCTGCTTTTATAAATGTTTTACGAAATAGACACAAGTAATCGAAACTACATTCTATGGTTGGATTATTGAATCGAATATGCCCCTTTTTAGCTTGGTAGCCTAAGAATTTGGGAAATGGCCCCTAATTGACGCGAATCCTAAAGATAGATCTATTGGGCCCAACAAGCCCCATCCAAAGTACCGGATGCTTTAGTACTTCCAATTTATCATGTCCGAAGGGAGTCCCGTAATGATAGGGGATATTCTATATGCATCTTGTTAAGGTCGGTTACCAGGTGTTCAATCCATATGAATTATTTTTGTCTCTATGCATGGGACGTATATTTATGAGTATCTTTTGGTCTATTATATTATTGAAAATGATTGTTTATGATAAACTAATGAACTCACCAACCTTTTGGTTGACACTTTAAAGCATGTTTATTCTCAGGTATGAAAGAAATCTTCCGCTGTGCATTTGCTCATTTTTGAGATATTACTTGGAGTAATTCATGACATATTTCAAAAGACGTTGCATTCGAGTCGTTGAGTTCATCAAGATTATTATTAAATCAATTATAGTTGGATATATTATGAAATGGAATGCATGCCGTCAACTTTCGATGAAATGAAAGTTTGTCTTTTAAAAACGAATGCAATGTTTGTAAAATGTATCATATAGAGGTCAATTACCTCGCGATGTAATCATATGTTATTGTATTCGTGCTTATGGATTAGGACGGGTCGCTTCAAGTTTGTCATTGTTTTCATCGATGACATACTTATCCACTCAAAGAATGATCAAGAGCACGAAGAACATTTGAGAAAAGTGCTAGAATTGTTGAGGAAAGAAAAACTATACGCTAAGTTTTCAAAGTGTGCATTTTGGTTAGAAGAAGTTCAATTCCTCGGTCACATAGTGAACAAAGAAGGTATTCAGGTGGATCCGGCAAAGATTGAAACCGTTAAAAAATGGGAAACCTCGAAAACTCCGAAACACATACGCTAATTTTTAGGATTAGTTGGTTACTACAGAAGATTCATCCAAGATTTTTCCAAAATAGCAAAACCCTTGACTGCATTAACGCATAAAGGGAAGAAATTTGAATGGAAGGATGAACAAGAAAAAGCGTTTCAACTGTTGAAGAAAAAGTTAACTACGACACCTATATTGTCATTGCCTTAAGGGAATGATGATTTTGTGATTATTGTGACACCTCAAAGCAAGGTCTCGGTTGTGTATTAATGCAACGAACGAAGGTAATTGCTTATGCGTCTAGACAATTGAAGATTCACGAGCAGAATTATACGACGCATGATTTAGAATTAGGCGCGGTTGTTTTTGCATTAAAGACTTGGAGGCACTACTTATATGGGGTCAAAAGTATTATATATACCGATCATAAAAGTCTCCAACGGATATTTAATCAGAAACAACTGAACATGAGGCAGCGTAGGTGGATTGAGTTATTAAATGATTATGATTTCGAGATTCGTTACCATCCGGGGAAGGCGAATGTGGTAGCCGACGCTTTGAGTAGAAAGGACAGAGAACCTATACGGGTAAAAGCTATGAATATAATTATTCGAACTAACCTTACTACTCAAATAAAGGAGGTGTAACAGGGTGTTGTAAAAGAAGGGAATTTGAAGAATGAAATACCCAAAGGATCGGAGAAACACCTTAATATTCGAGAAGATGGAACCCGGTATAGAGCTGAAAGAATTTGGGTACCAAAGTTTGGAGATGTGAGAGAAATGGTACTTGGGGAAGCACATAAAACCAGATACTCAATACATCCCGGAGCGTGAAAGATGTACAAGCACCTCAAGAAACATTTTTGGTGGCCGGGTATGAAAGCCGATATTGCGAGATATGTAGGAGAATATTTGACGTTTTCTAAGGTCAATGCTGAACATCAGAAACCATCAGCTCTACTTCAACAACCTGAAATCCTGGAATGGAAATGGGGAAACATTACCATGGATTTCATTACTAAATTGTCAAGGACTGCAAGTGGTTAAGATACTATTTGGGTAATAGTCGATCGTCTCACCAAATCAGCACATTTTCTGCCAATGAGAGAAGATGACAAAATGGAGAAGTTGGTGCTATTATACTTGAAATAAGTTGTCTCCAGACATGGAATACCAATCTCTATTATCTCTGATAGGGATGGCAGATTTGTTTCAAGGTTTTGGCAGACATTACAACAAGCATTAGGAACTCGTCTAGACATGAGTAATGCCTATTATCCACAGACTGATGGGCAAAGCTAAAGGACAATACAAATGCTTGAAGACATGCTAAGAGCATGTGTTATTGATTTTGGAAACAGTTGGGATCGACACCTACCGTTAGCAGAATTTTCCTACAACAACAGTTATCACTCAAGTATCGAGATGGCACCGTTTGAGGCACTTTATGGTAGAAAGTGCAGGTCTCCGATTTTTTGGAGTGAAGTTGGGGATCGACAAATTACGGGTCCGGAGATAATTCAAGAAACTACCGAGAAGATCATTCAAATTCAACAACGGTTAAAAACAGTCCAAAGTCGACAAAAGAGTTACGCGGACATTAAAAGAAAGGATATAGAATTTGAAATTGGGGAGATGGTCATTCTTAAGGTTTCACCTTAGAAATGCGTTGTTCAATTTGGTAAACGGGGGAAACTAAATCCAAGGTACATTGGGCCATTCAAAATTATAGATCGTGTTGGACCAGTAGCTTACCGACTTGACTTACCACCACAACTCGTCGGGGGTACATAATACCTTTCATGTCTCGAATCTGAAGAAATGTTTTTCTAAAGAAGATCTCACTATTCTATTAGACGAAATCCAAATAAACGAAAAACTTCAATTCATCGAAGAACCCGTCGAAATAATGGATCGTGAGGTTAAAAGACTTAAGCAAAATAAAATACCAATTGTTAAGGTTCGATGGAATGCTCGTAGAGGACCCGAGTTCACCTGGGAACGTGAAGACCAGATAAAGAAGGAATACCCGCACTTATTTCCAGAAGATGCGTCAACACCTTCAACCGCTTAAAATTTCGGGACGAAATTTATTTAACGGGTAGGTACTGTAGTGACCCGAACTTTTCCATGATTATATATTAAATGAAAACTATATTTTCATGATTAAATGTTTCCAACATGTTAAGCAATCAAACTTGTTAAAACTTGATTAATTGAAATGAGTTTCACGTAGACAATTGACCACCCAAGTTGACCGGCGATTCACGAACGTTTAAACTTATAAAAACGACATGATATATATATATATATATATATATATATATATATATATATATATATATATATATATATATATATATATATATATATATATATATATATATATATATATATATATATATATATATATATATTGATGTTTTAGCAGAGTGGTATAAAAATACTATTAAATTTAGCAGGAAATACTATTAAATACAATACAATTTTACACAAGATATTTATTTATTTAGAGAATGGATATACCTAAACCTTGCTACAACACTATAGGCAGTGTACCTAATCGTACAGTAGTGTAATTTTTAGTAAGTCCGATTCGTTCCACAGGGAATCTTTTTTTAAAAAAAGCTTAACGCTATATTAGTTTACTTTTATAAAAATACAAATATATATATAAGTAATATTATTATTAAAAAGGGGGGTTTTTACCATTTAATGACCGGTTTGTCGATTTTAAAACTTTAGTCGCAGTTAAAACCAAATGTAAAATAATAAATATAAATACAAGACTTAAATTAAAGCGTAAAGTAAATAACAATAATGAAATTGCGAATAATAAAAGTGCGATAAAATAAACTTGCGATAATTAAAAAGTACGATAATTAAAAGTGCAATTAAATAAAATAACAATAAAATTGCGATAATTAGAAGTGCAATTAAATATAAAATAAAGGAAATTAAATATGAAATAAAAGAATTATGCTTATTTAAACTTCCGTAATCATGATGTTTGACGTGTTGATTTTAGTTTTATGCCCATGGGTTAATTGTCCTGGATTATTTAATATGTCCATACGGATTTGTCCATAATAGTCCATCAGTCATAAATATAAAGAGCGAAAGCCTTCGTCAAATTATTCTTATTCCCGAAGTCAAATATTCCAACTAATTGGGGATTCGAATTGTAAAAAGGTTTTAATACTTTGTTTAATGAATACACCAGGTTATCGACTGCGTGTAAACCAAGGTTTTACTACTTTGTTAACAATTACACCAATTACCCTTGAATGTAATTCACCCCTGTTTCAACAAGTCTATTAACTATTAATCCAGTTCCGTGTCCGGTAAAATGAATAATTATTGGTATTTATAGATATCCCGCCCACCGTACCCAGTCAAGCGTATGTGGTTATATATAAATACGTCGAATTATAAGTTTGTATATTAAATTAACAAGGTATTGTTTAGTTAATATAAAACCCATTAATAGCCCATAGTCTAATTTCCACAAGTGTCGTTCTTTTGTCCAAACCCCAATTATGGTACAAAGCCCAATTACCCAATTTTAGTAATTAGCCCAACATCATGATTACTTTGGATTAAATAAGCATAATAATAACTTAGCTACGAGACATTAAATTAAAAAGGTTGAACATAACTTACAATGATTAAAAATAGCGTAGCGTTACACGGACAGAATTTCGACTTACACCCTTACAACATTCGCTAACATACCCTTATTATTAGAATTAAAATTAAAATTAAAATTAAAATTATAATATAAATATAAATATATACGTTTAGATAGATGGATGGATATATGAGTGTGTAAAATGATCAGAATTCGGTTGGCTTTATAGGGACTTTCAGAATTTGGGCCTCCGCGACTCGCGGCCCATTTTGCCTTCAAACTCCGCGAGTCACGGAGTTTGCTTTTACAGCTCACACGAGTTTGGCTCTTTGTTTACCGACGGTTTTAAATATTTATATAATATATAAATAATTATAAAAATTATTTAAATATTATATTATATTTATGTGCATAGTTGACTTGTAATTTTTAGTCCGTTGCGTCGAGCGTTGAGAGTTGACTCTGGTCCCGATTTCGGATTTTTGAACGTCCTTGCGTACAATTTAATATCTTGTACTTTGCGTTTTGAATCTTGTACTCTTGTAATTTTGAGACGTTTCTTATCAATAATTGGAACCTCTTTGATTGTCTTTTGTACTTTTGAGCTTTTTGGTCGTTTGCGTCTTCAATTCGTCGAATCTGTCTTTTGTCTTCACCTTTTATTATTTAAACGAATATCACTTGTAAATAGAACAATTGCAACTAAAAGCTTGTCTTTCTTGAGGAATAATGCTATGAAATATATGTTCGTTTTTAGCATTATCAAATATTCCCACACTTGAGCGTTGCTTGTCCTCAAGCAATATCGTCTTGAAATACTAGAATCACTTCTTTATTCTTCACACTTTGTACATCAGTGATTTCTATACGGCGGTATAAACAATGGTAGTAACGATATGGTTTACAGTCCCACATGACTATAAAAATTTAGATCCATTAAGGAAATTGGATCTTTATGAAAACATTTGATCTTTTGAAATTTAAATCTAGTTTTTACCCTAGATAAGTTTTCCGGAATAACCCTTTACCGGTGTTTGCAAAACATTTTTGTGGGTTTGGTGGGTTTCAGATTTGAAAATTTTAGCTCAAAACTTGCGGTTTTGTGTCACCCACTTGCTAACCTTGTATTTGGAAAGCAACACGTCCAGTTTACTTGTCCCGTATATTACCTTTCGGTAAACTACCGTCCAGTTGTAAAGGAAAGCGTTGAACAAGCAACTGTTAAGGCAATGTCCCCTGACATGCTTTTAATTATGGTCTATAACGTGTCGGACGCAATTACTATCCTTGGTAGGAGCAATAGTAAAGCTCACCCTTATAATTTTTCGGTCTGGCACAAGGTCCTGTCTTTGACCATGCTATGCAACCACCGTTCTTACGGTTGACACCCGATTTGGTTCAGGTGACCTAATGAATTCCAGGTGAATTCCTAGGATTTTACGTTCAATGGTAATGAACGCATTGAAAATGGGTTTTCAGAAAACAAATCGGTTTGTAATTTTGATCAAAATATTTTCTCGTTCAAGCTCGAGTTTAGATATCATTGAATTCCATGAGTTTGTAATTCTCAATCTTTAACGTCAATCTCAAGGATTGAGTAATATCAGTCTTAAAAGCTGATTTTTGATCTTTAAGGAGATTATCCTTTCTGGGGATCTGATTCATTAGTCTTATCCAGCTAATTTGCATGGTGCCCCCCCCCATTGTACGAGATAAATCCTTATCATGGTTAGGATAAATCTGGCCACTTGGCTACCTTGTTTAATGCTGAGGTCCGTGGATTTCCTGCTGATTTTAGTGATGACTTTTCTAGATTTTTCGTCAACCTACAGCTGGTCTGGACGACAACTTCATGACCTAAATCAAGAAGCGCGTGTCTTTTTCGGAAGACTTTACTTCCTTTTAATGATGGAATTGATTCATCGTGTAGATCCATCTCTTCTTTTCTTTCATCGGGTAAAACAGTTTAGTTTAGTCCAAAGCAAAAGTATTTTCAGTTATTTGTTACAGATATATGTCACATATGTTTAAGATAACTTGGTAAATTTTCCCACACTTGGCTTTTATTTTCCTTTTTATCGTCCTCTATTCCATTTTAAATGAATTTTAACATTTTGGTTTGTTTCTCAATTTATGTCCTTTCTGAGGTAACAATAATTTCGGTGTTAAAAACCTAGTTTTATTGTTCATAAATATGTATAAACATGATTTTGAGTTCATTTAATTGAAAATTTTTAAAAATTTTACTAGAATTAGGTAGTCAGTATATAAGACTAGGGCTGTTCTTTATTATCAGAGATCACTAGATTCTAATACAACTACTACTTTACTAGTATTTTTAATGGTAACCAAGTGTATAAAGTAAAAAATTTTAAAATCCGAAAGAATATAACCCCTTCCCACACTTAAGATCTTGCAATGCCCTCATTTGCAAGAAATCAGTAACAATTTAAATTATTGAGGGTGATTTGTGTGAAATTGATTAAATTTTACCAAAGTTTCCAAACATATTGGCGTTTGTTTGCTGAATGATAAATGGTGCACATCATTTGTTCATTCCGTCTTGTTGTTATTTCACATATATTTTGCATCTTGTCGTCAAAATTAGTTGCTTTTACTGAACTTAATGGCAGTCTTTGAAAATGCGTTGTTTTACCCTGTTGTGTACATAAGATAAACTGCAAACATATATACATATTTTTGAAGTTTGGTATATTACCCCACATTCAAAAATTATTAAAATCTAAGAATAAAAGTTAGAAAATTATAAAAACTATTACAATATTAACATAAGTATTAAACGTATCAATATTACAAATTACAAAATAAATAAAACTAAGTAGACTAGGGATGATACTCATACCAATAGGGGTTCCAAGCATAACCATAGGTGCTATAAAATGCTTCGGCAGGGTTATACGTAGGATACGGTGGTTGCATCTCTATAGACCAGGGAGGGAATATGGGTTTTGGTGTAGGAATATAGTTTCTACCTATATGTTGGCAATGAGCTATGATTTGGTTTTGATGAACTTGCTAATCTTCAAATGCTCTCTGTCTAGCATTTTCGTACTCCTGTGAAGCTATAAACCTTTGCATTTCTTGCATTTCATTTCCCCCTCCTACATTACCTTGCTGTTGGTTTCTCTCAACCTGTGGATGTCTACCATGGTATTGTACTACGGCGTTATTTCGCCTCTTCAAAACTTTCGCACCATGGTAAACATTTAAACCTATTGTATCGCGGGGTTCTGGTTCTTCGACTAATAATCCCCCCGACTTATATCCACACCGAGATATTCAGCAATCAAAGTAATAAAAATACCACCTCCTATTATGCTATGCGGTCTCATCCCCCTAACCATAGCTGATAAATAATAACCCACACAATAAGGTATACTTACAGCGCTTTGTGGGTCTCGAATACACATATGGTAAAACAAATCCTGTTCATTTACCTTTTCCTTGTTCTTACCTCTTTGTGTAATCGAATTAGCTAAAAACCTATGAATCACTCTTAATTCAGCTCTATCTATATCCAAATAAGAGTAATTTCCCCCTTTGAATCGGTGATGGCTTGTCATTTGACTCCATACACCATGTGTATCAAAATTTTCATCTATCTTTCTACCATTTAGTATCAACCCTCTACAATCGGCAGATGCTAACTCCTCAGGCGTATATATACGTAAAGCCTGAGCCATGTCTAGTAAAGACATGTGGCGCATCGAACCTCCTAACAAAAATCTAATAAAAGATCGATCGGTTAAACTAGCTACCCGATCATTTAATTCTATACTACACAACAATTCTTCACACCATACTTTATATACAGGTCTACGCATGGTGAATAAACGTACCCAGTCATTAAAAGTAGAATTACCATACCTCTGTGCAAGTAATTCCCTAATTGGCCCGGCCAATTCTACAGCTTCTAAGGGTCCCCAATTCTATGACCCTAGGTACCTCAACAACTTTAGAATGAAGAGTATGCAAACCCCTTTGGTATTTTGGATAATCTATCCAAAGTCTGTCAAATCTCAGGTTCGGGTGCAAATCTTCCAAGTGCATATCAGAAAATGTCATGACTGGATGAGGTATATCTTGCTTGTAGTAGTTATCTACCTCCTGTTGTTCCGCATTCTCAGCCGGAGCATTGCGAGCTTGGGATGAAGATTCACCCCTTTCAGTCTGCAAAACACATCAAACACAATTTTTGTGCATCCAAATATGCATTAGTGTCAGCAAAATCATCAATCAAAATAATTACAATGACATGATCAATTTATATCAAACTTAAGCTCATTTTCACATTTTTATCAAATCTACACTTTTTCAAATAAGCATATACGAAAATGTTCGCCAAGTTCATAAGCATTCAACTCAAATAACAGGTCAAAATAATCATTACTAGCAATTAAACAAGTTTCAAATGGCATTATCTCTCAAAAATCAAGTTCATGAATTTTTAGACTTGAAAAAGTCCACTTTAATTCTCAAAATCATGTTTAGGTTCAAAGTTTGGATCATTTAACTACCTAAACATGTTACACTACTTAATTTAGCAACAATTCATGACAAAAATCTGCCATAACCTGTTTATATCAAAAAGCCCCAAATTTGCTCAAGAACACAAACCCTAGATTACTCAAAATTTGAAGTTTAAGGCTTCTAATCATGTTAAACAACATCAATCTAGGTTATACAAGCATAATACATAAACAATTTAAGCCTAATTACACTAAAAAGCATCAAAATCAAATTGGGGAAAAAATTGCTCAAGAACACTAATTTTCGGATTAAATGGTATTTAGGTGTAGAAATTTACCGTTTTTCTTGAGTAATTCCTTGATAGCATCCTTCTCAACATGATTTTAGTAAAAGATTTGATGATTAACGGTTAAAAATTGTGATTTTGGGGGTGTTTTTGCGTGTTTTTTCGAGGGTTATTTCGCAGTTTTTTTTTCTGTGTTGGGACTGATCAAATCGATCAGTATATATTTTTTTCTGGTTTTTTTCATCCTCCGCGAGTCGCGGTGTATTTACCTTTCAAACTCCGCGACTCGCGGAGTTTGTATTTTTTTTTATATAAAATCATTAACTTATAAAACAATTAAGTAATTAATTTTTAAAATTTTGTTTTCCTTGTTATTTAGGACGAGGTCGTTTCGGATCGATGTCCTAGTCCGTCCCTCGACAAAATTTTAAAATTTGTCTTTTTGTAGCGATTGTTTTAAAAGCTAAGATTTTTGGGTTTTTTAATAGTTTTGGCATACTTTAATTCAATAAGATTAAAAATAATGATAATAAAAGTTCTCGTCCCTCCCTTGGGTAAAACAATTTCGGTTCAAAGACCTAGTCTTCAACTTACGACGAATTTTAAAAATCATATTTTTAACTTAATGAGATAAAGTAAATTTTTGTTTTTAAATTCACACAATTTAAATATAAAATTCAAAATTAATATTAAAAATTCACACCAAACTTACAATTTAAAATGCATAAAATTAAAAATTCATATTTTAAAAATAAAAAATTCACACCAAACTTAATTTAAAAATTCATATTATAAATTCACACCAAACTTATATTAATTTTTCAAATATTTACAATTTTAAATATATTGTTATTACAAAGTTTACAATATTAATTTAAGATTTATATATTAATTTTAAAAACATGGTAAAAATAAAATTTAAAAATCTTTTTGGCTTTTTTTATCCCACTTTAATCAATCAAATATTATCAAAAATATGCGCCCCTCTTTTCGGTAAAGTAATTTCGGTTCCAAGAACTAATTTAACTCATGACGAATTTTTGAAATATTTTGGGTTGGTTGATTAAAGATATTTATACCTTAAGAATAAACGTTAAATTTCGCAGTGATGTAATAAATTTTTGAATGATATCAATAATTTCAGTCGCCAAACCTAATTTTATTCAATACCAATTTAA
Source organism: Rutidosis leptorrhynchoides (assembly GCF_046630445.1). Taxonomy (NCBI): domain Eukaryota; kingdom Viridiplantae; phylum Streptophyta; class Magnoliopsida; order Asterales; family Asteraceae; genus Rutidosis; species Rutidosis leptorrhynchoides. Next base: position 93,271,290 of record NC_092337.1, on the reverse strand, counting down.
TACTTTTTAGCGAACAAATTAGCGTTTATTATCAAAAGGTTAAAAATAAAAATAAAAATAAAGACTGTACAGACATACCTGTGAAATAGATTTCTTAGTTATATGATCTATCCCATTCATAAGATAGTCGGTTTAATTGGTTTTCCATAGCTACATAGGCGTAACCTCGAGCATTCAGTGTCTTTTCTTCATAACATATGAACGGTCCGTCTCTGCATAAAGTAACAAATTCGGTATTTGAATAGGTTTGATTATTTGAACATTTACCTCTATGTGACCATTTTCCGCATTTGTGACATCTTTCTAGGTGTCGTGCTCTTCTTTTTGCTGTGGATTTTGATTTTCCTTTACCAAATTGTAACTTATTATCTTCGCATCTGGATTCTTTTCTAACTCCGTCCATTCTTTCTCTGATTACTGATACTATTTCACTCGGTAGTGTGTCATTATTACGTTTAGTGATCAAAGCGTGTAGCATTAGACCATGGTTTAGTTCACAGGCAGTCTTCATTTTATAAAAACCTAAAAAAAATAAAAATTCAGAATGGGGGGAGAAGACTAGTTCTTTAGGGTCTGCTAGGGAAAGACCATTCGGGTTCCATTTTCAAGAACTACACGAAAACAGACAATCTAATTCTAACAGAAATACATAAACCCCCTATACTTAGTTGAAATTGTGATTAACATTATTTTCAATTGAATCATCAACAACTTGTATATCTTTGACTTTTACTTCAATCCATTTGTTGATTTCCTCCGTAACTTTCACAAATTCAACTAACATTGCCTTTTCTTTTGACGATAAATTGGATATTAATCGGTTATATAACTTAAAGTTTCCTTTAATCTTAGCATCGTGAATCCGTTTATAAAGTTTCTTCGTTGAACTGTTAAAAATGGGTTCATCTAATTTCGTATCATCAACGGCATCCTTTGTGATTGGATCATCATTAAGTGTTTCTTCATCTTCCCCACACTTATGCGTTTTTATTGGTCTAACAGTTTTGGTTTGTGGAGATCTAAACTTTCGGTTCACAAAGGTGATCGATTTATCACCATCCCTAAGTGTCATTCTACCTTCTCTTACATCAATGAATGCCTCGGTGGTTGCTAAAAATGGGCGACCTAGAATTAGAGGAATATCAAGGTTTTCCTCCATATTAATCACTATGAAGTTTGCAACAAAGGTCAAACTTCTCACGTTAACAAGTAAATTATTTGCTATTCCAACCGGGTGTTTAATGGTTTAGTCAAATGATTGAACACCTATTTTGGTTGGTTTTAATTTACCCATGCCTAATCTTTTGTATAAGGAAAGAGGCATAATATTTGCACTTGCTCCTAAATCTGCGAGTCCATTATATTCCTCACCATCATTAAGTAAGCAAGAAATGATAAATTCACCCGGGTCTCCTGCTTTAGTAAGTCGAGTTGGTTTGTAAACCTTTTTTCGGGTGTTCTTTCCTTGGTTCTTTCATTTCTATTTGAATTTCTTGTTCACATTTTTCTTCGTTTCTTGGAATGGGAGGTTTGTATAGGAATTCTTCTTCATCACTCAAATTTGAATCCTCCCTATATTCCACTTTTGATTTTTCATATGTTGTTGATAACATATTTATGTTTTCATTTTGAAGGTTTTCTTGGGTGGTGAAATTATGATTAACTTCATTGTCAACTTCCATCGGACCATGTATGTAATGTTTAACTCTGTGACCATTAACTTTAAATTCAATCCCATTTGAATTTATTAATTCTATCGTTCCGTATGGGAAAACTCTTTTGACTATGAATGGTCCAGACCATCTTGATTTCAATTTTCCAGGAAATAGCTTGAATCGTGAATTGAAAAGAAGAACTCTGTCTCCTTCCTTAAATTCTTTTGAACTTCTGATTCTTTTATCATGCCATTTTTTCGTTCTTTCTTTATAGATTAACGAATTTTCGTATGCTTCATGTCTTAATTCTTCTAATTCGTTTAATTGATTTAATCGTAAACGTCCAGCTTCATGTAAATCAAGATTACATGTCTTCAAAGCCCAAAATGCTTTGTGTTCAATTTCTACTGGAAGATGACATGCTTTTCATAAACAAGTCTAAAAGGTGTGGTTCCAATTGGAGTATTGTAAGCTGTTCTAAAAGCCCAGAGTGCATCCTCCAATTTAATGGACCATTCCTTCGGATTTGATCCTACGGTTTTCTCTAGAATACGTTTTAAAGCTCGGTTGGTATTTTCAACTTGTCCACTTGTTTGTGGATGATATGCGGTGGAGATTTTATGAGTTACTCCATATCTTTTAAGAACTTTCTCAAGTTGATTATTACAGAAATGAGTACCCCGATCACTTATTAAAGCTTTCGGTGTTCCAAACCTTGCAAAAAGACATTTTAAAAGGTTGACTACAACTCGTGCATCGTTAGTTGGGAGAGCTTGTGCTTCCGCCCATTTAGATACATAATCAATGGCTACGAGTATATATAGATTATTATGAGATTTTGGAAATGGACCCATAAAGTCAATACCCCAAATGTCAAATACTTCACATACTTGGATGACATTTTGTGGCATTTCATCACGTTGACTTATTTTTCCGGCCCTTTGACAAGCATCACAGGATTTGCAAAGAAGGTGTGCGTCTTTGTAAATTGTAGGCCAATAGAATCCAGCATCATAAACTTTTCTTGCTGTTAGTTGAGGCCCATAATGCCCTCCTGTTGGTCCTGTGTGACAATGGTTTAATATTTTACTAGCTTCATCTCCAAATACACATCGGCGTATTATTCCATCGGGACAACTTTTAAACAGATGTGGATCTTCCCAGAAATAGTGTTTTATATCACTGAAGAATTTCTTTCGTCTTTGATACGATAATCCTTTTTCAAGGAATCCACATACTAAATAGTTTGCATAGTCTGCAAACCATGGAATTTCTTTATAATCTATCTTCAATAGATATTCATCAGGAAAGTTGTCTTGTATGGCCGATTCATTTAGAACTTCTAACTCGGGATTTTCAAGACGAGAAAGATGATCAGCGGCGACATTTTCTGCTCCTCTTTTATCTCGAATTTCAATATCAAACTCTTGTAAGAGTAAGATCCAACGGATTAATCTTGGTTTAGCATCTTGTTTTGAAAATAGGTATCTAAGAGCAGAATGGTCGGTATAGACCACCGTTTTTGCTAGAACGAGATATGATCGAAATTTGTCAAAAGCAAAGACAATAGCAAGGAGTTCTTTTTCAGTAGTTGTATAGTTCGTTTGTGCTCCTTGTAACATCTTACTAGCATAATATATAGGTTGAAATCGTTTTTCAATCCTTTGTCCTAAAACGGCTCCCATTGCAAAATCACTTGCATCGCACATTAGTTCAAATGGTAGATTCCAATTTGGTGTTATCATGATCGGCGCATTAGTGAGTTTCTCTTTAAGAATATTAAAAGATTTGATACATTCATCTGAAAAGATGAATGGAGCATCCTTTTCTAGGAGTTTATTCATAGGAGTGGCAATTTTAGAAAAATCTTTTATGAAACGTCGGTAAAAACCGGCATGCCCTAGAAAACTCCTAACTCCTCTAACATTGGTGGGATGTGGAAGTTTAGCAATTACATCTACTTTAGCTCTATCCACTTCAATTCCTTCTTTTGAAATTTTATGTCCAAGAACGATGCCTTCTTTAACCATGAAATGGCATTTCTCCCAATTAAGTACTAGATTTGATTGTTCGCATCTAATAAGCATTCGTTCAAGATTAACTAGACATGATTCAAATGTATCACCGAAGACTGAAAAGTCATCCATGAAAACTTCCATGCATTCTTCTATCATGTCATGAAAAATCGCCATCATACACCTTTGAAAGGTTGCAGGGGCGTTGCAAAGTCCAAATGGCATGCGTTTGTAAGCAAAAGTACCATAAGGGCACGTGAATGTGGTTTTCTCTTGATCTTCGGGTGCTATTAGAATTTGAAAATATCCGGAAAATCCATCTAGAAAACAATAGTAACTGTTTCCTGCTAATCTTTCCAACATTTGATCTATGAAAGGTAAGGGAAAGTGATCTTTTCTGGTGGCGTCATTTAATTTTCTATAATCAATACACACACGCCATCCTGTTACAGTCCTAGTAGGAATAAGCTCATTTTTCTCATTTGTAATGACATTCATGCCACCCTTCTTAGGCACGCATTGAACTGGGCTTACCCATGGACTATCAGAAATTGGATAAATTAAACCTGCATCTAACAGTTTAATAATCTCTTTCTTAACTACATCTTGCATATTAGGATTTAGCCTTCGTTGGCGTTGCACATATGTTTTATGACCTTCTTCCATAAGAATTTTATGTGTGCAATACGAAGGACTTATTCCTTTAATATCATGAATCTTCCATTCAATGGCTGGTTTATGAGCTTTCAACACAGAAATGAGTTGTGATTTCTCATTTTCAGTAAGAGAAGACGATATTATTACAGGTAATTCAGATTCACCATGTAAATAAGCGTATTCCAAATGGTTTGGAAGTGGCTTTAATTCTAATTTCAGAGGTTCTTCTATCGATGATTTGTATCGATATCTGTCTTCTTCTTTTAGCATTTGAATTTCTTCTGTTGTTAGTTCATATCCATTAGCTATAAGTGTAGCTAACATTTCAACTTCATCAATTGGTTCATTACCTTCTCCTAAAAAACATTCTCCTGTTCCTTGTAATTCTGGAAATTCTTCTAATAATTCTGCATGTGCATCTATAGTTTGAATATAATAACATGTATCATCTGCAGATTGTGGTTGTTGCATTGCTCTATCAACTGAAAAGGTAACACTCTCATCCTCTATACTTAGGGTCAATTTCTTACCGAACACGTCTATCATTGCTTTAGCCGTGTTTAAGAATGGTCTTCCTAATATGAGAGGAACTTGAGAATCTTCTTCCTTGTCCAGAACAACAAAATCTACTGGAAATACTAAAGTACCAACTTTAACTAGCATGTTCTCCATTATCCCTCTAGGATATTTTATTGATCGATCGGCTAGTTGTATGCTTACTCTAGTTGGTTTCAATTCTCCAAGGTCTAGTTTAGCGTATAGTGAATATGGCATTAGATTTATACTAGCACCTAAGTCTGCCAATGCTTCTATTGAACTAAGACTACTCAGAAAACATGGAATTGTGAAACTTCCTGGATCAGATAGTTTTTCTGGTATCTTATTCAACAGCACTGCTGAACAATTAGCATTCATAGTAACAGCCAAGAGTTCTTCCATTTTCTTTCTATTTGAGATTAGATCTTTCAAGAATTTAGCATATCTAGGCATTCCTGAAATCACATCAATGAAAGGAAGATTTACATTTATCTGTTTAAACATATCCAAGAATTTGGATTGCTCGGCTTCAAGTTTCTCTTTCTTCATTTTACTCGGGTAAGGAAGTGGTGGTTGGTATGGTTTAACATAAGGTTTAGCCTTAATTGTGTTATCTTCATTAACCTTTTCAACTACCGGTTCTTTTTCCTTATCTTGATCAGGTTGTGGTTCTTGTGGAGTAGGAATAGCTTTATCAGAAGTTACAGGTATTTCAGGTGGTTTAAGTGTTGTACCACTTCTTGTGGTAATGGCTTTAGCTGTTTCATTCCGGGGGTTAGCATTTGTATCACTAGGTAGACTTCCCGGTTTTCTTTCACCTATTAACCTTGCTAGGTTACTTACTTCTTGTTCCAGATTTTGAATAGAAGCTTGTTGATTTCTAAATGCTTGAGCATTTTGTTCATTAGTTTGTTTCTGAGATGTGAAAAACTGCGTTTGAGTTTCAACTAGCTTCGTCATCATATCTTCTAAATTCGGCTTTTTATCATCGGTTTGTTGTGGTGGTTTGTTTTGAAAATTAGGTCTTTGCTGATTGTAATTATTATTGGATACTTGTTGATTGCTAGGACCTTGTTGGTTGTTGTATGGAATATTTCGGTTATAATTCTGGTTTTGATTGTAAATAGGTCTTGGAGGTTGATAATTATTCTGATAATTATTTCCAGGCCTTTGGTTTATGTATGAAATATTCTCTCTTTGTTCTATTGTTAATTCAATACTGAGACAATCTTTTGTCAAATGTGGTCCTCCACACTGCTCACAACTAATTCGTATTGAGTGAATATCTTTAGTCATCTTTTCCATTCGTCTCTCCACATCATCTATCTTTGCGGAAATGGAATCTAAGTCATGGCTAGAATCGGCTCTAGCTGCTTTAGATGATCTAACGATATCTTTTTCTTGGTGCCACTCATGTGAATGGGAAGCAGTGTTATCAATAATTTTGTAAGCATCGGTTTCGGTTTTCTTCATAATAGAACCACCAGCTGCTATATCTATGTCTTTCCTTGTAGTGATGTCGCATCCTTGGTAGAATATTTGTACTATTTGACAGGTGTCTAAACCATGTTGCGGACATCCTCTTAATAACTTTCCATATCTTGTCCACGCCTCATATAGAGTTTCATTTGGCTTCTGTGTAAACGTAACAATTTCTGCTTGAAGTCTTACGGCTTTAGATGCAGGAAAGAATTGTTTAAGAAATTTTTCAACTAAAACATCCCATGTATCGATCGCCCCTTCAGGTAACGATTCCAACCAATCTTTGGCTTCTCCCTTTAAAGTCCAGGGAAATAACATGAGATATATCTGTTCATCCTCCACTTCTCGGATTTTAAATAGTGTGCAGATCCTATTAAAGGTACGTAGATGTTCATTTGGATCTTCCTTCGGCGCACCACTAAATTGGCATTGATTAGTCACCATATGTAGAATTTGTCCTTTGATTTCATAATCTGGCGCATTAATGTCTGGATGAGTAATTGCGTGACCTTGGCCAGTGCGTTTAGCTCTCATTCGGTCTTCCATACTTAAAGGTTCCAGATTCTCCATAATTGAATTTGTTGAATCGGAATCACTAGAGGATTCTGATTTAATGGTTCGTTCCTCAACAATCTCTGTTTGAATGATTGGTGGTTCCGGAGGAAAGTTTAGTGGTTCAGGATCTATGAATCGTTCCTGAATATTCTCCGGATTCTCAATTGTGAGGTCGGGTTCAAAAAATGGATTATCGGAAATTTGAACTGGAGTACTTGGTCGACTGGATGACGATTCTAAAGAAAAATCAACGGCAGTAATATTTGCTAAATGTCTTGATCTAGTTACAGGTGGTGAACGTACAAAAGGTGGTGAACGTCTTGCTCGGTGCATTCACTGAATATCCTATTAGTTTTTAAAAGGAAAGAAAAATTATAATAAGTTATCCAATCAATAGACTTTTCTGATTTTTCCCACGTTTCGAATAGCCAAAAGATGCAGCAGAGGGGCAGGATTCGTTTGGTCTCAATATAATTGAGGACTGTTTGGCTCCAATAACCCAGTCCACGTACAAATCCAACTATTACTACGAACCAGAAAATTTTGATGTCTATCAATTTAACCACTTAAAATAAATTTTCGTAATTTTAAGAAATTTAGATAAGAAGTAGAATAAAAATCTATGTCCTAAAACTAGAATAGCGAGAAATAAGAAAGAAAAAGAGTTCGTCGGAAAAAGGTCGAAAAAGAAAAATGGTTGAAAAATAAAAGGTGACGGAAAAATAAAAGAAACTTATAACACTTAAAAACACTTGATTAACCTAACCTTATTACAACAACTAACTTAAAATTATAATCGCAAATTGAGATTACTAATTGGAATGATAATTGATACATAGGTAAAAGTCGTCTAAAAATATTAAAACTTACAGGAAAAACTAAATCCCAAATGGAAATAACTTAAAAAGAAACTAAAACTTAAAAAGGCGTCGCAAAATTCTAAAGTACCTAAATCTTAGTCTAAAGAAAAAGCACTTAAGAAATTCTACGGCAAAGCCTAAAAATCTAGAAATAAAAATAACTATGGCAAAAACTAAGTTTAAAACTAAATATGAGCGAAAAATACAAATATTACGCTAAAACAATTAAAAAGGGATAAAATATAAAAATATACAAAAAGTTGTAAAAAGTACAATTTTTATAAAAATATTATTTATTTATTAAAACTATTAATTTTACAATTTAATTAAACTAATTTAACTAATTATATAAATTAAATAAAAAGTAAAACTTTAAAATAAAACTAATTATAATAATATTAAGTAATTAGGGTTTATAATAATAATAATTAATAATTACTCCGTAATTAATTGCAGTTAGGGTTTCTGTCAGTGTCAGGTCCCCTCCGCGAGTCGCGGTATTCGATGCAGCAAACCCCGCGAGTCACGGGGTTCCAAAATTCAACTCGGGTGCAGTTCAAAATTTGACGTTTATATATTTTTTTTTATATTTTTCTGTTTTAAAATCTAAATATTTGTATAATAAAAACTTATATTTAAAAACTAAAATAAAAATAGAATTACTTTATAATTTTATAAATAAAAATCTTAAAGCTAGATTTATATATATATATATATATATATATATATATATATATATATATATATATATATATATATATATATTTTCAGTTTTTTATATTTATAAAATATATTTATAAAATAAATTAAATAAAACTTATATTTTTACAAACTAAAGAAACTAAATAAAACTTAAATATTTATCAAACTCCTAAAAATATTTATATTTTTGTTTTTCTTTTTATATTTTCGAATATTTAAAAAGTATTTTTATAAAAACGAATTTTAATAAAAGTAAACTAAATTTTTTTTTTGTTTTTTTTTTTTGTTTTTTTTATATTAGCGTTGCGCTTCCGGCTTTTAAGTGATTCCCCGGCAGCGGCGCCAAAAATAACTTGATGTTTTAGCAGAGTGGTATAAAAATACTATTAAATTTAGCAGAAAATACTATTAAATACAATACAATTTTACACAAGATATTTATTTATTTAGAGAATGGATATACCTAAACCTTGCTACAACACTATAGGCAGTGTACCTAATCGTACAGTAGTGTAGTTTTTAGTAAGTCCGGTTCGTTCCACAGGGAATCTTTTTTTAAACAAAGCTTAACGCTATATTAGTTTACTTTTATAAAAATACAAATATATATAAGTAATATTATTATTATAAAGGGGGGTTTTTACCGTTTAATGACCGGTTTGTCGATTTTAAAACTTTAGTCGCAGTTAAAACCAAATGTAAAATAATAAATATAAATACAAGACTTAAATTAAAGCGTAAAGTAAATAACAATAATGAAATTGCGAATAATAAAAGTGAGATAAAATAAACTTGCGATAATTAAAAAGTACGATAATTAAAAGTGCAATTAAATAAAATAACAATAAAAATGCGATAATTAGAAGTGCAATTAAATATAAAATAAAGGAAATTAAATATGAAATAAAAGAATTATGCTTATTTAAACTTCCGTAATCATGATGTTTGACGTGTTGATTTTAGTTTTATGCCCATGGGTTAATTGTCCTTTGTCCTGGATTATTTAATATGTCCATACGGATTTGTCCATAATAGTCCATCAGTCATAAATATAAAAAGCGAAAGCCTTCGTCAAATTATTCCTATTCCCGAAGTCAAATATTCCAACTAATTGGGGATTCGAATTGTAATAAGGTTTTAATACTTTGTTTAATGAATACACCAGGTTATCGACTGCATGTAAACCAAAGTTTTACTACTTTGTTAACAATTACACCAATTACCCTTGAATGTAATTCACCCCTGTTTCAACAAGTCTATTAACTATTAATCCAGTTCCGTGTCCGGTAAAATGAATAATTATTGGTATTTATAGATATCCCGCCCACCGTACCCAGTCAAGCGTATGTGGTTATATATAAATACGTCGAATTATAAGTTTGTATATTAAATTAACAAGGTATTGTTTAGTTAATATAAAACCCATTAATAGCCCATAGTCTAATTTCCACAAGTGTCGTTCTTTTGTCCAAACCCCAATTATGGTACAAAGCCCAATTACCCAATTTTAGTAATTAGCCCAACATCATGATTACTTTGGATTAAATAAGCATAATAATAACTTAGCTACGAGACATTAAATTAAAAAGGTTGAACATAACTTACAATGATTAAAAATAGCGTAGCGTTACACGGACAGAATTTCGACTTACACCCTTACAACATTCGCTAACATACCCTTATTATTAGAATTAAAATTAAAATTAAAATTAAAATTATAATATAAATATAAATATATACGTTTAGATAGATGGATGGATATATGAGTGTGTAAAATGATCAGAATTCGGTTGGCTTTATAGGGACTTTCAGAATTTGGGCCTCCGCGACTCGCGGCCCATTTTGCCTTCAAACTCCGCGAGTCGTGGAGTTTGCTTTTACAGCTCATACGAGTTTGGCTCTTTGTTTACCGACGGTTTTAAATATTTATATAATATATAAATAATTATAAGAATTATTTAAATATTATATTATATTTATGTGCATAGTTGACTTTTAATTTTTAGTCCGTTGCGTCGAGCGTTGAGAGTTGACTCTGGTCCCGGTTCCGGATTTTCGAACGTCCTTGCGTACAATTTAATATCTTGTACTTTGCGTTTTGAATCTTATACTCTTGTAATTTCGAGACGTTTCTTATCAATAATTGGAACCTCTTTGATTGTCTTTTGTACTTTTGAGCTTTTTGGTCGTTTGCGTCTTCAATTCGTCGAATCTGTCTTTTGTCTTCACCTTTTATTATTTAAACGAATATCACTTGTAAATAGAACAATTGCAACTAAAAGCTTGTCTTTCTTGAGGAATAATGCTATGAAATATATGTTCGTTTTTAGCATTATCATATATATATATATATATATATATATATATATATATATATATATATATATATATATATATATATATATATATATATATATATATATATATATATATATATATATATATATATATATTTAACATGATATTATGATGAGTAAGTATCTGTGACAACCCGAAAATTTTTGACCAAATTTAAACTTTATCTTTAAATGATTTAACGTTTCCGACACGATAAGCAAAGTCTATGAAGTTGAATCTCAAAATTTTAGAACTGTTTCATTACATTTGACTGCTCTCGACGATTCATGAACAATTATATGTATGTATATATATATATATATGTACAAGTAAAAATGACTTTCCTACAGTAAAACACTATTTGCTACAGTAAAATGACTTTGCTACAGTAAAACACTATTTGCTACAGTAAAACACTATTTGCTACAGTGAAACCGTATTTTGCTACTATGCTACAGTGAAACGACATTGCTACAGTGATTTGCTACATTAAACAATATTTGCTACATTAAACACTATTTGCTACAGTACACACTATTTGCTACAGTAACACTATTTGATGTCGACGAACTAGCAAACAAAAACGGATAAGGCGACCATGCGATCACATGGCAAAAACACTGAAAACTAATGCCATCGCATGAGGTACTGTAGCAGGCCACATACTATAAAAGCTCGATTCATTCCTCCGTATTATTATTTTTTTATATTATTATTATTATTATTATTATTATTATTATTATTATTATTATTATTATTATTATTAAGATTAATATTATTATTATTAATCTTATTATAATATTATTAGTAGTAGTATATATACCTAAAATACTACGATGAGGTTATGAGCGTGTCACCTTCAAAATGGGTTTTTGAGCGGGATAGAGCTAAGAAAATTATGGGTTATTGCCAAGGAGGTTATGGGTAATGTTCGAGGTTATATTTGTGAATCAAATCTAGTGTTTATCATCTCTGTTGCGTCTACGTACTTTGCTACAATATTGAATCTCAATATTGATACGTAAGCACTCATATTTTATCTTTTATACATTAATTGTGTATCCATGTCTAGTGCTCGAGTATATATATTTATGTATGCTTGTATGCTAAATTTTGTCGTTAAACAGTTATGATGAATCATGAAGTAAATACATATATTACTGATAAAAGGTATATGATATGCATGTTTTTGGAAAGCTGGCGAAAAATCAATAACTTTTCATTTAGAAATCGCGTAATTTCGGTGAACGAATTAAAAGATACGATCAACTGAATTATGATTGACATTGATTAAAATTGCTTTTGAAACTTGTTTGTAAGAATGATAAATTGTATTTTTGAATATTACCAGCCAAGTAAATGAATCCATGTATAAGGCACATCTCGTTTTGTTGAATTATTGTCAAAATTGACTTTTTGAAACGACTTTGGATAACTTTTGTATGTCGATCTCGAGCATTAGGATTGTTATACACTATGACCTGACCAAGCTTGATAGACATTTATTGACCAACATATGTTCTCTAGGTTGAGATCTACGATTATTTGGTAATCCGAGTTTCGATCACATTTTGGTGAACGACTTTATATGCTGCTAAGGTGAGTTTCATATGATCCCTTTTTACTCTCTATATTTTTGGGCTGAGAATACATGCAAATGCTTTATTAACTGATTTACAATATTTATATGCGTGAGTTTCATATGATCCCTTTTTACTCTCTATATTTTTGGGCTGAGAATACATGCAAATGCTTTATTAACTGATTTACAATATTTATATGCGTGAGTTTATAGATCCCTTTTTAAATGCTTTAAATATTTTGGGCTGAGAATACATGCAATTTATTTTAAACGCAATGGATACAAGTACATACTTAATTCTACACTGAGTTTGAACCGAAAATCCCTTAGCTTTGGTAACTAGTAACTGCCAGTTATAAGAACTGGTGGGCGCGAGTAGTAGTATATGGATCCATAGGGCTTGATATCCCTGTCCGAGCTAGAGCACTAGCCTTTTAACGGACGTATGCAATTTGAGAAGCGTACACGTTAGTTTGCGTGTATTATTAAGATGATTATACAAAGGGTGCAAATTATATATACGTTAAGTTTAGTTACCAGGGTGCTCAATTTCGTAGAATATTTTGATAAACGTTTCTGGATTGAACAACTGAAATCTTCTGATCCACCTTTATATACAGATTATGCGCAACATTAAAACTATGAACTCACCAACCTTTGTGTTGACACTTGTTAGCATGTTTATTCTCAGGTTCCCTAGAAGTCTTCCGCTGTTTGTTTATATGTTAGACAAGCTATGTGCATGGAGTCATACATGGCATATTTTTCAAGGAAACGTTGCATTCACCAAATCATTACCATGTATCTTATTTTGACTACATTATCAACGGAAGTATTATTGTAAATTATTATATTACGGTGATTGTCTATATGTAAAAATCATCAGATGTCGAAAACCTTTGATTTAAATATTCATTTATGGTGTGCCTTTTCAAAAGAATGCAATGTTTACAAAACGTATCATATAGAGGTCAAATACCTCGCAATGAAATCGATGAATGACGTGTTCGTCCATATGGATTTGGAGCGATCGTCACAGTTGGTATCAGAGCATTGGTCCTAGCGAACCAGGTCTTGCATGAGTGTGTCTAACTGATAGTTGTTAGGATGCATTAGTAAGTCTGGACTTCGACCGTGTCTGCATGTCAAAAGTTTTGCTTATCATTTTTTGTCGGAAATTACCTGCTTATCATTCCTAGTCTAGACACGTTTTACTGCATTGATTGCATGAAAAGTGTATAGACAAAATTCATATCTTAGCGTATCTGTTACTGTAAACTTTTCCTGACATCTTCCGAAAATTTCTCCGTGATTTATGGAATTTGGTATTATATATACATATGTAAATTATGTATTGAAGAATACCAAACTAAATTCTATAATCTAATTCATATAAAAAAAATCATCTCCCTAATTATACAAGATGGATCCCGTATCTAGTTCAAATTCCTTAAACTCTGACAGCTATTCCGATATGGATATTCACCTGAATTCCGAAGACAGTGTAACCGGAATGGATCAACCAATTAGCCATCATCTATTCTGGATGAATTGGGGATGGGTTCGTAGCCTACTTAATTATTGGAGACAAGAAGAAGGCGATCCCTTCCATCCACCACATTGCCCTCTTGGCGAAGAACCTGAAGCACTTACCGGCGAACCTGTTCGTAATACCATTTTCTCTCTCATCTCCAGAATATCTCGTCATGATCATATACTCTCTCAAATTCTGGATCTTATTCATCCGCTCGTCCGAACCGCCAATCATCCCGGTGTAGTAGAAGAAGTCAACGAGCTTCGCGCTCGGGTAGTGGCTTTGGAGAATATGGTGCAAAGGTTACAAGCACCAGCAGAATCTCCGGCATCAACAGTACCACCGACAACAACACCAACAGTACCATTACCACCACCAACAACATCCGCACCGCAAGCCTCAACATCACAATATGTACCTTGAACATCAACGTCATACGCATCGTAGTTACCAAGAAATACCAGCAACAATAACCGATGAAGTATTAACTTATTTCTCCTGAAGAAATTTTATGTATATTTAATATATATGAATTTTGAAATTAAAATAAATCTTTTTGTACTAAGCTATTACGTGTGAATCTTAACTGGTAGGTACTACTCGATTAGTTCATATTACTAATATGCAATGATGTACATCCTTCCTTAACAACTTAACCATTGTTAATAATCTCTGTTTCAACTTAATGAATTCCATTTCATAATAAACCAAGTGTATTATTCAATTACATAATTGATTTTACATTTTCATTTTCGATGTACTCGAAACTTTCTAGAAAACATCATCTGTGCCTTGTAAGGTTCACAAAGATTCCACAAGCATCAACATCCTTCACCGAGAAATAAGAATAAATAATGAAGTATCGATTACATTAGCGAAATAGTCCGCAAAGATTATGTAATCTTTAATGTTTTAGAGATTAATCATTTCTAAGTCAAGTTGAAAATCAAATGAGCTTAATATGATATTAACTCATTAAATCTGTATTAGATTTGAAAAAAAAATATACATACATATATTTTCATAAAGACGGTAATAAAAATTCTTTTGTACAAAGTATTAATTGTGAAATCTTTAACGGGTAGGTACTACTCGAGAAATATTTAAGTTCACAATTAATATGTTACACTGTACATTCTTCAATTTTGATTCAAAAATCATTAACTATACTCACTATCTTCACAATGATACACAATCATTTCATACAAATTCAATCACATATTCTGATATCGATGGATCAGAATCCAAGCCATAACTCTGAACCGGTGACATCATTCTTAGATCTCTACATCTTTCAAAGCTATACTTTGACTTCAAAACTATGCAAGATCCTTTAGCATTGTTTTTACCAAAAATAACCTTGCAATTTCTTTTCAAAGTATCCAGTATTATCAACCATTCAACCAGTCAATGATGTCGAAAGTTGCCCCTTTTTCATGGAGATTTACCCATCACAGAGATGCATAGAGGAACAGAACGAACTTCATATATCCCTTTTCCACTCAATCCAGAACTTTTAGACTTGTAATTTTGGCATATACGTTTCCGTTACTGGGGAACCTTTCATGTTCCACCACATTAGCAGTAAATTTACCAACAACTTCATTGATCTTTGACCTTTCGAAAAATCCTTATACTCATTGAAACTGTATCATGTACTCATCCACATCTTGTAACAATAATTGCCATATCAACTACCGGGAATTATCAATCAGTATTTCGAATATCGCAGCAATTCTACGTCAACAGTTATATATACATATAATGTCTATCTTCTAGACATACATACTTCGAATGTGAAGTTTCTGAAAAACATCCCAAACTATGAACTAGTTCTCTGAAATTGGAACAATGCTGATGAAGCAGCAAAAACTGTAAACGACCTTAACAGTCAAAAGTTTAATGATAAAGAATAGTATGGTGGTAAAGCTGAGAAAAAGAGAAGGTTTGGAACTGAAAAACGGATTGAGCAAAGTATGAAGGAGGCTGTGGATAAATCAAATAGACTGAACCTGCCTTCAAAGAATCCAAATGATTCAGTGTCTACTGAAATCCTTAGTAAATACCTTGCTCTTTACTCTAAAACCTTTGCGGACAATATTCTTCATCATCATCATTATCTTAAATATTCTAAGATATCATCATATCTTTCATTATAAATATCCTCGATATTTCTGAAGATATTTTCATAACCATTCTTATTTGAAATCATTCATCTCTTCGCGCTATCTGTGTTATAACATAAAAGAAACTATTTTAGTTTCTAACATCTGAAAAATTCGAAAAACATTTAATGTTTTGAAGTAGTGTTGGGAACTGAAGCATGAATTAGTATAATATAATGACACTTGATCAATGTGATTATATTACAGTAAGTCATGCTGAGTTTCTAATGGAACGTGATAAGGGTTCACAGATTCCACCCTCATCATATGTCATGTTACACGACTCTTACATTCTAATCTCTAAACATATCAAGAAAATATTTTTCTTGATGATTCGGTCTTTTTCAGATATTCTGGTAATTTGACAAATCAAGATCGTGCCATTATAATTTCTTTCTTAGAACGTTAGTATTGTTTATCCAAAATTTCATACCTATGAATTCTGAACCATTATTCGCTTGACTTAAAGTCGGGAAGAGAAAACGAAAGCATGAAGCTCCGAAATATAAAGGAGAATATAAGCCCGATAACAACCTCAAAATTTACAAACCGTGTATATCAATGCGTATAGCAATATAAAGACACGGGAGAATGAAAAACACTATAACCCTAAAGTAATGGTAGAAGAAAATAACTTCCTCTGGTGGCAGATGAAAAAGAAGAATGAATGATATGATAGCCAAGAAAATATCAAGAATCAGAACTGGATGAAGCATTTTCACAAATCTTTTGTAAGTATGAAATAAGAAAGAAGATTATAGGAGTGGTGAGAATAAATGAAACGGAATAGGTTAATTTATAGTAAAATATCAGACATAGCAATCGAGGCAGATTACGCGTTTAATCAAAGGAAATCCTAATTTCCTTAAATTCCGAAGAATCAAATCTTATTTAAATTATGAAGATTTTCTATTCCTTAAATTCCAAAAATCAATCGTTACTACATCAAGAGATAAGACGAATCTCTATTCTCCATTTCACTCTATTACGATAACTTCTCACATACGCTTCGAGTAATCGGATTGTTTTATCCGTATTATTCAATGGTGATAAAATTCTATTTACCAACTCATATTCGTCATGAAAATATTTTTATTGTCAGCCATGACGACCTCACTCAAATTTCGGGACGAAATTTCTTTAACGGGTAGGTACTGTGACAACCCGGAAAATTTTGACCAAATTTAAACTTTATCTTTAAATGATTTAACGTTTCCGACACGATAAGCAAATTCTATGAAGTTGAATCTCAAAATTTTAGAACTGTTTCATTACATTTGACTGCTCTCGACGATTCATGAACAATTATATGTATATATATATATATATATATATATATATGTATAAGTAAAAACGACTTTCCTACAGTAAAACACTATTTGCTACAGTAAAATGACTTTGCTACAGTAAACACTATTTGCTACAGTGACACCGTATTTTGCTATAGTTCTACAGTGAAACGACTTTGCTACACTGATTTGCTACAGTGAACACTATTTGCTACAGTAACACTATTTGCTGTGACAACCCGGAAATTTCCAATCAAATTTAAACTTTATCTTTATATTATTCCGACACGATAAGCAAAGTTTGTTAAGTTAAATCTCAAGAATTTTAAACTGTGTTCATACATTCATTATAACCTCGACCAAGTTCCAACGATTCACGAACCATTAAACGAATATGATTATATATGTATATGTGTATATATATTATAACTTGAAACGTAAACAAAATATTAGATTAAATACTTTATATGATTGTATCTGTTTCAAAATGTTTATCAATGGAATTAGAAGATAAGATCAAATGATTGAATTATCAGATATATTAAATTATGATTACAAGTCTCTGTTGAAAGGCCTACGTTGATTTGAGAAATCTTTTCATTTTAACAATATTCGGAAAATGGTAA
This sequence comes from Rutidosis leptorrhynchoides, assembly GCF_046630445.1. Lineage (NCBI taxonomy): Eukaryota > Viridiplantae > Streptophyta > Magnoliopsida > Asterales > Asteraceae > Rutidosis > Rutidosis leptorrhynchoides. The sequence continues at coordinate 93,253,294 of NC_092337.1, read as the reverse complement.
AGTGATTTATAAATATGAACAAATTGTCAATCATTGAGAACTAGACAAAGGATAGTGGAAGATTGAATCTCATAAAGACTCGATTGATCTATTTAGTTTCAAACGTACAAAAACGTTTTCAGTTTAAAAAGAACTTTATTATTAAAAAGTATATAACTTTTATAAATATCTAGAACCACTTTTGACAACTCATTATTTAACTAGTATGATAAAGATAACGATATTTATATTTTATTTTATTAAATATATATAACGATTTAAATTAATATTATATATATTTATACGCATATTATACGTACATAGTTTTATACTTTTACTATACTTAAACTTTACCTTTACTTTATTTTTACTTTACTTTAACTTTAATAATTCATACTTTAATAATTCATACTTTAATAATTCACTTTAATAATTCACTTTAATAATTCATACTTTAATAATTCACTTTAATAATTCATACTTTAACAATTCACTTTAATAATTCAAAAATCTATTATAAATAGAATTCAATAGGTTTCATTATTTCATAGAAACTTGAAAATAGTTTTCTCTAAACTCTCTCAATCGATTTACATATATATATTTACTCCGTATTATCTCAAGATATTATTAGTATACATAAAATATTACGACGGAGTGCTGTCCGAGTGATTTCGAAGTTGTTTTTTCGAGTGGGATAGGATTAAGGAAATTATGGGTTATAGCTATGGAGGTGATTGAGTATGGTTCATGGGTATGCTCGTGAGGTCAATATAGTGTTTATCATATCCGTTGCGTTTACGTACCTTTCCTGCAATATTGAATCTCAATATTAATATAGGTTCGTGAATCCGAGGACAACCTTGCACTTGTTCAATGACGTTATATGTATTTTTACTACGAAATACAGTATGGTGAGTTTCATTAATCCCTTTTTAAATGCTTTTGCAATATATATTTTTGGGACTGAGAATACATGCGCTGTTTTTATAAATGCTTTACGAAATAGACACAAGTAATCGAAACTACATTCTATGGTTGGATTATCTAATCGAATATGCCCTTTTTATGAAGTCTGGTAATCTAAGAATTAGGGAACAGACACCCTAATTGACGCGAATCCTAAAGATAGATCTATCGGGCCCAACAAGCCCCATCCAAAGTACCGGATGCTTTAGTACTTCGAAATTTATATCATGTCCGAAGGAGGATCCCGGAATGATAGGGGATATTATTATATGCATATTGTTAATGTCGGTTACCAGGTGTTCACCATATGAATGATTATTTTTGTCTCTATGCATGGGACGTATATTTATGAGAACTGAAAATGAAATTCTTGTGGTCTATTAAAATGATGGAAATAAATGATTATGATAAACTAATGAACTCACCAACCTTTTGATTGACACTTTAAAGCATGTTTATTCTCAGGTGTTAAAGAAATCTTCCGCTGTGCATTTGCTCATTTTAAAGATATTACTTGGAGTCTTTCATAGCATATTTCGAAGAACGTTGCATTCGAGTCATTGAGTTCATCAAAGATTATTATTAAATCAATTTATAGTTGGATAGTGGATATTATGAAATGGTATGCATGCCTGTCAATTTTCGATATAAAGAAAGATTGTCTTTTAAAAACGAATGCAATGTTTGTAAAATGTATCATATAGAGGTCAAATACCTCGCAATGTAATCAACTATTGTGAATCGTTTATAATGTATATGAACGGGTCCTTTCAGTTGGTATCAGAGCGGTGGTCTTAGCGAACCAGGTCTGCATTAGTGTGTCTAACAGATAAGTCGATAGGATGCATTAGTGAGTCTGGACTTCGACCGTGTCTGCATGTCAATAGTTTTGCTTATCATTTTGTGTCAAAAATTAACTACTTATCATCCTCAGGAAATTACCTGCTTATCATTTTTAGTCTAAGACACGTCTTGCTGCATTGATTGCGTGAATAGTGTATAGACAAAAATTCATATCTTAGCGTATCTGCTAAATCATATCTTATCGTATCTATTACTGTAAACATTGCCTGATATATCCCGTAAATTCTTCCGTAATTTACGAAATCTTTTGTTCTATATATATGGATATTCTATGTAATTAGAATACCATCCGATAACCGAAAATCATTTCATATCGAAAAAAAAAATCCTTATTCAATCGTACGAAATGGAATTCATCATTAATTCAAGTTCCTCGGATTTCGAAATGGAATCCCACTCCAGCTCCGAAAACAGTGTGACCGGAATAGATCAACCAATCAGTCATCACCTATTCTGGATGAATTGGGGATGGGTTTGTAGCCTCCTCAATCATTGGAGACAAGAAGAAGGTGATCCCTTCCATCCACCACATTGCCCTCTTGACGAAGAACCTGAAGCACTTACCGGCGAACCTGTCCGAAACACCATTTTCTCGCTCATTTGCAGAGTATCTCGTCACGATTATATATTACATCAAATTCTAGATTTTATTTATCCGCTCATCCGAACCGACAATCACCCCGGTGTAATAGAAGAAGTCAACGAGCTTCGCGCTCGGGTAGTGGCTTTGGAGAATATAGTGCAAAAATTACAAACACCAGTAGCAGCACCAGCAGCAACACCAGCAGCATAACCAGTACCACCATCATCAACGCCAATAGTACCATTACCACCCCAACCACAACCACGTCGTAAACCTCAACTTCACAATCTGTCCCACGAGCATCAACGTCATACGCACCATAGATATCAAGGAATACCAGCAACAATAACTGACGATGTATTAATTCATAACTTCATTGGAGAAACATTCCACGGAGATTATGTAATCTCTAAAGTCTTAGAGATTATCTAATCTAGCCCTAACCATAAATCAGTTAAGCGAACCAAAATGATAGAAGGAAGAGTAGAAACCCTGACAAAAATGGTGTGTGATTAACAAGCTAAACTTGTTTTACCAACAGCATCAACAGTACCGTCAGCGTCACCAGCATCATCAGTACAGTCAACATCAGAATCAACAACACCTATAACATCACAAACTCCGTCAGCTCAAGAATCACTATGGACATCATTACGAATCAATAACCCGTATATTGTATCAACGAGTTATGAAGAATTAACTCATTCCCTTTGAAGAAATTATATGTATATTTTATATATTTTGAAATAAAAATAAATCTTTCCGTGCTAAGCTATTGTGTGTGAATCTTAACTACTCGGTTAATTCATATTACAAATATGCAATAATGTACGTCCTTCGGCCGTAACTTAACCAGCGTTAACTACAATCTCTGTCACAATTCAACAAATTTCAATTCATAATAAATCAAGTATATATTTGATTTTACACTTTCATCATCGATGTACCCGAAACTTTTCAGATAACATCATTCGTACTTTGCAAAATTCACAAGAATTCCACGAACCGAACATCATACATCAACAAATAACGAAGTATTGATTCATAATTTCAATGTCATTAAAGAAATACTGCGTAAAAGTTATGTACTTTTTAAAGCCTTTAGGGATTATTCAATTCTAGTTTCAACCGTAAATCAAATGAGTTTAATTTAACATTAACTCATTAAATCTATGTTACATTTGAAGAAAATATACATATATATATATATTCATAAAGACTGTAATAAAATTCTTTTGTACAAAATATTAATTGTGAAATTTTTTTTAACGGGTAGGTAATACCCGAGAGATATATAAATTCACAATTAATATATTACATTCTTCGAATCTGATTCAGCAAATCATCCATTATACTCCCTAATTTCACAACAATATACATTCTTTTATAGAAATCAAAACAACCATACTCATTCAAACCCAATTATAAATTTTGATTTTGAAACCTCAGAATTCAATTCGAGATATAACCAGTATCATCACTTTTAGATTCCTACATCTTTCAAAGCTATACTTTGACTTCAAAACTGTGTTAGAACATCAAATGTATATTAACGATTACAATCTGTGTTCAAACCCTTCGAAAATATATGAAGACACTTCAAATAATGAGCAATCGAGATGATGATCCAACCACATATTACCCACAGTTAGGTACTTAAAAAGCACTCGAAACCAAAGTCATAATTCCACACATATCTATGTCAGATTTTTTGGCATTTATTAGCAAAAATAACTTTGCAATTCCTTTTCAAAGTAGCCAATTTTGTCACAGCTCCAGCAAGTTAACTTCGACTTTTCAGTCAGACTAACCTTATTATAACCTTGAGATATACACCATCGTTACCAGGGAACCTTTTACATCCCACCACATTATTAGCAGATGTACCAACAACTTCATTACCCTTTGACTTTAACCTCTCCAAAAAGTCATTATAGTTATTCATTGAAACCCTACCATTTACTCATTCGCATCTTGTAACAAGAATTGCCATACGAATCATCGGGAATTAGCAATCATTAATTTGAAATCTCGCAGCATGTCTACGCCAACAGTTATATGTGTACGTACAACGTCTATCTCCTGGACTTACATACTTTGAATGTGAAGTTTCTGAAAAACACCTTGAACTGTGAACTAGTTATTGAAATGCTGACGAAGCAGCGACAACTGTAAACGATCTTAACAGTAAAAAGTTTGATGATAAAGAATAGTGTATTGGCAAAGCTCAGAAAAAGAGAAGTTTTAGAACTGGAAAACGGATTGAGCAAAGTATGAAAGAGGCTGGGGACAAATCACAAGGGCGAAACATGCCTTCAAAGAATCTAAATGATTCAGTACCTGCTGAAGTCATTAAAGGAATACCTTGCTCTTGACTCTAAACCCCTGCGAACAATATTCTTCATCATCCTCTGATATTAGAAATTTTAAGATATCATCATATCTTTCATTATAAATATCCTCCATATTTCTGAAGATATTTTCTTAATTATTCTTATGCGAAATCATTTACCTCTTCGCGCTATCTTTATTACATCATAAAAGAAACTATTTTAGTTTCTAAATTCTGAAACATTCGAGTTTAAAATAGGAATATTTTTTTTTGAAGTTGTGTTGAGAGCTGAAGCATGAGTTAGTATAATATAATGACACTTGATCAACGTGATTATATTACAGTAATTCATGCTGAGTTTCTAAATGGAACGTGATGATTCACAGATCATAACATCATCATGTGCCATGTTATACGACTCTTGTATTCTATTTAACCTCTAAAATATCAAGAAAATATTTCTTGATGATTCGGCCTTTTCCAAGGTATTTTAGTAATTTGACAAGTCAAGATCGTTCCATCACAATTTCCTTCCTAGAACATTAACAATGTTCATTTCGAAATTCATATCTGTGAATTCTGGACCATTACAAGCAGTGCTTAATCGCAAGAAGAAGAAACGAAAGGACAAAACTCCGAAATAGAAATTGGGGTATAAATTGCAGCAAATAAAAGAGAGCATTAACTATGAATAGAAGACAGAAGCAGAGACTTTGAAATATAAGGGAACATATAAAGCCCAACGACGACCCAGAAATTATAAACCATATATATCGATGCATATAGCAATATAAAGACATGGGAGAACTAAAAACACTATAAAACTAAGAGTATAGTAAAAGTAAATAGATTCTTCCGGTGGCAGATGAAAGAAAAGAATGACAGATATGAAAGTTAGGAGTATATCAAGAATCAGAACTGGATGGAGCATATTAGAGAATAAAAGGTGTGAGTTGTGGAAATAAGGAAACGAAGGGGGTGGATATATAGTAAAATATCCGACAGAGCAATCAAAACATATTATCGCATTTAATCAAAGCTGATCTTAACTTCCTTAATTTTCGAAGAACCAAATCTTATTACGAAGATTTTCTCTAAATTCCTTGAATTTCGAAAATCAACCGTGACTATGTCATTGGTTAAAAAGAACGTGCATTTACTCATTTCATTCTTTTGTGATAACTTCACTCGTACCCTTCACAAAAATCAAATTGCTTTATCTATATTACTTGATGATAATAAAACTCTAATTTTCAACTCGTATACGTCATGAAAACATACTTATTGTCAGCCATGACCATTCCATTCAAATTTCGGGACGAAATTTCTTTAACGGGTAGGTACTGTGACAACCCGGAAATTTCCAATCAAATTTAAACTTTATCTTTATATTATTCCGACACGATAAGCAAAGTTTGTTAAGTTAAATCTCAAGAATTTTAAACTGTGTTCATACATTCATTATAACCTCGACCAAGTTCCAACGATTCACGAACCATTAAACGAATATGATTATATATGTATATGTGTATATATATTATAACTTGAAACGTAAACAAAATATTAGATTAAATACTTTATATGATTGTATCTGTTTCAAAATGTTTATCAATGGAATTAGAAGATAAGATCAAATGATTGAATTATCAGATATATTAAATTATGATTACAAGTCTCTGTTGAAAGGCCCACGTTGATTTGAGAAATCTTTTCATTTTAACAATATTCGGAAAATGGTAAAGTGATTTATAAATATGAACAAATTGTCAATCATTGAGAACTAGACAAAGGATAGTGAAAGATTGAATCTCATAAAGACTCGATTGATCTATTTAGTTTCAAACGTACAAAAACGTTTTCAGTTTAAAAAGAACTTTATTATTAAAACGTATATAACTTTTATAAATATCTAGAACCACTTTTGACAACTCATTATTTAACTAGTATGATAAAGATAACGATATTTATATTTTATTTTATTAAATATATATAACGATTTAAATTAATATTATATATATTTATACGCATATTATACGTACATAGTTTTATACTTTTACTATACTTAAACTTTACCTTTACTTTATTTTTACTTTACTTTAACTTTAATAATTCATACTTTAATAATTCACTTTAATAATTCATACTTTAATAATTCACTTTAATAATTCATACTTTAATAATTCACTTTAATAATTCATACTTTAATAATTCACTTTAATAATTCAAAAATCTATTATAAATAGAATTCAATAGGTTCCATTATTTCATAGAAACTTGGAAATAGTTTTCTCTAAACTCTCTCAATCGATTTACATATATATATTTACTCCGTATTATCTCAAGATATTATTAGTATACATAAAATATTACGACGAAGTGCTGTCCGAGTGATTTCGAAGTTGTTTTTTCGAGTGGGATAGGATTAAGGAAATTATGGGTTATAGCTATGGAGGTGATTGAGTATGGTTTATGGGTATGCTCGTGAGGTCAATATAGTGTTTATCATCTCCGTTGCGTTTACGTACCTTTCCTGCAATATTGAATCTCAATATTAATATAGGTTCATGAATCCGAGGCCAACCTTGCACTTGTTCAATCACGTTATATGTATTTTTACTACGAAATACAGTATGGTGAGTTTCATTAATCCCTTTTTAAATGCTTTTGCAATATATATTTTTGGGACTGAGAATACATGCGCTATTTTTATAAATGCTTTACGAAATACACACAAGTAATCGAAACTACATTCTATGGTTGGATTATCTAATCGAATATGCCCTTTTTATGAAGTCTGGTAATCTAAGAATTAGGGAACAGACACCCTAATTGACGCGAATCCTAAAGATAGATCTATCGGGCCCAACAAGCCCCATCCAAAGTACCGGATGCTTTAGTACTTCGAAATTTATATCATGTCCGAAGGAGGATCCCGGGATGATAGGGGATATTCTTATATGCATATTGTTAATGTCGGTTACCAGGTGTTCACCATATGAATGATTATTTTTGTCTCTATGCATGGGACGTATATTTATGAGAACTGGAAATGAAATTCTTGTGGTCTATTAAAATGATGGAAATAAATGATTATGATAAACTAATGAACTCACCAACCTTTTGGTTGACACTTTAAAGCATGTTTATTCTCAGGTGTTAAAGAAATCTTCCGCTGTGCATTTGCTCATTTTAAAGATATTACTTGGAGTCTTTCATAGCATATTTCGAAGAACGTTGCATTCGAGTCATTGAGTTCATCAAAGATTATTATTAAATCAATTTATAGTTGGATAGTGGATATTATGAAATGGTATGCATGCCTGTCAATTTTCGATATAAAGAAAGATTGTCTTTTAAAAACGAATGCAATGTTTGTAAAATGTATCATATAGAGGTCAAATACCTCGCAATGTAATCAACTATTGTGAATCGTTTATAATGTATATGAACGGGTCCTTTCATTTGCTACAGTAATACACTATTTGCTACAGTAACACTATTTGATGTCGATGAAGTAGCAAACAAAAACGGATAAGGCGGCCATGCGATCACATGGAAAAAACACTGAAAACTCATGCGATCGCATGAGGTACTGTAGCAGGCCACATACTATAAAAGCTCGATTCATTCCTCCGTATTATTATTTTTTATATTATTATTATTATTATTATTATTATTATTAAGATTAATATTATTATTATTAATCTTATTATAATATTATTAGTAGTAGTATATATACCTAAAATACTACGATGAGGTTATGAGCGTGCCACCTTCAAAATTGGTTTTTGAGCGGGATAGAGCTAAGGAAATTATGGGTTATTGCCAAGGAGGTTATGGGTAATGTTCGAAGGTATATTTGTGAATCAAATCTAGTATTTATCATCTCTGTTGCGTCTACGTACTTTCCTACAATATTGAATCTCAATATTGATACGTAGGCACTCATATTTTATCTTTTATACATTAATTGTGTATCCATGTCTAGTGCTCGAGTATATATATTTATGCATGCTTGTATGCTAAATTTTGTCGTTAAACAGTTATGATGAATCATGAAGTAAATACATATATTACTGATAAAAGGTATATGATATGCATGTTTTTGGAAAACTGGCGAAAAATCAATAACTTTTCATTTAGAAATCGCGTAATTTTGATGAACGAATTAAAAGATATGATCAACTGAATTATGATTGACATTGATTAAAATTGCTTTTGAAACTTGTTTGTAAGAATGATAAATTGGATTTTTGAATATTACCAGCCAAGTAAATGAATCCATATATAAGGCACGTCTCGTTTTGTTGAATTATTGTCAAAATTGACTTTTTGAAACGACTTTGGATAACTTTTGTATGTCGATCTCGAGCATTAGGATTGTTATACACTATGACCTGACCTAGCTTGATAGACATTTATTGACCAACATATGTTCTCTAGGTTAAGATCTACGGTTATTTGGTAATTCGAGTTTCGATCACATTTTGGTGAACGACTTTATATGCTGCTAAGGTGAGTTTCATATGATCCCTTTTTACTCTCTATATTTTTGGGCTAAGAATACATGCAAATGCTTTATTAACTGATTTACAATATTTATATGCGTGAGTTTCATATGATCCCTTTTTACTCTCTATATTTTTGGGCTGAGAATATATGCAAATACTTTATTAACTGATTTACAATATTTATATGTGTGAGTTTATAGATCCCATTTTAAATGCTTTAAATATTTTGGGCTGAGAATACATGCAATTTATTTTAAACGCAAGGGATACAAGTACATACTTAATTCTACACTGAGTTTGAACCGAAAATCCCTTAGCTTTGGTAACTAGTAACTGCCAGTTATAAGAACTGGTGGGCGCAAGTAGTAGTATATGGATCCATAGGGCTTGATATCCCCATCCGAGCTAGAGCACTAGCCTTTTAACGGACATATGCTATTTGAGAAGCATACACGTTGGTTTGCGTGTATTATTAAGATGATTATACAAAGGGTACAAATTATATATACGTTAAGTTTAGTTACCAGGCTGCTCAATTTCGTAGAATATTTTGATAAACGTTTCTGGATTGAACAACTGAAATCTTGTGATCCACCTTTATATACAGATTATGCGCAACATTAAAACTATAAACTCACCAACCTTTGTGTTGACACTTGTTAGCATGTTTATTCTCAGGTTCCCTAGAAGTCTTCTGCTGTTTGCTTATATGTTAGACAAGCTATGTGCATGGAGTCATACATGGCATATTTTTCAAGGAAACGTTGCATTCACCAAATCATCACCATGTATCTTATTTTGACTGCATTATCAACGGAAGTATTATTGTAAATTATTATATTACGGTAATTGTCTATATGTAGAAATCATCAGATGTCGAAAACCTTTAATTTAAATATTCATTTATGGTGTGCCTTTGTAGTGACCCGAACTTTTCCATGTTTAAATATATTAATTGAGATTGATATTTACATGATTAAATGTTTCCAACATGTTAAGCAATCAAACTTGTTAAGATTTGATTAATTGAAATATGTTTCATATAGACAATTGACCACCCAAGTTGACCGGCGATTCACGGACGTTAAAACTTGTAAAAACGACAAGACGATATATATATGGATATACATATGGTTAACATGAGATTATGATAAGTAAGTATCTCCATAAGTATATTAACAATGAGTTATATACATATAAACAAGACTACTAACTTAAGGATTTCGAAACGAGACATATATGTAACGATTATCGTTGTAACGACATTTAAATGTATATATATCATATTAAGATATATTAATATATCATAATATCATGATAATATAATAATTTAACATCTCATTAGATATAATAAACAATGGATTAACAACATTAATTGAGATCGTTAACTTAAAGGTTTCAAAACAACACTTACATGTAACGACTAACGATGACTTAACGACTCGGTTAAAATGTATATACATGTAGTGTATTTAGATGTATTAAAATACTTTTGGAAGACTTCAAGACATATATCAAAACACTCATACTTAACGAAAATGGTTACAGTTACTTTCTCATTCTTTTCTTTCATCAAGAATTCTAGTCGTATTCTTACCCGTATTATACACAGCTTCAAAACGTACTTACTATGGGTATATACCAATAGGAACTAGCATGGGATTCCACTCTTGATTATGTCATGTATGACTAATCAATTTTAACTTCTACCATGAGCTAGTCAACTAACTAGAACTCCTTTTAACCCCACTCACCACTCACCAATTACCACTCATCATTCACTCCATTTCACTTCCAATTCTCTTTCTAATTCTCTCTCAACACACGCACACTATTATGAACGTATTTTTCCAGTAGTTAATCATCATCTTCATCAAAAATCACTTCAAGAATCAAGCTATAATCATCATAGGAAGAACACTTCAAGAACACTTCAAAAATCCCTTCAAGTTTACTAATTTACTTCCAAGCTTTCTAATCCATTCCAAGTAATCATCTAAGATCAAGAAACCTTTGTTATATATAGTAGGTTATCTTTCTTATTCAAGGTAATATTCATATTCAAACTTTGATTCAATTTCTATAACTATAAACTATCTTAATTCGAGTAAAAATCTTACTTGAACTTGTTTTTGTGTCATGATCCTACTTCAAGAACTTTCAAGCCATCCAAGATCCTTTGAAGCTAGATCATTTCTTGTCACTTACAGTAGGTTTACCTACTAAACTTGAGGTAGTAATGATGTTCATAACATCATTCAATTCATATATATAAAACTATCTTATTCGAAGGTTTAAACTCGTAATCACTAGAACATAGTTTAGTTAATTCTAAACTAGTTCGCAAACAAAAGTTAATCCTTCTAACTTGACTTTTAAAATTAACCACACACATGTTCTATATCTATATGATATGCTAACTTAATGATTTAAAACCTGGAAACATGAAAAACACCGTAAAACCGGATTTACGCCGTCGTAGTAACACCGCGGGCTGTTTTGGGTTAGTTAATTAAAAACTATGATAAACTTTGATTTAAAAGTTGTTATTCTGAGAAAATGATTTTTATTATGAACATGAAACTATATCCAAAAATTATGGTTAAACTCAAAGTGGAAGTATGTTTTCTAAAATGGTCATCTAGACGTCGTTCTTTCGACTGAAATGACTACCTTTACAAAAATGACTTGTAACTTATTTTTTCCGACTATAAACCTATACTTTTTCTGTTTAGATTCATAAAATAGAGTTCAATATGAAACCATAGCAATTTGATTCACTCAAAACGGATTTAAAATGAAGAAGTTATGGGTAAAACAAGATTGGATAATTTTTCTCATTTTAGCTACGTGAAAATTGGTAACAAATCTATTCCAACCATAACTTAATCAACTTGTATTGTATATTATGTAATCTTGAGATACCATAGACACGTATACAATGTTTCGACCTATCATGTCGACACATCTATATATATTTCGGAACAACCATAGACACTCTATATGTGAATGTTGGAGTTAGCTATACAGGGTTGATGTTGATTCCAAAATATATATAGTTTGAGTTGTGATCAATACTGAGATACGTATACACTGAGTCGTGGATTGATTCAAGATAATATTTATCGATTTATTTCTGTACATCTAACTGTGGACAACTAGTTGTAGGTTACTAACGAGGACAGCTGACTTAATAAACTTAAAACATCAAAATATATTAAAAGTGTTGTAAATATATTTTAAACATACTTTAATATATATGTATATGTATATATTGTTATAGGTTCGTGAATCAACAGTGGCCAAGTCTTACTTCTCGATGAAGTAAAAATCTGTGAAAGTGAGTTATAGTCCCACTTTTAAAATCTAATATTTTTGGGATGAGAATACATGCAGGTTTTATAAATGATTTACAAAATAGACACAAGTACGTGAAACTACATTCTATGGTTGAATTATCGAAATCGAATATGCCCCTTTTTATTAAGTCTGGTAATCTAAGAATTAGGGAACAGACACCCTAATTGACGCGAATCCTAAAGATAGATCTATTGGGCCTAACAAACCCCATCCAAAGTACCGGATGCTTTAGTACTTCGAAATTTATATCATATCCGAAGGGTGTCCCGGAATGATGGGGATATTCTTATATATGCATCTTGTTAATGTCGGTTACCAGGTGTTCACCATATGAATGATTTTTATCTCTATGTATGGGATGTGTATTGAAATATGAAATCTTGTGGTCTATTATTATGATTTAATATATATAGGTTAAACCTATAACTCACCAACATTTTTGTTGACGTTTTAAGCATGTTTATTCTCAGGTGATTATTAAGAGCTTTCGCTGTCGCATATTTAAATAAGGACGAGATTTGGAGTCCATGCTTGTATGATATTGTGTAAAAACTGCATTCAAGAAACTTATTTTGTTGTAACATATTTGTATTGTAAACCATTATGTAATGGTCGTGTGTAAACAGGATATTTTAGATTATCATTATTTGATAATCTACGTAAAGCTTTTTAAACCTTTATTGATGAAATAAAGGTTATGGTTTGTTTTAAAATGAATGCAGTCTTTGAAAAACGTCTCATATAGAGGTCAAAACCTCGCAACGAAATCAATTAATATGGAACGTTTTTAATCAATAAGAACGGGACATTTCAGTTGGTATCCGAGCGTTGGTCTTAGAGAACTAGAATTTTGCATTAGTGTGTCTTATCGAGTTTGTTAGGATGTATTAGTGAGTCTGGACTTCGACCGTGTTTACTTGAAAAATGATTGCTTAACAAATTTTGTTGGAAACTATATATTTTTAACATGTGAATATTATGTGATATATTAATCTCTTAACGCGTTTGATATTATGTGATAGATGTCTACCTCTAGAATAAGTCCCATTGACTCACCTAATAATAATGAAGAGTCAAATGTAAATTGGAATGATTCTTGGACTGATTCACAAGTTCCCGAAGAGGAACCGGAAGAAGAGTCGGAACCGGAAGAAGAATCGGAATCGGAAGAAGAATCGGAACCGGATGAAGAAATAGAACCGGTGGGGGAAATAATAAAACGGTTAAGTAAAAGAAAATCCTCAACCAACCGACCAAGGTTAATTATGGTCAATGGTGTTTCCGCCAAGGAAGCAAAATATTGGGAGGATTACCAATTCTCCGATGAATCGGATTCCGACGAGAAATCCGATGATGTTATAGAAATTACCCCAACTGAATTTAAAAAGGCAAAAGAAAATAATAAGAGAAAGGGCATAAAAATAGAGAAATCTAATTCCAACCCCGATGAACTTTATATGTATCGTCAACCCCCGAAGTCCTTAAGTTGTAACAATGACCCGGGAACCTCTAAACCACCAGGTTTTTCTAAACCAATGTGGAAAACGACGGCTCGTATTAGGGGAACATCATATATCCCTAGAAACTTGGCAAAACAAACCAAAACCGAAGAAGAAGAAACAAGCGAGTCGGAATAAGATAGTTGTATTCGTGTGGTGTAATATATGTAATATAGTGTGCTTATGCTTTATGATATATGTAAAAATTGCTTGTATTAATAAGTATTTTTTTATGAATCTAACTCTTGTCTATTTTACAGTATAAAAACACAAAATGGATAGACAACCCAATATTTTAAGAGACCTACCCGGAGGCATGATTGATGAAATCTTATCTAGAGTCGGTCAGAATTCTTCGGCACAACTATTTAAGGCGAGATCAGTTTGTAAGACATTCGAAGAACGTTCCAAGAATGCCTTGGTTTATAAAAGGCTTTCATTCGAAAGATGGGGGATATCACATTGGGAAATCCATAAGTTACGATGTGTTTACTTTGACGCATATATTGCGGGGAACCCAAATGCTATTTTACGCAATGGGTTAAGAAATTATTTTGACTCAATATATCCGAATATTGGACTTCGTGATTTAGAAAAAGTGGCTAACATGCAACATAAAGAAGCATGTTATGCTTACGGATTAGTAATGTTCGCTTCTCACCAAAGTGAGAACAAGAACATCGGGCTACAACTATTAAACAAAACGTTCCCACAAGTGACGGAGTCTGTAATTGGGGTAAGAAATGAGGTTTTTAGATTGTTACGGGACTGTTGGACATTACGTAACCCTCGTCCCTTTGACGACGTTACAACACGCTGTCTTATCAACGGCCATAACGGTTATGTTCCACAAGACCAAGGATGGGAAGTAATACTAGTAAAACCAGAATGCATGACTTGTTTCTGGACGTATGAATTACGTGTCTTTATTGCCTTTGCTGAACGACTTGTGTACTAGCTAGAATTATCTTCACAACCATCTTGTATCAAATTTATTGTGTGCTATATTTCATGCTATATGTAAAATAAGCGGTATTGTAAGTTTGTAAAATATTGTGTAAAAGTTTGAACGCGAAATATTATTATAATCAGTTTTTCATATAGAATTGTAATAGTTGAATTGTATATTAGCTACTAAGTATGAACTTAACGGGTAGGTACTACCCGAATTTAAACTTATAAAACGCTAATATGAAGAAAAAGCTTTTATAAATGAGTTCATATTATGCTACGAAATACTATTAACTACTCTTAATATTCTGTATGATTAACTTGTTCCATTTGACTATTTTGAAGGAAATGGCACCGACTACTCGACACACCGTGAATATGAATGAATAGGAATTCCGTACTTTTCTAGCTTCAAACATAGCTGCAGTACAGGCTGCGCTACATACCAACAATAATCTTGGATCTAGCAGTACAGGAAATCGTGTAGGATGCACCTACAAAGAATTCACTGCCTGCAAACCTTTGGAATTTGATGGAACCGAAGGACCGATCGGATTGAAACGGTAGACCGAGAAGGTCGAATCGGTGTTTTCCATAAGAGTGTACTGAAGAGGACAAAGTAAAGTACGCTACGCATACCTTCACAGGTTCTGCGTTAACATGGTGGAATACCTATCTAGAGCAAGTAGGACAAGACGATGTGTACGCACTACCGTGGTCAGCATTCAAGCACTTGATGAACGAGAAGTACCGTCCCAGAACCGAGGTCAATAAGCTCAAGACAGAACTTAGAGGGTTACGAACCCAAGGATTTGATATTACCACGTACGAAAGACGATTCACAGAATTGTGCCTATTGTGTCCGGGAGCATTCGAAGATGAGGAAGAGAAGATCGACGCGTTTGTGAAAGGATTACTTGAAAGAATCCAAGAAGATATAGGTTCACACGAGCCCGCCTCCATACAACAGGCATGTAGAATGGCTCACAAACTAGTGAACCAGATTGAAGAAAGAATTAAAGAACAGACTGCTGAAGAGGCCAATGTGAAGCAAGTCAAAAGCAAGTGGGAGGAAAACGGTGATAAGAATCACCAATACAACAACAACAGCAATTACAACAATAATCGCAACAATTATCCCAACAATCGCAACATCAATCGCAACTACAACAAACGGCCCAACAACAACAACAACAACAACAGCAACTACAACAATCATCCCAACAACAATAATAACCGTAACAACAACAACAATCAGAAGCAGCTATGCCAAAGGTGTGAAAAGTATCACTCGGGGTTCTGCACCAAATTTTGCAACAAGTGTAAAAGAAATGGTCATAGCGCGGCGAAGTGTGAGGTCTACGGACCAGGGGTTAATAGAACGAAAGGAACAAATGGTGTTGGAACGAGTAATGGTGGAGCAAGTAGTGTCGGAGAAAGTTATGCCAATGTAGTTTGTTATAAATGTGGAAAACCGGGCCACATTATTAGAAATTACCCGAACCAGGAGAACACGAATGGACAAGGCCACGGAAGAGTTTTCAATATTAATGCGGCAGAGGCACAGGAAGACCCGGTGCTTGTTACGGGTACGTTTCTTATTGATAATAAATCTGCTTACGTTTTATTTAATTCGGGTGCGGATAGAAGCTATATGAGTAGAGATTTTTGTGCTAAATTAAGTTGTCCATTGACGCCTTTGGATAGTAAATTTTTACTCGAATTAGCAAATGGTAAATTAATTTCAGCAGATAATATATGTCGGAATCGAGAAATTAAACTGGTTAGCGAAACATTTAAGATTGACTTGATACCAGTAGAGTTAGGGAGTTTTGATGTGATAATCGGTATGGACTGGTTGAAAGAAGTGAAAGCAGAGATCGTTTGTTACAAAAATGCAATTCGCATTATACGAGAAAAAGGAAAACCCTTAATGGTGTACGGAGAAAAGGGCAACACGAAGCTTCATCTTATTAGTAATTTGAAGGCACAAAAACTAATAAGAAAAGGTTGCTATGCTGTTCTAGCACACGTCGAGAAAGTACAAAATGAAGAAAAGAGCATCAATGATGTTCCCGTCGCAAAAGAATTTCCCGATATATTTCCGAAAGAATTACCGGGATTACCCCCACATCGGTCCGTTGAATTTCAAATAGATCTTGTACCAGGAGCTGCACCAATAGCTCGTGCTCCTTACAGACTCGCACCCAGCGAGATGAAAGAACTACAAAGCCAATTACAAGATCTTTTAGAGAGTGGTTTCATTCGACCAAGCACATCACCATGGGGAGCTCCTGTTTTGTTTGTCAAGAAGAAAGATGGTACATTCAGGTTGTGTATCGACTACCGAGAGTTGAACAAACTTACCATCAAGAACCGCTACCCACTACCGAGAATCGACGACTTATTTGATCAACTACAAGGTTCGTCTGTTTATTCAAAGATTGACTTACGTTCCGGGTATCATCAAATGCGGGTGAAAGAAGATGATATTCTAAAGACTGCTTTCAGAACACGTTACGGTCATTACGAGTTTATGGTCATGCCATTTGGTTTAACTAATGCACTAGCTGTGTTCATGGACCTTATGAACCGAGTGTGTGGACCATACCTTGACAAGTTTGTCATTGTTTTCATTGATGACATACTTATTTACTCAAAGAATGACCAAGAACACGGTGAACATTTGAGAAAGGTGTTAGAAGTATTGAGGAAGGAAGAATTGTACGCTAAGTTTTCAAAGTGTGCATTTTGGTTAGAAGAAGTTCAATTCCTCGGTCACATAGTGAACAAAGAAGGTATTAAGGTGGATCCGGCAAAGATAGAAACTGTTGAAAAGTGGGAAACCCCGAAAACTCCGAAACACATACGCTAGTTTTTAGGACTAGCTGGTTACTACAGAAGGTTCATCCAAGACTTTTCCAGAATAGCAAAACCCTTGACTGCATTAACGCATAAAGGGAAGAAATATGAATGGAATGATGAACAAGAGAAAGCGTTTCAGTTATTGAAGAAAAAGCTAACTACGGCACCTATATTGTCATTGCCTGAAGGGAATGATAATTTTGTGATTTATTGTGACGCATCAAAGCAAGGTCTCAGTTGTGTATTAATGCAACGAACGAAGGTGATTGCTTATGCGTCTAGACAATTGAAGATTCACGAACAAAATTATACGACGCATGATTTGGAATTAGGCGCGGTTGTTTTTGCATTAAAGACTTGGAGGCACTACTTATATGGGGTCAAAAGTATTATATATACCGACCACAAAAGTCTTCAACACATATTTAATCAGAAACAACTGAATATGAGGCAGCGTAGGTGGATTGAATTATTGAATGATTACGACTTTGAGATTCGTTACCACCCGGGGAAGGCAAATGTGGTAGCCGATGCCTTGAGCAGGAAGGACAGAGAACCCATTCGAGTAAAATCTATGAATATAATGATTCATAATTACCTTACTACTCAAATAAAGGAGGCGCAACAAGGAGTTTTAAAAGAGGGAAATTTAAAGGATGAAATACCCAAAGGATCGGAGAAGCATCTTATTATTCGGGAAGACGGAACCCGGTATAGGGCTGAAAGAATTTGGGTACCAAAATTTGGAGATATGAGAGAAATGGTATTTAGAGAAGCTCATAAAACCAGATACTCAATACATCCTGGAACGGGGAAGATGTACAAGGATCTCAAGAAACATTTTTGGTGGCCGGGTATGAAAGCCGATGTTGCTAAATACGTAGGAGAATGTTTGATGTGTTCTAAGGTCAAAGCTGAGCATCAGAAACCATCAGGTCTACTTCAACAACCCGAAATCCCGGAATGGAAATGGGAAAACATTACCATGGATTTCATCACTAAATTGCCAAGGACTGCAAGTGGTTTTGATACTATTTGGGTAATAGTTGATCGTCTCACCAAATCAGCACACTTCCTGCCAATAAGAGAAGATGACAAGATGGAGAAGTTAGCACGACTGTATTTGAAGGAAGTCGTCTCCAGACATGGAATACCAATCTCTATTATCTCTGATAGGGATGGCAGATTTATTTCAAGATTCTGGCAGACATTACAGCAAGCATTAGGAACTCGTCTAGACATGAGTACTGCCTATCATCCACAAACTGATGGGCAGAGCGAAAGGACGATACAAACGCTTGAAGACATGCTACGAGCATGTGTTATTGATTTCGGAAACAGTTGGGATCGACATCTACCGTTAGCAGAATTTTCCTACAACAACAGCTACCATTCAAGCATTGAGATGGCGCCGTTTGAAGCACTTTATGGTAGAAAGTGCAGGTCTCGGATTTGTTGGAGTGAAGTGGGGGATACCAAGATTACGGGTCCGGAGATTATACAAGAAACTACCGAGAAGATCATCCAAATTCAACAACGGTTGAAAACCGCCCAAAGTCGACAAAAGAGCTACGCTGACATTAAAAGAAAAGATATAGAATTTGAAATTGGAGAGATGGTCATGCTTAAAGTTGCACCTTGGAAAGGCGTTGTTCGATTTGGTAAACGAGGGAAATTAAATCCAAGGTATATTGGACCATTCAAGATTATTGATCGTGTCGGACCAGTAGCTTACCGACTTGAGTTACCTCAACAACTCGCGGCTGTACAAAACACTTTCCACGTCTCGAATTTGAAGAAATGTTTTGCTAAAGAAGATCTCACTATTCTGTTAGATGAAATCCAAATCAACGAAAAACTTCAATTCATCGAAGAACCCGTCGAAATAATGGATCGTGAGGTTAAAAGACTTAAGAAAAACAAGATACCAATTGTTAAGGTTTGATGGAATGCTCGTAGAGGACCCGAGTTCACCTGGGAGCGTGAAGATCAGATGAAGAAGAAATACCCGCATCTATTTCCAGAAGATTCGTCAACACCTTCAACAGCTTAAAATTTCGGGACGAAATTTATTTAACGGGTAGGTACTGTAGTGACCCGAACTTTTCCATGTTTATATATATTAATTGAGATTGATATTTACATGATTAAATTTTTCCAACATGTTAAGCAATCAAACTTGTTAAGACTTGATTAATTGAAATATGTTTCATATAGACAATTGACCACCCAAGTTGACCGGCGATTCACGGACGTTAAAACTTGTAAAAATGACATGACGATATATATATGGATATACATATGGTTAACATGAGATTATGATAAGTAAGTATCTCCATAAGTATATTAACAATGAGTTATATACATATAAACAAGACTACTAACTTAAGGATTTCGAAACGAGACATATATGTAACGATTATCGTTGTAACGACATTTAAATGTATATATATCATATTAAGATATATTAATATATCATAATATCATGATAATATAATAATTTAACATCTCATTAGATATAATAAACAATGGATTAACAACATTAATTGAGATCATTAACTTAAAGGTTTCAAAACAACACTTACATGTAATGACTAACGATGACTTAACGACTCAGTTAAAATGTATATACATGTAGTGTATTTAGATGTATTAAAATACTTTTGGAAGACTTCAAGACATATATCAAAACACTCATACTTAACGAAAATGGTTACAGTTACTTTCCCATTCTTTTCTTTCATCAAGAATTCTAGTCGTATTCTTACCCGTATTATACACAGCTTCAAAACGTACTTACTATGGGTATATACCAATAGGAACTAGCATGGGATTCCACTCTTGATTATGTCATGTATGACTAATCAATTTTAACTTCTACCATGAGCTAGTCAACTAACTAGAACTCCTTTTAACCCCACTCACCACTCACCAATTACCACTCATCATTCACTCCATTTCACTTCCAATTCTCTTTCTAATTCTCTCTCAACACACACACACTATTATGAACGTATTTTTCCAGTAGTTAATCATCATCTTCATCAAAAATCACTTCAAGAATCAAGCTATAATCATCATAGGAAGAACACTTCAAGAACACTTCAAAAATCCCTTCAAGTTTACTAATTTACTTCCAAGCTTTCTAATCCATTCCAAGTAATCATCTAAGATCAAGAAACCTTTGTTATATACAGTAGGTTATCTTTCTTATTCAAGGTAATATTCATATTCAAACTTTGATTCAATTTCTATAACTATAAACTATCTTAATTCGAGTAAAAATCTTACTTGAACTTGTTTTTGTGTCATGATCCTACTTCAAGAACTTTCAAGCCATCCAAGATCCTTTGAAGCTAGATCATTTCTTGTCACTTCCAGTAGGTTTACCTACTAAACTTGAGGTAGTAATGATTTTCATAACATCATTCGATTCATATATATAAAACTATCTTATTCGAAGGTTTAAACTCGTAATCACTAGAACATAGTTTAGTTAATTCTAAACTTGTTCGCAAACAAAAGTTAATCCTTCTAACTTGACTTTTAAAATTAACTACACACATGGTCTATATCTATATGATATGCTAACTTAATGATTTAAAACCTGGAAACACGAAAAACACCGTAAAACCGGATTTACGCCGTCGTAGTAACACCGCGGGCTGTTTTGGGTTAGTTAATTAAAAACTATGATAAAATTTGATTTAAAAGTTGTTATTCTGAGAAAATGATTTTTATTATGAACATGAAACTATATCCAAAAATTATGGTTAAACTCAAAGTGGAAGTATGTTTTCTAAAATGGTCATCTAGACGTCGTTCTTTCGACTGAAATGACTACCTTTACAAAAACGACTTGTAACTTATTTTTCCGACTATAAACCTATACTTTTTCTGTTTAGATTCATAAAATAGAGTTCAATATGAAACCATAGCAATTTGATTCACTCAAAACGGATTTAAAATGAAGAAGTTATGGGTAAAACAAGATTGGATAATTTTTCTCATTTTAGCTACGTGAAAATTGGTAACAAATCTATTCCAACCATAACTTAATCAACTTGTATTGTATATTATGTAATCTTGAGATACCATAGACACGTATACATTGTTTCGACCTATCATGTCGACACATCTATATATATTTCGGAACAACCATAGACACTCTATATGTGAATGTTGGAGTTAGCTATACAAGGTTGAGGTTTATTCCAAAATATATATAGTTTGAGTTGTGATCAATACTGAGATACGTATACACTGGGTCGTGGATTGATTCAAGATAATATTTATCGATTTATTTCTGTACATCTAACTGTGGACAACTAGTTGTAGGTTACTAACGAGGACAACTGACTTAATAAACTTAAAACATCAAAATATATTAAAAGTGTTGTAAATATATTTTGAACATACTTTAATATATATGTATATATTGTTATAGGTTCGTGAATCAACAGTGGCCAAGTCTTACTTCTCGACGAAGTAAAAATCTGTGAAAGTGAGTTATAGTCCCACTTTTAAAATCTAATATTTTTGGGATGAGAATACATGCAGGTTTTATAAATGATTTACAAAATAGATACAAGTACGTGAAACTACATTCTATGGTTGAATTATAGAAATCGAATATGCCCCTTTTTATTAAGTCTGGTAATCTAAGAATTAGGGAACAGACACCCTAATTGACGCGAATCCTAAAGATAGATCTATTGGGCCTAACAAACCCCATCCAAAGTACCGGATGCTTTAGTACTTCGAAATTTATATCATATCCGAAGGGTGTCCCGGAATGATGGGGATATTCTTATATATGCATCTTGTTAATGGCGGTTACCAGGTGTTCACCGTATGAATGATTTTTATCTCTATGTATGGGATGTGTATTGAAATATGAAATCTTGTGGTCTATTATTATGATTTAATATATATAGGTTAAACCTATAACTCACCAACATTTTTGTTGACGTTTTAAGCATGTTTATTCTCAGGTGATTATTAAGAGCTTCCGCTGTCGCATATTTAAATAAGGACGAGATTTGGAGTCCATGCTTGTATGATATTGTGTAAAAACTGCATTCAAGAAACTTATTTTGTTGTAACATATTTGTATTGTAAACCATTATGTAATGGTCGTGTGTAAACAGGATATTTTAGATTATCATTATTTGATAATCTACGTAAAGCTTTTTAAACCTTTATTGATGAAATAAAGGTTATGGTTTGTTTTAAAATGAATGCAGTCTTTGAAAAACGTCTCATATAGAGGTCAAAACCTCGCAACGAAATCAA
Source organism: Rutidosis leptorrhynchoides (assembly GCF_046630445.1). Lineage (NCBI taxonomy): Eukaryota > Viridiplantae > Streptophyta > Magnoliopsida > Asterales > Asteraceae > Rutidosis > Rutidosis leptorrhynchoides. The sequence continues at coordinate 93,230,086 of NC_092337.1, read as the reverse complement.
TTAATATGGAACGTTTTTAATCAATAAGAACGGGACATTTCAGCCTTTTCAAAAGAATGCAATGTTTACAAAACGTATCATATAGAGGTCAAATACCTCGCAATGAAATCGATGAATGACGTGTTCGTCCATATGGATTTGGAGCGATCGTCACAGTATCTCACCAAGTACATTAACAATGAGTTATATACATAAAATGAAAGTAGTGAATTAAGAAACGCGAAATGATATATATAACGGCTATCGTTACAACAACGTCTTACTAAATACGCATGTATCATGTTAAGATATTAATACACTATGTTTAACATCATGAAATGATAATTACATATATCATTAAGAATATTAACAATGAACTACACGAGTAAGATGAGACTACTAACTTAAGGATTTCGAAACAATACATATATGTAACAATTATCGTTGTAATAGTATTATATATATATATATATATATATATATATATATATATATATATATATATATATTAATACACCATGTTAACATGTTAACATAACAATTTAACATCTCATTTAAGTGTAATAACAATGGATCAATTACATTTAACAAGATCATTAACTTAAAGGTTCCGAAACAACACTTACATATAACGACTAATGATGACTTAACGACCCAGTTAAATGTATATACATGTAGTGTATTAAGATGTATTAATATACTTTTGGAAGACTTCAAGACACATATTAAAGTACTTCTATTTAACAAAAATGCTTACAATTACATTCTCGTTCAATTTCATCAACAATTCTACTCATATGCAACCGTATTCGTACTCATACAATACCCAGCTCCTAGATGTACACACTATTGGTATATATACATAAAAATCTGCTCCTTAGCAGCCTTAAATGATTAAGGAACAAGTGGAACCAACCATTTGTCAACTAGCATGAATTATTTAGCAAGAAAATAAACTTAAAAATCTTTTCTTTCTTTATAATGAGTAAAAACGTTTTTATGATTTCACCTCATTTTTCCATTCCGTTTTCTCATACTTACACTCTAAATTCTCTCTCAAAATACTCCTAACATCATACTTGATCATCTCCAAGCATTTTCACCATCTTTTATCTTTAATTACAAGCTTTAATCATCATAAAAACAACCATTCAAGAACACTTCAATAAATCTTTCAAACTTGCTAGATTACTTCCAAGCTTTCAAATCCATTCCAAGTAATCATCCAAGATTAAGAAACTTTTGTTAATCTTAGTAGGTTTTCATTCTAAATCAAAGGTAAGAATCATATTCAAGATTTGGTTCAATTTCTATAAACATAACTATCTTAATTCAAGTAGTAATCTTACTTGAACTTGTTTTCGTGTCATGATTCTACTTCAAGAACTTCCAAGCCATCGAAGATCCTTTGAAGCTCAAGTTTATTTTTCATCATTTCCAGTAGGTTTACCTACTACACTTGAGGTAGTAATGATATTCATAACATCATTCGATTCATATATATATAACTATCATATTCAAAGATTTGAACATGTAATCACTAGAACATAGTTTAGTTAATTCTAAACTTGTTTGCAAACAAAGTTAATCCTTCTAACTTGACTTTCAAAAATCAACTAAACACATGTTATATATCTATATGATATGCTAACTTAATGATTTAAAACCTGAAAACACGAAGAACACCATAAAATCGGATATACGCCGTCGTAGTGAAACCGGGGGCTGTTTTGGGTTAGAAAAATAAAAACTATCTTAATCTTTGAATTGGAAGTTTGTTTTTTGGAAAAATGATATTTCATATGAACATGATACTATATCCAAAAATCATGGTTAAACACAAAGTGGAAGTATGTTTTTCAAAATGGTCATCAAGATGTCGTTTTTTCGACGGAAATGACTACCACTTTAAAAAATGACTTATAACCTATATTTCTGACTATAAACTTATACTTTTTCTGTTTAGTTTCATAAATTTTAGTTCATTATGAAACCATAGCAACTTGAATCACTCAAAACGGATTTGAAATGAAGAAATGACGGGTAAAACAAAATTGGATAAATTTGTTAGTTTTAGCTACGAAAATTTTGTAACAAATCTAGACTAACCATAACTTAACTAACTTATATTGTATTATACATGTATTCTAACATATATTATGTAATCTTGGGATATCATAGACACGTATACAATGTTTTGACATATCATATCGACCCATCTATATATATTATTTGGAACAACTATAGACACTCTATATGCAGTAATGTTTGAGTTAGCTATACAGGGTTGAGGTTGATTCCAAAATAATATATATACATTGAGTTATGATCTAGCCTGAGACTTGTATACACTGGGTCGTAGATTGATTCGAGATAATATATATTGATTTATTTCTGTACATCTAACTGTGGACAACTAGTTGTAGATTACTAACGTTGGACCGCTAACTTAATTAACTTAAATCATTAAAACGTAATAAAAAATGTTGTGAATATATTTCGATCATACTTTGATATATATGTATATATTTGTTATAGGTTCGTGAATCGATCCGTGGTCAAGTCTTAAATTTTCGACGAAGTCAAAATCTGTGAAAGTGAGTTATAGTCCCACTTTTTAAATCTAATATTTTTGGGATGAGAATACATGCAGTTTTATAAATGTTTTACAAAATAGACACAAGTACGTGAAACTACATTCTATGGTTGAATTATTAAACCGAATATGCCCCTTTTTAGTCTCGTAATCTAAGAATTAGGGAACAGACACCCTAATTGACGCGAATCCTAAAGATAGATCTACTGGGCCAAACAAGCCCCATCCAAAGTACCGGATACTTTAGTACTTCGAATTTATCCTGTTCGAAGGGAGTCCCGAAATGATGGGGATATTCTATATGCATCTTGTTAAGGTCGGTTACCAGGTGTTCACCATATGAATGATTTTTATCTCTATGCAGTTTTTGAAATGCCTGATACGAGATGGGTATTTATGAGAAATGAAATCTTGTGGTCTATTATTACAATTTGATAAATATATAGGTTAAACCTATAACTCACCAACATTTTTTGTTGACGTTTTAAGTATGTTTATTCTCAGGTGATTGTTAAGAGCTTCCGTTGTTGCATACTAAATTAAGGACAAGATTTGGAGTCCATGCTTGTATTATATTGTTTAAAAACTGCATTCGAAGGCATATATTGATGTGTAATATTATTGTAAACCATTATGTAATGATCGTGTGAAAACGCTATACTCTAGATTATCATTATTTGATAATCGTCGTAATATTTAAAAAGTTATGGTTTGTTTTAAAATCGAATGCAGCATTTGAAAAATATCTCCTATAGAGGTCAAAACCTCGCAACGAAATCAATTAATATGGAACGTTTATAATCAATATGAACGGGACATTACACATTTGGCGGCGCATCACCTTTGGTTTCAGATTGTGCTGAAATTCTCCAGATCACCCTAAAACGACCCTAACATCAAGACTCTCGGAAAATGTCTTGCCATTCGAGGTCGTCAGGATGCCGAAAAAGACATTTTACACATTTTTAATGTTTTCCTTAAACGTTTTCAATTTATATCGTATTATTACTTTTGTGTACGCATGATTTAGCATGATATATATAGTTTTAAGGCCTATTATTTCACTTGTAATGTAATTATGTATAACGCATATAATTTCGAATCAAATGTCAATTCCTTAAACACACTTTTCAAATCATTAATATGCGCCGCCACATGGAGTCGCAATTGGCGGCGCATAACCTTCGGTTTCAGATTGTACTGAAATTCTCAAGATCACCCTAAAACGGTCGAACGAGCAAGACTCTCTGAACGTGGTTGCCATTCGAGGTCGTATAGATTCCGAAAAGACATCTTTCCTTTCAAATTCGCACCACGCACCAAACACCACCGACGGTTCGTGGTGCTTGGTGTTTTGTGTCTTTGGCCAAAATGTTAGATGTAATGACCCAGAATTTTCCGACCAAATTATACTTATGAGATTAATATTTACATAAATTAAACCATACCAACATGATAAGCAATCCAAATTGTTGAGACTTGTGTTTTTGAAAAGAGTTTTACACAACGTTTGACCGTCCAATATGACCGATGATATCACGAACTATATAACATACGATAATTATACGTTTGTGTATATATATGTATTTATATATATTTAACATGATCTAAGGATAGTTTAACATCTCATTGTGTACTAATGACAATGAGTTACAAGTATATTTTGAAACTACTAACTTAAGTTTTCAAAACGATAACTATGCGTAACATTCTTTGATATATATACTTATAATATATAATGCTTATACACGTATCGTATATATAAAGTATTTAATCACTTTTAAGGACTTAAATACATAAAACAATATAAGTATATTCACAAAAGATAGCTATATTTGAATTCTCGTTCCATTTCCTCAAGATTTCTATACGTATATCTAGGGTATATGTACCCGTATCATACCCAGCTTCTATACGTATTTACAATTGGTATATACACATCAAATCAACATCCTAATCAACATTATTACTGCCCTAGATATGAGGTAACTAGGATTTTTCAAGTAGTATGAATTATTAGTAAGAAAACAAAATTTGGAATCCTTTTCTTTCTTTATAAACTAAAAACGTTTTTATAAATGAACACCATTTCTTCACTCCATTTTCTCATACCTACTCCCTCATTTCTCTCTCAAAATACTCCTAACTTCATACTTGATCATCTCCAAGCATTTTCCCCATCATTTAGCTTCAATTACAAGCCTTAAACACCATAAGAAAACTCTTTCAAGAACATATCAAAATAACCACTCATTTGAAGAAGTTTACTTCCAACCTTTTGATCTAACTCCACCACTCTTTGATTCCAAGATTATTTCTTATCTTTTGCAGTAACGTTGTCCAAGTAACTTGAGGTAGTAACCTTGTTCATAATCTTATTCAATTCATATTCATATAGCTATCTTATTTTGTGGTATAAAATTTTAACAACAAGAACATAGTTTGAATGATTTCAAACTTGTTCGCAAACTAAATAGATCCTTCTAACTTGACTTTTAAAACACTTCAAGACCTGTAATATATCATAATGATATGCTAACCTAACAAGATATAACTTGGTTTTACAAAGAACATCTTAAAAACTGAATCTACGTCGTCGGAGTGCAACCGGGGGCTGTTTTGGGTTGGATAATTAAAAACCATCTTGAACTTTGAATTGGAAGTTCATGTTCTAGAAAAATGATATTTCTTATGAATATGTTAACACATAAAAATTTCATGGTTTAACTCAAAGTGTAAGTATTTTTAGAAAAATGATCATTAAATGTTGTTTTTATGATGGAAAATGATCACTTTCATAAGTTTCACCAAAGTTTGACCTATAACCTATAATTTCAAGTACAAACTAAGGTATTTTCAGTTCATATTCTTAAAATTTGACTCGATCCAAGGAAGTGGCAAGTTGAACCAACAAAAACGGAGTTGTAATGAAGAAACTACGACTAAAACAAGAGTGGGTATCCGAAGCTAGTTTAGCTACGAAAATATTTGGAGAAAAAGTAAATTAATCGTATCTTTTCCAATTAATATGATATTTTATATATAATTACTTATGATTTGATTTTATATATTTCAGGACCACCCGTAAACAACACGAGAAGATTAATCATAAGACCTCATGATTGTACGCAACACGTCATTTGACAACATGGTACTTTATGTACGCAACACGTCATTTGACAACATGGTACCATGGGTCGAGATTAATTCTGATCAATACGAATATGATGGGGTCTTTATTTATTTTATTTAAGCAACTAATTGTGGACCACTAACATCGGACTGCTAACTACGGACTAAGAAAATATTAAAAGTATTAATAGTATATATATATATGTAACGATTACTTAAAAAAGAAAATATGTTGATATATTATATATATGGTTAGGTTCGTGATATCTATCGGAGACCAGTCGAATTAAATACCTTCAAGGAAAAAGTGAGTTTCATTTGCTCCCTTTTATATATATTTTTGGGACTGAGAATACATGCGCTGTTTTTATAAATGTTTTACGAAATAGGCACAAGTACTAAAACTAATTCTACGTGGGTTTAAACCAGAAATATACCCTTAGCTTGGTAACATTAAACTACTTGTCTATGTACGGTAGGCGCGAATCCTAAAGATAGATCTATTGGGCCTGACAAACCCCATCCTGACTATGGGATGCTTTAGTACTTCGAGGTTATTTTAAACACACCTGATCTGGTGTTCTTCAGAGGGTAAAACATGGACGTTAAGGCTTGTTACCGGGTGCCTACAACTTATAGAATACTTTTATACACTTGCGAGTGTACATATATTTATAAACGGAAATCTTATGGTCTATTAATATATTGAAATGATTGTTATGATAAACCTATGAACTCACCAACCTTTTGGTTGACACTTTAAAGCATGTTTATTCTCAGGTATTAAAGAAATCTTCCGCTATGCATTAGCTCATTTTAAGGATATTACTTGGATTCATTCATGGCATATTTTGAAAGACGTTGCATTCGAGTCATTGAGTTCATCAAGATTATTATTAAGTCAATTATAGTTGGATATATTATGAAATGGTGTGCATACCATCAATTTTCGTTGTAAAGAAAGTTTGTCTTTTAAAAACGAATGCAATGTTTGTAAAATGTATCATATAGAGGTCAAATACCTCGCAATGTAATCAACTATTGTGAATCGTTTATAATGTATATGAACGGGTCCTTTCAGTTGGTATCAGAGCGGTGGTCGTAGCGAACCAGGTCTTGCATTAGTGTGTCTAACTAGTAGTTGTTAGGATGCATTAATGAGTCTGGACTTCGACCGTGTCTACATGTCAAAAGTTTTGCTTATCATTTCTAGTCGGAAATTATCTGCTTATCATCCTTAGGAAATTACCTGCTTATCATTCATAAGTCTAGACACGTTTTACTGCATTTACTGCATTGATAGTGTATAGACGAATTCTTATCTTAGCATATCTGTTATTGCAAACTTTGACTGATATCTTTTCAAAGATTCTCCGTAATTTACGGGATTTTGGTATTATATATACATATGTAAATTATGTATTGAAGAGTACCAAATCTAACTCCTATAATCTATTCCATACCAAAAATTCATTTTCCCCATTATACAAGATGGATTCCGCATCTAGTTCGAATTCTTCAGATTCCGACAGTTATGCCGATATGGATTTCCATTCGGGCTCTGAAAGCAGCGTCACCGGAATGGATCAACCAATTTTCCATCATCTATTCTGGATGAATTGGGGATAGGTTCGTAATATACTAAATCACTGGAGACAAGAAGAAGGTGATCCATTCCATCCACCAAATTGCCCTCTTGGCGATGAACCTGAAGCACTTACCGGCGAACCTATTCGAAACAGCATTTTCTCTCTCATTTCTAGAGTATCTCGTCACGATTATATACTATCCCATATTACAAATCTTGTTCATTCGCTCACTCCAACCGCCAATCATCCCGGTGTACTAGCAGAAGTTAACGAACTTCACGCTCGCGTGACGGCTTTAGAGAACATGGTGCGAAGGTTGCAAACACCAGCAGCATCACCAGCAGAATAATCAGCACCACCATCAATAACATCAACAATACCATCATCACCACTAATAAACAACATCCGCATCACACGTCTCGACATCATAATCTGTCCCACAAACATCAACATCATACGCACCATAGATACCAAGGAGTACCAACAATAATGAACGATGAATTATTGATCCATAACTTCATTGATGTTCTGCGAAGAATATGTGGTTTCAAAAAGTTTTAGAGATTTCTTATTCTAGCTCAAACCGAAAAGCAAATGAGATTAATATCATATTAACTCATTAAATTCATGATTTCATCTGAAGAAAATATATATGTATATATGTTTTCATAAAGATTGTAATTAAAAGTTCTTTTGTACAAAATATTAATGGTGAAATTTTTTTTTACGGGTAGGTAATACCCGAGGAATAATTAGATTTCATCTTAATAAGTTACATTGTACATTCATCGAAGCTGATTCAACAGTCATTTACTATCCTACTTACAACCACCGATATACGTATCCGTTCACCGCAAAATAACCATTTTCATTCAATTTCATATTTGGATTTTGACTTCCCAGAATCCAACAAGTGGCATATGAAGAAAACATATGACAAAATAAAATCTGTTAGAAACAAACAAATTAACTATGAAAAATTTTGTTAAGAATCCACGCTAACTGTTCCAGCTAACTGTTCCTAGCTAACTGATTACATTTTATTTATCGCAGTTTATTTATCGCAATTTAATTATCGCACTTTTATTTATCGTCATTTAATTTCTGTAATTATTTTACGCACTTTAAGTATCGGGACACGTATACAATGTTTTGACATATCATATCGACGCATCTATATATATTATTTGGAATCACCATAGACACTCTATATGCAGTAATGATCGAGTTCTCTATACAGGGTTGAGGTTGATTCTACAATAATATATATAGTTTGAGTTGTGATCGAGTCTGAGATGTATACGGGTCACGACACGTATTAATTAATTCGTATATTATATATTAAACTATATATGAATTATTGGACTGTTACTGTGGACTATCGACTGTGGACTAATGACATTGGACAATTAAAATGAATTACAATATTGATTATAACATATGAAACTAAACATTTCTTCAAGATTGCCACTTGATTTCATCTTAAACCTCATTGTATCTCAACGATTACAATCAGCGTTCAAATCTATCATGATTCTTAAAAAGACCTCAATCGAGAGGATAAACCAACCGCACTTCATCTACGGAATAAAAGATTGATGCATATAGTTATGCACCTGAAAAACCCTCAGAAACTGAGTAAACGTTTGACACGTATCTGTTCTAGTTCCTTTGACATTGTTATTACCGAAGATCATTTTGCAATCCCTTTCCAAAGTAGCTAATTTTGTCACAGCTCCAGCAAGTCAACTCCGACTTTTCATCCGAAACAACTTTATTATAACCGCGATATATATGCGTACTCTTTATTGTTACTGGGAACCTTTTATATTCCACAATATTACCATCAGCGATTAATCATTCTAAAAACACAATTCTCTTGAAACTACCTCGGTTTGATAACCGATGACCCAGATAAGTTAACTTTGAAAATGCTGACGAAGCAGCATGTTGTAGATGATCTTAATGGCCAAAAGTTTGATGATAAAGAAAGGAGTGTTAGGAACGCTCGATAGAAAATTTAGTACCGAAAAGCGAATTATGCGAAACTATGAAGAAAGCCGTAGACAAATCACAAAGAATAAGTTTGCCTTCAAAGAATCCAAATGATTCTGTGCCTGCTGAAATCCTTAGCAAACATCTTATTTCTCATTCTAAACCTTCACAGACAAATCTTCTTCATCATCCATTGATATTAGAAATTCTAAGATATTCTCGTATTTTCTATTATAAATATCCTCCATATTTCTGGCGATATTTTCACAACTATTCTTATTTGAGATCATTTATCTCTCCGTAATATCTGCAACATAAAAGAAACTGTGTTAGTTTCTAAATTCTGAAACCTTCGAGTTTAAAATATGAATGTTTTGAAGTAGTGTTGGGAACTGAAGCATGGATTAGTATAATATAATGACACTTGATCAACGTCATTATATTACAGTAAGTCATGCTGAGTTTCTAATGAAGCATGATGATTCACAGTACCGTCATCATGTGCCATTTACACGACTCTTACATTCTATCTAATCTCTAAACATATCAAGAGAATATTTTTCTGGATGACTCGGTCTTCTCCAGGGTATTCTGGTAATTTAACAAATCAAAATCGTTCTATTACCATTTTCTTCTTAGAGCATTAGCTATGTTCATTGTAAATTTCATATCTACGAATTTCGGACCATTACTCGCTTGACTCGAAGTCGGGAAGAGAAAACGAAAGCATGAAGCTCTTAAAAATAATGAAGAATATAAACTCCGATAATAACCCTGAAATTACAAACCATGTATATTGATGCAGATAGCAATATAGAGACACGGGAGAATTAGAAACACTATAAACACAAGAGTATAGTAGAAGTAAATAGATTCTTCTGGTGGTAGATGAAAAAGAAGAATGACAGATATAAAAGTTAGGAGTATATCAAAAATCAGGACTGGATGGAGCATATTGATGAATGCTTTAAAGTAAGAATCAAGGGAGAAAGAATAGAAGGTGTGAGTCGTGGAAAATTAAGGAAACGAAAGGGTGAATTTATAGTGAAATATCCGACAGAGTAATCGAAACAGATTATTGCATATAATCAAAGAAGATCCTGATTTCCTTAATCACCAAAGAACCAAATCTTGTTACGTAAGATTCTCTTTAAATCCCTTAAATCCCGAAAATCAATCATAACTACGTCATCGGTTAAGACGAATATATTTTACTCATCTCACTCTTTTACGATAGTCTCATTTATATTCTTCGCATAATCGAATCGTTTTATCTACATTACTCAATGATGATAAAACTCCATTATCACCTTATATTTGTCATGAAAACCTTCTTATTGTTATCCATAACAACCTCTATCAAATTTCGGGGACGAAATTTCTTTAACGGGTAGGTACTGTAATGACCCGGAATTTTCCGACCAAATTATACTTATGAGATTAATATTTACATAAATTAAACCATACCAACATGATAAGCAATCCAAATTGTTGAGACTTGTGTTTTTGAAAAGAGTTTTACACAACGTTTGACCGTCCAATATGACCGATGATATCACGAACTATATAACATACGATAATTATACGTTTGTGTATATATATGTATTTATATATATTTAACATGATCTAAGGATAGTTTAACATCTCATTGTGTACTAATGACAATGAGTTACAAGTATATTTTGAAACTACTAACTTAAGTTTTCAAAACGATAACTATGCGTAACATTCTTTGATATATATACTTATAATATATAATGCTTATACACGTATCGTATATATAAAGTATTTAATCACTTTTAAGGACTTAAATACATAAAACAATATAAGTATATTCACAAAAGATAGCTATATTTGAATTCTCGTTCCGTTTCCTCAAGATTTCTATACGTATATCTAGGGTATATGTACCCGTATCATACCCAGCTTCTATACGTATTTACTATTGGTATATACACATCAAATCAACATCCTAATCAACATTATTACTGCCCTAGATATGAGGTAACTAGGATTTGTCAAGTAGTATGAATTATTAGTAAGAAAACAAAATTTGGAATCCTTTTCTTTCTTTATAAACTAAAAACGTTTTTATAAATGAACACCATTTCTTCACTCCATTTTCTCATACCTACTCCCTCATTTCTCTCTCAAAATACTCCTAACTTCATACTTGATCATCTCCAAGCATTTTCCCCATCATTTAGCTTCAATTACAAGCCTTAAACACTATAAGAAAACTCTTTCAAGAACATATCAAAATAACCACTCATTTGAAGAAGTTTACTTCCAACCTTTTGATCTAACTCCACCACTCTTTGATTCCAAGATTATTTCTTATCTTTTGCAGTAACGTTGTCCAAGTAACTTGAGGTAGTAACCTTGTTCATAATCTTATTCAATTCATATTCATATAGCTATCTTATTTTGTGGTATAAAATTTTAACAACAAGAACATAGTTTGAATGATTTCAAACTTGTTCGCAAACTAAATAGATCCTTCTAACTTGACTTTTAAAACACTTCAAGACCTGTAATATATCATAATGATATGCTAACCTAACAAGATATAACTTGGTTTTACAAAGAACATCTTAAAAACTGAATCTACGTCGTCGGAGTGCAACCGGGGGCTGTTTTGGGTTGGATAATTAAAAACCATCTTGAACTTTGAATTGGAAGTTCATGTTCTAGAAAAATGATATTTCTTATGAATATGTTAACACATAAAAATTTCATGGTTTAACTCAAAGTGTAAGTATTTTTAGAAAAATGATCATTAAATGTTGTTTTTATGATGGAAAATGATCACTTTCATAAGTTTCACAAAAGTTTGACCTCTAACCTATAATTTCGAATACAAACTAAGGTATTTTCAGTTCATATTCTTAAAATTTGACTCGATCCAAGGAAGTGGCAAGTTGAACCAACAAAAACGGAGTTGTAATGAAGAAACTACGACTAAAACAAGATTGGGTATCCGAAGCTAGTTTAGCTACGAAAATATTTGGAGAAAAAGTAAATTAATCGTATCTTTTCCAATTAATATGATATTTTATATATAATTACTTATGATTTGATTTTATATATTTCAGGACCACCCGTAAACAACACGAGAAGATTAATCATAAGACCTCATGATTGTACGCAACACGTCATTTGACAACATGGTACTTTATGTACGCAACACGTCATTTGACAACATGGTACCATGGGTCGAGATTAATTTTGATCAATACGAATATGATGGGGTCTTTATTTATTTTATTTAAGCAACTAATTGTGGACCACTAACATCGGACTGCTAACTACGGACTAAGAAAATATTAAAAGTATTAATAGTATATATATATGTAACGATTACTTAAAAAAGAAAATATGTTGATATATTATATATATGGTTAGGTTCGTGATATCTATCGGAGACCAGTCGAATTAAATACCTTCAAGGAAAAAGTGAGTTTCATTTGCTCCCTTTTATATATATTTTTGGGACTGAGAATACATGCGCTGTTTTTATAAATGTTTTACGAAATAGGCACAAGTACTAAAACTAATTCTACGTGGGTTTAAACCAGAAATATACCCTTAGCTTGGTAACATTAAACTACTTGTCTATGTACGGTAGGCGCGAATCCTAAAGATAGATCTATTGGGCCTGACAAACCCCATCCTGACTATGGGATGCTTTAGTACTTCGAGGTTATTTTAAACACACCTGATCTGGTGTTCTTCAGAGGGTAAAACATGGACGTTAAGGCTTGTTACCGGGTGCCTACAACTTATAGAATACTTTTATACACTTGCGAGTGTACATATATTTATAAACGGAAATCTTGTGGTCTATTAATATATTGAAATGATTGTTATGATAAACCTATGAACTCACCAACCTTTTGGTTGATACTTTAAAGCATGTTTATTCTCAGGTATTAAAGAAATCTTCCGCTGTGCATTAGCTCATTTTAAGGATATTACTTGGATTCATTCATGGCATATTTTGAAAGACGTTGCATTCGAGTCATTGAGTTCATCAAGATTATTATTAAGTCAATTATAGTTGGATATATTATGAAATGGTGTGCATACCATCAATTTTCGTTGTAAAGAAAGTTTGTCTTTTAAAAACGAATGCAATATTTGTAAAATGTATCATATAGAGGTCAAATACCTCGCAATGTAATCAACTATTGTGAATCGTTTATAATGTATATGAACGGGTCCTTTCATTAGATCTATCGTATCTTTTGACTCGTAGCTCCGATTTAGTCACCGTTTTTTTAAATCGTGTATTTTTTCGAGATCTATCCGTTGGAAAACTTCCGTAGGCGGTTTGTCCCAAATATTTTTCAAAACGACACCTTTAAAGCCTTCAATTTTGCCTTTTTAACACTCTTTTGACCATTTTCGATTTCTTTCATATTATTCCTTTTGTGTATGCATGACTTTGCATGGTATATATAGTTTTAAGGCCTATTATTTCACTCACAATATAATTATGTATAAAACATATAATTTTAAATCTAATGTTACATCATTAAACACGCTTTTTAAATAACTAATATGTGCCGCCAAATGGAGTAACATTTGGCGCGCATCACCTTTGGTTTCAAATTGTGCTGAAATTCTCCAGATCATCGTAAAACGACCCTAACATCAAGACTCTCGAAAAGTGTCTTGCCATTCGAGGTCGTCAGGATGCCAAAAAAAGACATTTTACTCATTTTTATTGTTCTCTTTGAACGTTTTCAATTTATATCGTATTATTAATTTTGTGTACGCATGCCTTAGCATGGTATATATAGTTTTAAGGAATATTATTTCACTTGCAATGTAATTATGTATAACGCATATAATTTCGAATTTAATGTCACTTCATTAAACACGTTTTTTAAATCATTAATATGCGCCGCCAGATGGAGTAGCATTTGGCTGCGCATAACCTTCGATTTCAAATTGTGCTGAAATTTTCAAGATCACCCTAAAATGGCCGAACGAGCAAAACTCTCTTAATGTGCTTGCCATTCGAGGTCGTATAGATTCCAAAAAGACATATTTTCTGGCAGATTCGTACCACGCACCAAAAACCACCGAGGGTTCGTGGTGCTTGGTGTTTTGTGTCTTTGGCCAAAATGTTAAATCTATCGTATCTTTTAACTCGTAGCTCCGATTTAGTCACCATTTTTTTTAAATCGTGTATTTTTTTGAGATCTATCCGTTAGCAAACTGCCGGCAGTTTGTCCCAAATATTTTTCGTAACGAGACCTTTAAAGCCTTCAATTTGCCTTTTTTGACGCTCTTTTGATCGTTTTCAATTTCTTTCATATTATTCCTTTTGTGTTTTTTTGTATGCATGACTTTGCATGGTACATATAGTTTTAAGGAATATTATTTCATTCACAATGTAATTATGTATAACACATATAATTTTGAATCTAATGTCACTTCAATAAACACGGTTTTTAAATCACAAAGATGCGCCGCCAAATGGAGTAACATTTGGCGGCGCATCACCTTTGATTTCAAATTGTGCTGAAATTCTCCAGATCACCTTAAAAACACACCCTAACATCAAGACTCTCGGAAAGTGTCTTACCGTTCGAGGTCATCAGGATGCCGAAAAATACATTTTACTCATTTTTAATGTTCTCTTTGAACGTTTTTAATTTATATCGTATTATTAGTTTTGTGTACACATGACTTAGCATGGTATATATAGTTTTAACGCTTATTATTTCACTCGCAATGTAATTTTATATAACGCATATAATTTTGAATCTGATGTTACTTCATTAAACTCGCTTTTTAAATCAATAATATCTGCCGACAGATGGAGTAGTATTTGGCGGCGTATAACCTTTGGTATCAGATTGTGCTGAAATTCTAAAGATCACCCTAAAACGGCCGAACGAGCAAGACTCTTTGAACATGCTTTCCATTCAAGGTCGTATAGATTCCGAAAAGACATCGTTCTTGGTAAATTCGCACCACGCACCAAATACCACCGACGTTTAATGGTGCTTTTTGTTTTGTGTCTTTGGCCAAAATGTTAAATCTATCGTATCTTTTGACTCGTAGCTACGATTTATTCACCGTTTCATTAAATCGTGCATTTTTTTAGATGTATCCATTGGCAAACTGCTGTAGGCGGATTATCCCAAATAATTTTCGTAATGAGACCTCTTAAGCCTTCAATTTTTCCTCTTTTGACGCTTTGACCGTTATCAATTTCTTTCATATTATTCCTTTTGTGTATGCATGACTTTGCATGGTACATATAGTTTTAAGACCTATTATTTCACTCACAATGTAATTATGTATAACACATACAATTTTGAATCTAATGTCACTTCATTAAACACGATTTTTAAATCACAAAGATGCGCCGCCAAATGGAGTAACATTTGGCGGCGCATCACCTTTGATTTCAGATTGTGCTGAAATTCTCCAGATCACCCTAAAAACACACCCTAACATCAAGACTCTCGGAAAGTTTCTTGCCATTCGAGGTCGTCAGGATGCCGAAAAAATACATTTTACTCATTTTAAATGTTCTCTTTGAATGTTTTCAATTTATATCGTATTATTAGTTTTGTGTACGCATGACTTAGCATGGTATATATAGTTTTAACGCCTATTATTCCACTCGCAGTGTAATTTTGTATAACGCGTATAATTTCAAATCTAATATCACTTCATTGAACACGCTTTTTAAATCATTAATATGCGCCGCCAGATGGAGTAGCATTTGGCGGCGCATAACCTTCGATTTTAGATGTATCCGTTAGAAAACAGCCGTAGGCGGTTTGTCCCAAATATTTTTCATAACGAGACCTCTAAAGCCTTTAATTTTGCCAATTTTGACGCTCTTTTGACCATTTTCACTTTCTTTCATATTATTCCTTTTGTGTATGCATGACTTTACATGGTACATATAGTTTTAAGGCCGATTATTTCACTCACAATGTAATTATCTATAACACATATAATTTTAAATCTAATGTCACTTCATTAAACACGCTTTTTAAATCACAAAGATGCACCGTCAAATAGAGTAAAATTTGGCGGCGCATCACTTTTGGTTTCAGATTGTGCTGAAATTTTCCAGATCACCCTAAAACGACCCTAAGATCAGGACTCTCGGAAAGTGTCTTTCCATTCGAGGTCATTAGGATGCCCAAAAAAGACATTTTACTCATTTTTAATGTTCTCTTTGAACGTTTTCAATTTATATCGTATTCTTAGGTTTATGTATGCATGACTTAGCATGGTATATATAGTTATAAGGCCTATTATTTCATTTGCAATGTAATTATGTATAACGCAAATAATTTCCAATCTAATGTCACTTCATTAAACACGCTTTTTAAATCAATAATATGCGCCGCGTGATGGAGTAGCATTTGGCGGCGCATAACCTTCGGTTTCAGATTGTGCTGAAATTCTCAAGATCACCCTAAAACGGCCGAACGAGCAAGACTCTCTGAACGTTCTTGCCATTCGAGGTCGTATAGATTTGGAAAAGGCATCTTTCTTGGAAAATTCGCACCACGCACCAAACATTACTGACCGTTCGTGGTGCTTGGTGTTTTGTATCTATCGTATCTTTTGACTCGTAGCTCCGATTTAATCACCGTTTTTTTTAAATTGTGTATTTTTTCGAGATCTATCCGTTGGCAAACTACCTTAGGTGGTTTGTCCCAAGTATTTTTCGAAATGAGACCTCTAAAGCCTTCAATTTTTCCTTTTTGATGCTCTTTTGACCGTTTTCAATTTCTTTCACATTATTCCTTTTCTGTATGCATGACTTTGCATGGTACATATAGTTATAAGGCCTATTATTTCACTCAAAAATTAATTATGTATAACACATATAATTTTGAATCTAATGTCACTTCATTAAACACACTTTTTAAATCACAAAGATGCACCGCCAAATGAAGTAACATTTGGCGGCGCATCACCTTTGGTTTCAGATTGTACTGAAATTCTCCAGATCACCCTAAAACTACCCTAACATCAAGACTCTCGGAAAGTATATTGCCATTCGAGGTCGTCAGGATGCCAACAAAATACATTTTACTCATTTTTAATGTTCTCTTTGAACGTTTTCAATTTATATCGTATTATTAGTTTTTTGTACGCATGACTTAGCATGGTATATATAGTTTTAACGCCTATTATTTCACTCGTAATGTTTTTATGTATAACACATATAATTTCGAATCTAATGTCACTTCATTAAAATCGCTTTTTAAATCATTAATATGCGCCGCCAGATGGAGTTGCATTTGGCGGAGCATAACCTTCGGTTTCAGATTGTGCTGAAATTCTCTAGATCACCCTAAAACGGCCGAACGAGAAACAATCTCTGAACGTGCTTGCTATTCGAGGTCGTATAGATTCTGAAAAGACATACGTCCTGGAAAATTCGCACCACGCACCAAACACCACCGACGGTTTGTGGTGCTTGTTGTTTTGTGTCTTTGGCCAAAATGTTAAATCTATCGTATCTTTTGACTCATAGCGCTGATTTAGTCACTATTTTTTTAAAGCGTGTATTTTTTTTAGATCTATCCATTGGCAAACCACCGTAAGCGGTTTGTGCTAAATATGTTTCGTAACGAGACCTCTTGATGTGCGTAGAGGTGTATACAAAATAGTTATATTTTTACAAGAAAAATACTATTAAATACGATACAATTTTACACAAGTTATTTGTTTATTTATAGAGTGGATATACCTAAACCTTGCTACAACACTTATAGGCAGTGTACCTAATCGTACAGTAGTGTAGTTTTTAGTAAGTCCGGTTCGTCCACAGGGAACTCGCCAAGTTTAACGCTATATTTTTAACTTATAATTGTAAAAATACAAAAATATATATAAGTAGTATTATTATTATAAAAGGGGGTTTTTACCGTTTAATGACCGGTTTGTCGATTTTAAAACTTAAGTCTCAGTTAAAACCTAATGTAAAATATTAAATATATAAAAGACTTAATTTAAAGCGTAAAGTAAATAACATGAATAAAATTGCGATAAATAAAAGTGCGATAAATAAAATTGCGATAATTAAAAAGTACGATAATTAAAAGTGCAATTAAATAAAGTGCGATAATTAAAAGTGCAATTAAATATAAAATAAAGGAAATTAAATATGAAATAAAGGAATTATGCTTATTTAAACTTCCGTAATCATGATGTTTGACGTGTTGATTTTAGTTTATTCCCATGGGTTAATTGTTCTTTGTCCTGGATTATTCAATATGTCCATACGGATTTGTCCATAATAGTCCATCAGTCATAATCAAAAAATGCGGAAGTCTTCGTCAAATTATTCTTATTCCCGAAGTCAAATATTCCAACTAATTGGGGATTCGAATTGTAACAACGTCTTAATACTTTGTTTAATGAATACACCAGGTTATCGACTGCGTGTAATCTAAGGTTTTATTACTTTGTTAACAATTAGACCAATTACCCTTGAATGTAATCCACCCCTGTTTCAACAAGTCTATTAACTATTAATCCAGTTCCGTGTCCGGTAAAATGAACAATTATTGGTATTTATAGATATCCCGCCCACCGTACCCGATTAAGCGTATGTGGTTATTTATAGATACATCAAATTATAACCTTTATATTAAATTAACGAGGTATCGTTAAGTTAATATAAAACCCATTAATAGTCCATAGTCTAATTTCCACAAATGTCGTTCTTTTATCCAAACCCCAATTATGGTCCAAAGCCCAATTACCCAATTTTAATATTTAACCCAACATCACGATTACTTCGGCATTAAATAAGCATAATAATAACTTAGCTACGAGACATTAATTTAAAAAGGTTGAATATAACTTACAATGATTAAAAATAGCATAGCGTTACACGGACAGAATTTCGACTTACACCCTTACAACATTCGCTAACATACCCTTATTATTAAAATTAAAATTAAAATTAAAATTAAAATTAAAATTAAAATTATAATTATATATATATATATATATATATATATATATATATATATATATATATATATATATATATATATATATATATATATATATATATATATATATACGAGTGAGAGACAGATAAAGAAAAAGATGTTTTACATTTGCACAAAACTGCGCTTTTTATAGGAATGTGACCTGACACTGTTCACCATGCGATCGCATGGTTTTATAACTGCCAGGCCATGCGATCGCATGGCCTGCTTTTCCAGTTCACATGACTTTGTTTGCATCTTGCCGACGGTTTATAAATATATATATAATATATAAATAATTTTAAGAATTATTTAAATATTATATTATATTTATGTGCATAGTTGACTTGTAATTTTTAGTCCGTTGCGTCGAGCATTGAGAGTTGACTCTGGTCCTGGTTCCGGATTTTCGAACATCCTTGCGTACAATTTAATATCTTGTACTTTGCGTTTTGCGTCTTGTACTCTTGTAATTTCGAGACGTTTCTCATCAATAATTTGAACCACTTTGATTGTACTTTGTACTTTTTAGCTTTTTGGTCGTTTGCGTCTTCAATTCGTCGAATCTGTCTTTTGTCTTCAACTTTTATTATTTAAATGAATATCACTTGTAAATAGAACAATTGCAACTAAAAGCTTGTCTTTCTTGAGGGATAATGCTATGAAATATATGTTCGTTTTTAGCATTATCAAATATTCCCACACTTGAGCGTTGCTTGTCCTCAAGCAATATACTCTTGAAATAAAAACACTAGAATCACTTCTTTATTCTTCACACTTTGTACATCAGTGATTTCTATACGGCGGTATAAACAATGCTAGTAACGTTGTGGTTTACAGTCCCACATGACTATGAAATTTAGATCCTTAAGGAAATTGGATCTTTATGAAAACATTTGATCTTTTGAAAATACAATCTAGCTTTTACCCTAGATAAGTTTTCCGGAATAACCCTTCACCGGTATTTGCAAAATATTTTTGTGGGTTTGTGGGTTTCAGATTTGAAAATTTTAGCTCAAAACTTATGGTTTTGTGTCACCCACTTGCTAACATTGTATTGGGAAAGCAACACGTCCAGTATACTTGCTCCGTATATTACCTTTCGGTAAACTACCATCCGGTTGTAAAGGAAAGCGTTGAACAAGCAACTGTTAAGGCAATGTCCCATGACATGCTTTTAATTATGGTCTATAACGTGTCGGATGCAATTACTATCCTTTGTAGGAGTAATAGTAAAGCTCCCCCTATAGTTTTTCGGTCTGGCACAAGGTCCTGTCTTCGATCATGCTATGCAACTACCGTTCTTACGGTTGACACCCGATTTGGTTCAGGTGACCTAATGAATTCCAGGTGAATTTCTAGGATTTTACGTTCAATGGTAATGAACGTATTAAAAATGGGTTTTCAGAAAACAAATCGGTTTGTAATTTTGATCAAAATATTTTCTCGTTCAAGCTCTAGTTTAGATATCATCGAATTCCATGAGTTTGAATTCTCAATCTTTAAAAGTCAATCTCAAGAATTGAGTAATATCAGACTTAAAAGCTGATTTTTGATTTTTTAAGGAGATTATCCTTTCTGGGAATCTGATTCATTAGTCTTATCAAGCTAATTTGCACGGTGCCCTCCCCATTTTACGAGACAGATCCTCTCATGGTTAGGATAAGTCTGACCACTTGGCGACCCTGTTTGATGCTGAGGTCCGTGGATTTCCAGCTGATTTTCTAGAAAACTTTTCAAGGTTTTTCGTAGACTCTACAACTAGTCTGGACGACAACTTCCTGACCTAAATCAAGAAGCGCGTTTCTTTTTCGGAAGACTTTACTTCCTTTTAATGATGAAATTGATTCATCGTGTAGATCCATCTTTCTTTCAAATATCTTACAATATACCGGGTAAAACGGTTAATTTTGTCCAAAACAAAAGTATCTTCAATTATTTGTACAAAAATATGTGATATATGTTTTAAATAACTTGGTAAATTTTTCCCACACTTGGGTTTTATTTTCCTTTCTTTGCCTTTTTATTGTCCTCTATTCCATTTTAAATGAATTCTAACATTTTAGGTTGTTTCTCAATTTATGTCCTTTCCGAGGTAACAATAATTTCGGTGTTAACACCTAGTTTTATCGTTCATAAATATGTATAAACATGATTTTGAATTCATTTAATTGAAAATTTTACTAGAATTGGGTAGTCAGTATATAAGACTAGGGTTGTTCTTTATTATCAGAGAGCACTAGATTCTAATACAACTACTGTGTTACTAGTATTTTTAATGGTAACCAAGTGTTTAAGTAAAAAAAAATAATTTAAAAATCCGAAATAATTTAAACCCTTCCCACACTTGAGATCTTGCAATGCCCACATTTGCAAGAAATCAGTAACAATTTAAATTATTGAGGGTGATTAGCGTAGAAAAATGATTAAATTTTACCAAAGTTTCCAAACATATTGGCGTTTGTTTGTTGAATGATAAATGGTGCACATCATTTGGTCATTCCTGTAGTGACCCGAACTTTTCCATGTTTATATATATTAATTGAGATTGATGTTTACATGATTAAATGTTTCCAACATGTTAAGCAATCAAACTTGTTAAGACTTGATTAATTGAAATAGGTTTCATATAGACAATTGACCACCCAAGTTGACCGGTGATTCACGAACGTTAAAACTTGTAAAAAACTATATGATGACATATATATGGTTATATATATAGTTAACATGATATTATGATAAGTAAACATATCATTAATTATATTAACAATGAACTACATATGTAAAAACAAGACTACTAACTTAATGATTTTGAAACGAGACATATATGTAACGTTTATCGTTGTAACGACATTTAATGTATATATATCATATTAAGAGATATTCGTACATCATAATATCATGATAATATAATAATTTAAAATCTCTTTTGTTATTATAAACATTGGGTTAACAACATTTAACAAGATCGTTAACCTAAAGGTTTCAAAACAACACTTACATGTAACGACTAACGATGACTTAACGACTCAGTTAAAATGTATATACATGTAGTGTTTTAATATGTATTTATACACTTTTGAAAGACTTCAATACACTTATCAAAATACTTCTACTTAACAAAAATGCTTACAATTACATTCTCGTTCAGTTTCATCAACAATTCTACTCGTATGCACCCGTATTCGTACTCGTACAATACACAGCTTTTAGATGTATGTACTATTGGTATATACACTCCAATGATCAGCTCTTAGCAGCCCATGTGAGTCACCTAACACATGTGGGAACCATCATTTGGCAACTAGCATGAAATATCTCATAAGATTACAAAAATATGAGTAATCATTCATGACTTATTTACATGAAAACAAAATTACATATCCTTTATATCTAATCCATACACCAACGACCAAAAACACCTACAAACACTTTCATTCTTCAATTTTCTTCATCTAATTGAACTCTCTCAAGTTCTATCTTCAAGTTCTAAGTGTTCTTCATAAATTCCAAAAGTTCTAGTTTCATAAAATCAAGAATACTTTCAAGTTTGCTAGCTCACTTCCAATCTTGTAAGGTGATCATCCAACCTCAAGAAATCTTTGTTTCTTACAGTAGGTTATCATTCTAATACAAGGTAATAATCATATTCAAACTTTGGTTCAATTTCTATAACTATAACAATCTTATTTCAAGTGATGATCTTACTTGAACTTGTTTTCGTGTCATGATTTTGCTTCAAGAACTTTGAGCCATCTAAGGATCCATTGAAGCTAGATCCATTTTTCTCTTTTCCAGTAGGTTCATCCAAGGAACTTAAGGTAGTAATGATGTTCATAACATCATTCGATTCATACATATAAAGCTATCTTATTCGAAGGTTTAAACTTGTAATCACTAGAACATAGTTTAGTTAATTCTAAACTTGTTCGCAAACAAAAGTTAATCCTTCTAACTTGACTTTTAAAATCAACTAAACACATGTTCTATATCTATATGATATGCTAACTTAATGATTTAAAACCTGGAAACACGAAAAACACCGTAAAACCGGATTTACGCCGTCGTAGTAACACCGCGGGCTGTTTTGGGTTAGTTAATTAAAAACTATGATAAACTTTGATTTAAAAGTTGTTATTCTGAGAAAATGATTTTTATTATGAACATGAAACTATATCCAAAAATTATGGTTAAACTCAAAGTGGAAGTATGTTTTCTAAAATGGTCATCTAGACGTCGTTCTTTCGACTGAAATGACTACCTTTACAAAAACGACTTGTAACTTATTTTTCCGACTAGAAACCTATACTTTTTTTGTTTAGATTCATAAAATAGAGTTCAATATGAAACCATAGCAATTTGATTCACTCAAAACGGATTTAAAATGAAGAAGTTATGGGTAAAACAAGATTGGATAATTTTTCTCATTTTAGCTACGTGAAAATTGGTAACAAATCTATTCCAACCATAACTTAATCAACTTGTATTATATATTATGTAATCTTGAGATACCATAGACACGTATACAATGTTTCGACCTATCATGTCGACACATCTATATATATTTCGGAACAACCATAGACACTCTATATGTGAATGTTGGAGTTAGCTATACAGGGTTGAGGTTGATTCCAAAATATATATAGTTTGAGTTGTGATCAATACTGAGATACGTATACACTGGGTCGTGGATTGATTCAAGATAATATTTATCGATTTATTTCTGTACATCTAACTGTGGACAACTAGTTGTAGGTTACTAACGAGGACAGCTGACTTAATAAACTTAAAACATCAAAATATATTAAAAGTGTTGTAAATATATTTTGAACATACTTTGATATATATGTATATATTGTTATAGGTTCGTGAATCAACCAGTGGCCAAGTCTTACTTCCCGACGAAGTAAAAATCTGTGAAAGTGAGTTATAGTCCCACTTTTAAAATCTAATATTTTTGGGATGAGAATACATGCAGGTTTTATAAATGATTTACAAAATAGACACAAGTACGTGAAACTACATTCTATGGTTGAATTATCGAAATCGAATATGCCCCTTTTTATTAAGTCTGGTAATCTAAGAATTAGGGAACAGACACCCTAATTGACGCGAATCCTAAAGATAGATCTATTGGGCCTAACAAACCCCATCCAAAGTACCGGATGCTTTAGTACTTCGAAATTTATATCATATCCGAAGGGTGTCCCGGAATGATGGGGATATTCTTATATATGCATCTTGTTATTGTCGGTTACCAGGTGTTCACCATATGAATGATTTTTATCTCTATGTATGGGATGTGTATTGAAATATGAAATCTTGTGGTCTATTGTTACGATTTGATATATATAGGTTAAACCTATAACTCACCAACATTTTTGTTGACGTTTTAAGCATGTTTATTCTCAGGTGATTATTAAGAGCTTCCGCTGTCGCATACTTAAATAAGGACAAGATTTGGAGTCCATGCTTGTATGATATTGTGTAAAAACTGCATTCAAGAAACTTATTTTGTTGTAACATATTTGTATTGTAAACCATTATGTAATGGTCGCGTGTAAACAGGATATTTTAGATTATCATTATTTGATAATCTACGTAAAGCTTTTTAAACCTTTATTGATGAAATGAAGGTTATGGTTTGTTTAAAAATGAATGCAGTCTTTGAAAAACGTCTCATATAGAGGTCAAAACCTCGCAACGAAATCAACTAATATGGAACGTTTTTAATCAATAAGAACGGGACATTTCAGTTGGTATCCGAGCGTTGGTCTTAGAGAACAAGAAAATTTGCATTAGTGTGTCTTATCGAGTTTGTTAGGATGCATTAGTGAGTCTGGACTTCGACCGTGTTTTCTTTAAAAATGATTGCTTAACATTTTTGTTGGAAACTATATATTTTTAACATATGAATATTATGTGATATATTAATCTCTTAACGTGTTTGATATTATATGATAGATGTCTACCTCTAGAACAAGTCCCATTGACTCACCTAATAATAATGAAGAGTCAAATGTAAATTGGAATGATTTGTGGACTGATTCACAAGTTCCCGAAGAGGAACCGGAAGAAGAGTCGGAACCGGAAGAAGAGTCGGAACCGGAAGAAGAATCGGAACCGGATGAAGAAATAGAACCGGTGGGGGAAATAATAAAACGGTTAAGTAAAAGAAAATCCTCAACCAACCGACCAAAGTTAATTATGGTCAATGGTGTTTCCGCCAAGGAAGCAAAATATTGGGAGGATTACCAATTCTCCGATGAATCGGATTCCGACGAGAATTCCGATGATGTTATAGAAATTACCCCAACTGAATTTAAAAAGGCAAAAGAAAATAATAAGGGAAAGGGCATAAAAATAGAGAAATCTAATTCCAACCCCGATGAACTTTATATGTATCGTCAACCCCCGAAGTCCTTAAGTTGTAACAATGACCCGGGAACCTCTAAACCACCAGGTTTTTCTAAACCAATGTGGACAACGACGGCTCGTATTAGGGGAACATCATATATCCCTAGAAACTTGGCAAAACGAACCAAAACCGAAGAAGAAGAAACGAGCGAGTCGGAATAAGATAGTTGTATTCGTGTGGTGTAATATATGGAATATAGTGTTCTTATGCTTTATGATATATGTAAAAATTGCTTGTATTAATAAGTATTTTTTTTATGAATCTAACTCTTGTCTATTTTACAGTTTAAAAACACAAAATGGATAGACAACCCAATATTTTAAGAGACCTACCCGGAGACATGATTGATGAAATCTTGTCTAGAGTCGGCCAGAATTCTTCGGCACAACTATTTAAGGCGAGATCAGTTTGTAAGACATTCGAAGAACGTTCCAAGAATGTCTTGGTTTATAAGAGACTTTCATTTGAAAGATGGGGGATATCACATTGGGAAACCCATAAGTTACGATGTGTTTACTTTGACGCATATATTGCGGGGAACCCAAATGCTATTTTACGCAACGGGTTAAGAAATTATTTTGACTCAATATATCCGAATATTGGACTTCGTGATTTAGAAAAAGCGGCTAACATGCAACATAAAGAAGCATGTTATGCTTACGGATTAGTAATGTTCGCTTCTCACCAAAGTGAGAACAAGAACATCGGGCTACAACTATTAAACAAAACGTTTCCACAAGTGACGGAGTCGGTAATTGGGGTAAGAAATGAGGTTTTTAGATTATTACGGGACTGTTGGACATTACGTAACCCTCGTCCCTTTGATGACGTTACAACACGCTGTCTTATCAACGGCCATAACGGTTATGTTGCACAAGACCAAGGATGGGAAGTAGTCCTAGTAAAACCAGAATGCATGACTTGTTTCTGGACGTATGAATTACGTGTCTTTATTGCCTTTGCTGAACGACTTGTGTACTAGCTAGAATTGTCTTCACAACTATCTTGTATCAAAGTTATTGTGTGCTATATTTCATGCTTTATGTAAAATAAGCGGTATTGTAAGTTTGTAAAATATTGTATAAAAGTTTGAACGTGAAATATTATTATAATCAGTTTTTCATATAGAATTGTAGTAGTTGAATTGTATATTAGCTACTAAGTATGAACTTAACGGGTAGGTACTACCCGAATTTAAACTTATAAAACGCTAATATGAAGAAAAAGCTTTTATAAATGAGTTCATATTATGCTACGAAATACTATTAACTACTCTTAATATTCTGTATGATTAACTTGTTCCATTTAACTATTTTGAAGGAAATGGCAACGACTACTCGACACACCGTGAATATGAATGAAGAGGAATTCCGTACTTTTCTAGCTTCAAACATAGCCGCAGTACAGGCTGCGCTACATACCAACAATAACCTTGGATCTAGCAGTACAGGAAATCGTGTAGGATGCACCTACAAAGAATTCACTGCCTGCAAACCTTTGGAATTTGATGGAACCGAAGGACCGATCGGATTGAAACGGTGGACCGAGAAGGTTGAATCGGTGTTTGCCATAAGTAAGTGTACTGAAGAGGACAAAGTGAAGTACGCTACGCATACCTTCACAGGTTCTGCGTTAACATGGTGGAATACCTATCTAGAGCAAGTGGGACAAGATGATGCGTACGCACTACCGTGGTCAGCATTCAAGCACTTGATGAACGAGAAGTACCGTCCCAGAACCGAGGTCAATAAGCTCAAGACAGAACTTAGAGGGTTACGAACACAAGGATTTGATATTACCACGTACGAAAGACGATTCACAGAATTGTGCCTATTGTGTCCGGGAGCATTCGAAGATGAGGAAGAGAAGATCGACGCGTTTGTGAAAGGATTACCGGAAAGAATCCAAGAAGATATAAGTTCACACGAGCCCGCCTCAATACAACAGGCATGTAGAATGGCTCACAAACTAGTGAACCAGATTGAAGAAAGAATTAAAGAACAGACTGCTGAAGAGGCCAATGTGAAGCAAGTCAAAAGAAAGTGGGAGGAAAACGGTGATAAGAATCACCAATACAACAACAACAGCAATTACAACAATAATCGCAACAATTATCCCAACAATCGCAACATCAATCGCAACTACAACAAACGGCCCAACAACAACAACAAAAACAACAACAACAACAACAACAACAGCAACTACAACAATCATCCCAACAACAACAATAACCGCAACAACAACAACAATCAGAAGCAACTATGCCAAAGGTGTGAAAAGAATCACTCGGGGTTCTGCACCAAATTTTGCAACAAGTGTAAAAGAAATGGTCATAGCGCGGCGAAGTGTGAGGTCTACGGACCAGGGGTTAATAGAACGAAAGGAACAAATGGTGTCGGAACGAGTAATGGAGGAGCAAGTAGTGTCGGAGCAAGTTATGCCAATGTAGTTTGTTATAAATGTGGAAAACCAGGCCACATTATTAGAAATTGCCCGAACCAGGAGAACACGAATGGACAAGGCCGTGGAAGAGTTTTCAATATTAATGCGGTAGAGGCACAGGAAGACCCGGAGCTTGTTACGGGTACGTTTCTTATTGACAATAAATCTGCTTACGTTTTATTTGATTCGGGTGCGGATAGAAGCTATATGAGTAGAGATTTTTGTGCTAAATTAAGTTGTCCATTGACGCCTTTGGATAGTAAATTTTTACTCGAATTAGCAAATGGTAAATTAATTTCAGCAGATAATATATGTCGGAATCGAGAAATTAAACTGGTTAGCGAAACATTTAAGATTGATTTGATACCAGTAGAGTTAGGGAGTTTTGATGTGATAATCGGTATGGACTGGTTGAAAGAAGTGAAAGCGGAGATCGTTTGTTACAAAAATGCAATTCGCATTATACGAGAAAAAGGAAAACCCTTAATGGTGTACGGAGAAAAGGGCAACACGAAGCTACATCTTATTAGTAATTTGAAGGCACAAAAACTAATAAGAAAAGGTTGCTATGCTGTTCTAGCACACGTCGAGAAAGTACAAATTGAAGAAAAGAGCATCAATGATGTTCCCATTGCAAAAGAATTTCCCGATGTATTTCCGAAAGAATTACCGGGATTACCCCCACATCGATCCGTTGAATTTCAAATAGATCTTGTACCAGGAGCTGCACCAATAGCTCGTGCTCCTTACAGACTCGCACCCAGCGAGATGAAAGAACTGCAAAGCCAATTACAAGAACTTTTAGAGCGTGGTTTCATTCGACCAAGCACATCACCGTGGGGAGCTCCTGTTTTGTTTGTCAAGAAGAAAGATGGTACATTCAGGTTGTGTATCGACTACCGAGAGTTGAACAAACTTACCATCAAGAACCGCTACCCACTACCGAGAATCGACGACTTATTTGATCAACTACAAGGCTCGTCTGTTTATTCAAAGATTGACTTACGTTCCGGGTATCATCAAATGCGGGTGAAAGAAGATGATATTCCAAAGACTGCTTTCAGAACACGTTACGGTCATTACGAGTTTATGGTCATGCCGTTTGGTTTAACTAATGCACCAGCTGTGTTCATGGACCTTATGAACCGAGTGTGTGGACCATACCTTGACAAGTTTGTCATTGTTTTCATTGATGACATACTTATTTACTCAAAGAATGACCAAGAACACGGTGAACATTTGAGAAAGGTGTTAGAAGTATTGAGGAAGGAAGAATTGTACGCTAAGTTTTCAAAGTGTGCATTTTGGTTGGAAGAAGTTCAATTCCTCGGTCACATAGTGAACAAAGAAGGTATTAAGGTGGATCCGGCAAAGATAGAAACTGTTGAAAAGTGGGAAACCCCGAAAACTCCGAAACACATACGCCAGTTTTTAGGACTAGCTGGTTACTACAGAATGTTCATCCAAGACTTTTCCAGAATAGCAAAACCCTTGACTGCATTAACGCATAAAGGGAAGAAATTTGAATGGAATGATGAACAAGAGAAAGCGTTTCAGTTATTGAAGAAAAAGCTAACTACGGCACCTATATTGTCATTGCCTGAAGGGAATTATGATTTTGTGATTTATTGTGACGCATCAAAGCAAGGTCTCGGTTGTGTATTAATGCAACGAACGAAGGTGATTGCTTATGCGTCTAGACAATTGAAGATTCACGAACAAAATTATACGACGCATGATTTGGAATTAGGCGCGGTTGTTTTTGCATTAAAGACTTGGAGGCACTACTTATATGGGGTCAAAAGTATTATATATACCGACCACAAAAGTCTTCAACACATATTTAATCAGAAACAACTGAATATGAGGCAGCGTAGGTGGATTGAATTATTGAATGATTACGATTTTGAGATTCGTTACCACCCGGGGAAGGCAAATGTGGTAGCCGATGCCTTGAGCAGGAAGGATAGAGAACCCATTCGAGTAAAATCTATGAATATAATGATTCATAATAACATTACTACTCAAATAAAGGAGGCGCAACAAGGAGTTTTAAAAGAGGGAAATTTAAAGGATGAAATACCCAAAGGATCGGAGAAGCATCTTAATATTCGGGAAGATGGAACCCGGTATAGGGCTGAAAGGATTTGGGTACCAAAATTTGGAGATATGAGAGAAATGGTACTTAGAGAAGCTCATAAAACCAGATACTCAATACATCCTGGAACGGGGAAGATGTACAAGGATCTCAAGAAACATTTTTGGTGGCCGGGTATGAAAGCCGATGTTGCTAAATACGTAGGAGAATGTTTGACGTGTTCTAAGGTCAAAGCTGAGCATCAGAAACCATCAAGTCTACTTCAACAACCCGAAATCCCGGAATGGAAATGGGAAAACATTACCATGGATTTCATCACTAAATTGCCAAGGACTGCAAGTGGTTTTGATACTATTTGGGTAATAGTTGATCGTCTCACCAAATCAGCACACTTCCTACCAATAAGAGAAGATGACAAGATGGAGAAGTTAGCACGACTGTATTTGAAGGAAGTCGTCTCCAGACATGGAATACCAATCTCTATTATCTCTGATAGGGATGGCAGATTTATTTCAAGATTCTGGCAGACATTACAGCAAGCATTAGGAACTCGTCTAGACATGAGTACTGCCTATCATCCACAAACTGATGGGCAGAGCGAAAGGACGATACAAACACTTGAAGACATGCTACGAGCATGTGTTATTGATTTCGGAAACAGTTGGGATCGACATCTACCGTTAGCAGAATTTTCCTACAACAACAGCTACCATTCAAGCATTGAGATGGCGCCGTTTGAAGCACTTTATGGTAGAAAGTGCAGGTCTCCGATTTGTTGGAGTGAGGTGGGGGATAGACAGATTACGGGTCCGGAGATTATACAAGAAACTACCGAGAAGATCATCCAAATTCAACAACGGTTGAAAACCGCCCAAAGTCGACAAAAGAGCTACGCTGACATTAAAAGAAAAGATATAGAATTTGAAATTGGAGAGATGGTCATGCTTAAAGTTTCACCTTGGAAAGGCGTTGTTCGATTTGGTAAACGAGGGAAATTAAATCCAAGGTATATTGGACCATTCAAGATTATTGATCGTGTCGGACCAGTAGCTTACCGACTTGAGTTACCTCAACAACTCGCGGCTGTACATAACACATTCCACGTCTCGAATTTGAAGAAATGTTTTGCTAAAGAAGATCTCACTATTCCGTTAGATGAAATCCAAATCAACGAAAAACTCCAATTCATCGAAGAACCCGTCGAAATAATGGATCGTGAGGTTAAAAGACTTAAGCAAAACAAGATACCAATTGTTAAGGTTCGATGGAATGCTCGTAGAGGACCCGAGTTCACCTGGGAGCGTGAAGATCAGATGAAGAAGAAATACCCGCATCTATTTCCAGAAGATTCGTCAACACCTTCAACAGCTTAAAATTTCGGGACGAAATTTATTTAACGGGTAGGTACTGTAGTGACCCGAACTTTTCCATGTTTATATATATTAATTGAGATTGATGTTTACATGATTAAATGTTTCCAACATGTTAAGCAATCAAACGTGTTAAGACTTGATTAATTGAAATAGGTTTCATATAGACAATTGACCACCCAAGTTGACCGGTGATTCACGAACGTTAAAACTTGTAAAAAACTATATGATGACATATATATGGTTATATATATAGTTAACATGATATTATGATAAGTAAAAATATCATTAATTATATTAACAATGAACTACATATGTAAAAACAAGACTACTAACTTAATGATTTTGAAACGAGACATATATGTAACGTTTATCGTTGTAACGACATTTAATGTATATATATCATATTAAGAGATATTCGTACATCATAATATCATGATAATATAATAATTTAAAATCTCTTTTGTTATTATAAACATTGGGTTAACAACATTTAACAAGATCGTTAACCTAAAGGTTTCAAAACAACACTTACATGTAACGACTAACGATGACTTAACGACTCAGTTAAAATGTATATACATGTAGTGTTTTAATATGTATTTATACACTTTTGAAAGACTTCAATACACTTATCAAAATACTTCTACTTAACAAAAATGCTTACAATTACATTCTCGTTCAGTTTCATCAACAATTCTACTCGTATGCACCCGTATTCGTACTCGTACAATACACAGCTTTTAGATGTATGTACTATTGGTATATACACTCCAATGATCAGCTCTTAGCAGCCCATGTGAGTCACCTAACACATGTGGGAACCATCATTTGGCAACTAGCATGAAATATCTCATAAGATTACAAAAATATGAGTAATCATTCATGACTTATTTACATGAAAACAAAATTACATATCCTTTATATCTAATCCATACACCAACGACCAAAAACACCTACAAACACTTTCATTCTTCAATTTTCTTCATCTAATTGAACTCTCTCAAGTTCTATCTTCAAGTTCTAAGTGTTCTTCATAAATTCCAAAAGTTCTAGTTTCATAAAATCAAGAATACTTTCAAGTTTGCTAGCTCACTTCCAATCTTGTAAGGTGATCATCCAACCTCAAGAAATCTTTGTTTCTTACAGTAGGTTATCATTCTAATACAAGGTAATAATCATATTTAAACTTTGGTTCAATTTCTATAACTATAACAATCTTATTTCAAGTGATGATCTTACTTGAACTTGTTTTCGTGTCATGATTTTGCTTCAAGAACTTTGAGCCATCTAAGGATCCATTGAAGCTAGATCCATTTTTCTCTTTTCTAGTAGGTTCATCCAAGGAACTTAAGGTAGTAATGATGTTCATAACATCATTCGATTCATACATATAAAGCTATCTTATTCGAAGGTTTAAACTTGTAATCACTAGAACATAGTTTAGTTAATTCTAAACTTGTTCGCAAACAAAAGTTAATCCTTCTAACTTGACTTTTAAAATCAACTAAACACATGTTCTATATCTATATGATATGCTAACTTAATGATTTAAAACCTGGAAACACGAAAAACACCGTAAAACCGGATTTACGCCGTCGTAGTAACACCGCGGGCTGTTTTGGGTTAGTTAATTAAAAACTATGATAAACTTTGATTTAAAAGTTGTTATTCTGAGAAAATGATTTTTATTATGAACATGAAACTATATCCAAAAATTATGGTTAAACTCAAAGTGGAAGTATGTTTTCTAAAATGGTCATCTAGACGTCGTTCTTTCGACTGAAATGACTACCTTTACAAAAACGACTTGTAACTTATTTTTCCGACTAGAAACCTATACTTTTTTTGTTTAGATTCATAAAATAGAGTTCAATATGAAACCATAGCAATTTGATTCACTCAAAACGGATTTAAAATGAAGAAGTTATGGGTAAAACAAGATTGGATAATTTTTCTCATTTTAGCTACGTGAAAATTGGTAACAAATCTATTCCAACCATAACTTAATCAACTTGTATTATATATTATGTAATCTTGAGATACCATAGACACGTATACAATGTTTCGACCTATCATGTCGACACATCTATATATATTTCGGAACAACCATAGACACTCTATATGTGAATGTTGGAGTTAGCTATACAGGGTTGAGGTTGATTCCAAAATATATATAGTTTGAGTTGTGATCAATACTGAGATACGTATACACTGGGTCGTGGATTGATTCAAGATAATATTTATCGATTTATTTCTGTACATCTAACTGTGGACAACTAGTTGTTGGTTACTAACGAGGACAGCTGACTTAATAAACTTAAAACATCAAAATATATTAAAAGTGTTGTAAATATATTTTGAACATACTTTGATATATATGTATATATTGTTATAGGTTCGTGAATCAACCAGTGGCCAAGTCTTACTTCCCGACGAAGTAAAAATCTGTGAAAGTGAGTTATAGTCCCACTTTTAAAATCTAATATTTTTGGGATGAGAATACATGCAGGTTTTATAAATGATTTACAAAATAGACACAAGTACGTGAAACTACATTCTATGGTTGAATTATCGAAATCGAATATGCCCCTTTTTATTAAGTCTGGTAATCTAAGAATTAGGGAACAGACACCCTAATTGACGCGAATCCTAAAGATAGATCTATTGGGCCTAACAAACCCCATCCAAAGTACCGGATGCTTTAGTACTTCGAAATTTATATCATATCCGAAGGGTGTCCCGGAATGATGGGGATATTCTTATATATGCATCTTGTTATTGTCGGTTACCAGGTGTTCACCATATGAATGATTTTTATCTCTATGTATGGGATGTGTATTGAAATATGAAATCTTGTGGTCTATTGTTACGATTTGATATATATAGGTTAAACCTATAACTCACCAACATTTTTGTTGACGTTTTAAGCATGTTTATTCTCAGGTGATTATTAAGAGCTTCCGCTGTCGCATACTTAAATAAGGACAAGATTTGGAGTCCATGCTTGTATGATATTGTGTAAAAACTGCATTCAAGAAACTTATTTTGTTGTAACATATTTGTATTGTAAACCATTATGTAATGGTCGCGTGTAAACAGGATATTTTAGATTATCATTATTTGATAATCTACGTAAAGCTTTTTAAACCTTTATTGATGAAATGAAGGTTATGGTTTGTTTAAAAATGAATGCAGTCTTTGAAAAACGTCTCATATAGAGGTCAAAACCTCGCAACGAAATCAACTAATATGGAACGTTTTTAATCAATAAGAACGGGACATTTCAATTCCGTCTTGTTGTTACATCACATTTGTTTTTCGTTTTGTCGTCAAAATTAATAGCTTTTACTGAACTTAATGCCCGTCTTTGAAAATGCGCTGTTTTACCCTGTTGTATACAATTGACAATATACATACATACAAATATAAACATGCATGGTAATTTGAAATGGGACTTAAAATCCCACTTTCAAATCAAATATGAAATATTAGTACAACATAATAAAAATATTAAACATTACATAAAAGTATCAATATTTGTATGTTTAAACATAAATAAATAAAAATAATAAAAAATAAAAATCATAGAAATCACCAACGGGAACTATATCAATCTGGATAGGGGTTCTAGTTCATGTCATCGGTCGGGTTCCATGGTTGGTGATAGGTGTACTGGTAGGCCTGGTTAGGGTCGTAGAGAGTATATGGTGGTCTCATCTCGGGCTGGTGTGGAGGATAGTAATCAGGTCGGGTCGGTACGTAGTGATTCTGAGCTGACAGCCGGCTCATGATCTGACGCTGATGATAGTCCCATCTATCATGTTGTCGTTACCTGAAATGCTCGTAATCATTCCGGGCTTGCCACTGCTCCATTGACTAAATATCTCCTCGTTTGTCATTTCCACCTCATCTACATGCTGGTAGATGTCAGTCATAGCCTCCCTAATGACATCCCTAATGTCATCCTCTTCCTCTATTTCCTCATCTGAACCTCTCTCTACCTGAGGATGACTACCTTCATAGGGTACTGCCTGGTTGCGTCTGCTCTTTAATACATTAGCACCCTGATAGACCTTCAATCCTAAAGGTTCAACCTGTTCCCTACATACCAAAAGTAGACCCCCTTGGTCCCTATCTACACCCAAATACTCTCCAATGAGAGTAACAAAAATACCTCCTTCTATTATTCCCCCTTCTTGTATTCCTTCCACCATCTTAGCCAAAAAAAAAACCAACACAGTAAGAGATATTAACAAAGCCTTTTGGGTCTCGAATACACTTTAGGTAAAATAAATCATGTAAGGTCATTTTCTCCTTATTGTGACCTCTCTGTGTAATCGAGTTAGCCAAAAATCTATGAATTATACGAAGTTCGACTTTGTTAATATGTAAGTAGGAGTGTTTTTCTCCCAGCATAAAAACATTATAATCTGACATACGCCTCCAGACGGCGTTCGCGTCAAAATTTCTATCTACCCTTTCACCACGATAAATCAAATTCATACAATCGGGTAGTAGTAATTCACCAGGAGTATATATCTGCAAAGCCCTGGCCATGTCCAGCATGGACATCCTGTACATCCTACAGCCAAGTATAAATCTAAGAAAACTTCTATCATCTAATCTATCTACATCTGCATTTAACGCTATAGTACTCATAAGCACAATACACCATTCCTTATATACAGGTCTACGAATGGTGAATAGACGTTCCCAATCGGGAAAAGAAGAACTGCCATAACTTTGGATCAGATGCTCCCTAACTGAGTTAACTAGTTGGACCCTTTCTAAAGGCTCCCAATCGATTACCCTCGGCACTTCTACATTTTTCGATATCAGTTTGAATTTGTTACTTTGATATGTCAGGTAATCTCTCCAGCTTCTATCAAATCTCAGATTAGGATTCAACGTGTGTTCAGGAATCGTTGGGAATTCCACAGGCGGATGCATCGAAATATTATGTGAAATGTCCCGTTCTTATTGATTAAAAACGTTCCATATTAATTGATTTCGTTGCGAGGTTTTGACCTCTATATGAGACGTTTTTCAAAGACTGCATTCATTTTAAAACAAACCATAACCTTTATTTCATCAATAAAGGTTTAAAAAGTTTTACGTAGATTATCAAATAATGATAATCTAAAATATCCTGTTTACACACGACCATTACATAATGGTTTACAATACAAATATGTTACAACAAAATAAGTTTCTTGAATGCAGTTTTTACACAATATCATACAAGCATGGACTCCAAATCTCGTCCTTATTTAAGTATGCGACAGCGGAAGCTCTTAATAATCACCTGAGAATAAACATGCTTAAAACGTCAACAAAAATGTTGGTGAGTTATAGGTTTAACCTATATATATCAAATCATAATAATAGACCACAAGATTTCTTATTTCAATACACATCCCATACATAGAGATAAAAATCATTCATATGGTGAACACCTGGTAACCGACATTAACAAGATGCATATATAAGAATATCCCCATCATTCCGGGACACCCTTCGGATATGATATAAATTTCGAAGTACTAAAGCATCCGGTACTTTGGATGGGGTTTGTTAGGCCCAATAGATCTATCTTTAGGATTCGCGTCAATTAGGGTGTCTGTTCCCTAATTCTTAGATTACCAGACTTAATAAAAAGGGGCATATTCGATTTCGATAATTCAACCATAGAATGTAGTTTCACGTACTTGTGTCTATTTTGTAAATCATTTATAAAACCTGCATGTATTCTCATCCCAAAAATATTAGATTTTAAAAGTGGGACTATAACTCACTTTCACATATTTTTACTTCGTCGGGAAGTAAGACTTGGCCACTGGTTGATTCACGAACTTATAACAATATATACATATATAACAAAGTATGTTCAAAATATATTTACAACACTTTTAATATATTTTGATGTTTTAAGTTTATTAAGTCAGCTGTCCTCGTTAGTAACCTACAACTAGTTGTCCACGGTTAGATGTACAGAAATAAATCGATAAATATTATCTTGAATCAATCCACGACCCAGTGTATACGTATCTCAGTATTGATCACAACTCAAACTATATATATTTTGGAATCAACCTCAACCCTGTATAGCTAACTCCAACATTCACATATAGAGTGTCTATGGTTGTTCCGAAATATATATAGATGTGTCGACATGATAGGTCGAAACATTGTATACGTGTCTATGGTATCTCAAGATTACATAATATACAATACAAGTTGATTAAGTTATGGTTGGAATAGATTTGTTACCAATTTTCACGTAGCTAAAATGAGAAAATTATTCAATCTTGTTTTACCCATAACTTCTTCATTTTAAATCCGTTTTGAGTGAATAAAATTGCTATGGTTTCATATTGAACTCTATTTTATGAATCTAAACAGAAAAAGTATAGGTTTATAGTCGGAAAAACAAGTTACAAGTCATTTTTGTAAAGGTAGTCATTTCAGTCGAAAGAACGACGTCTAGATGACCATTTTAGAAAACATACTTCCACTTTGAGTTTAACCATAATTTTTGGATATAGTTTCATGTTCATAATAAAAATCATTTTCTCAGAATAACAACTTTTAAATCAAAGTTTATCATAGTTTTTAATTAACTAACCCAAAACAGCCCGCGGTGTTACTACGACGGCGTAAATCCGGTTTTACGGTGTTTTTCGTGTTTTCAGGTTTTAAATCATTAAGTTAGCATATCATATAGATATAGAACATGTGTTTAGTTGATTTTAAAAGTCAAGTTAGAAGGATTAACTTTCGTTTGCGAACAAGTTTAGAATTAACTAAACTATGTTCTAGTGATTATAAGTTTTAACCTTCGAATAAGATAGCTTTATATGTATGAATCGAATGATGTTATGAACATCATTACTACCTTAAGTTCCTTGGATAAACCTACTAGAAAAGAGAAAAATGTATCTAGCTTCAACGGATCCTTGGATAGCTCGAAGTTCTTGAAGCAGAATCATGACACGAAAACAAGTTCAAGTAAGATCATCACTTGAAATAAGATTGTTATAGTTATAGAAATTGAACCAAAGTTTGAATATGATTATTACCTTGTATTAGAATGATAACCTACTGTAAGAAACAAAGATTTCTTGAGGTTGGATGATCACCTTACAAGATTGGAAGTGAGCTAGCAAACTTGAAAGTATTCTTGATTTTATGTAACTAGAACTTGTAGAATTTATGAAGGACACTTAGAACTTGAAGATAAAACTTGAGAGAGATCAATTAGATGAAGAAAATTGAAGAATGAAAGTGTTGGTAGGTGTTTTTAGTCGTTGGTGTATGGATTAGATATAAAGGATATGTAATTTTGTTTTCATGTAAATAAGTCATGAATGATTACTCATATTTTTGTAATTTTATGAGATATTTCATGCTAGTTGCCAAATGATGGTTCCCACATGTGTTAGGTGACTCACATGGGCTGCAAAGAGCTGATCATTGGAGTGTATATACCAATAGTACATACATCTAAAAGCTGTGTATTGTACGAGTACAAATACGGGTGCATACGAGTAGAATTGTTGATGAAACTGAACGAGGATGTAATTGTAAGCATTTTTGTTAAGTAGAAGTATTTTGATAAGTGTATTGAAGTCTTTCAAAAGTGTATAAATACATATTAAAACACTACATGTATATACATTTTAACTGAGTCGTTAAGTCATCGTTAGTCGTTACATGTAAGTGTTGTTTTGAAACCTTTAGGTTAACGATCTTGTTAAATGTTGTTAACCCAATGTTTATAATATCAAATGAGATTTTAAATTATTATATTATCATGATATTATCATGTATGAATATCTCTTAATATGATATATATACATTAAATGTCTTTACAACGATAATCGTTACATATATGTCTCGTTTAAAAATCATTAAGTTAGTAGTCTTGTTTTTACATATGTAGTTCATTGTTAATATACTTAATGATATGTTTACTTATCATAGTATCATGTTAACTATATATATATCCATATATATGTCATCATATAGTTTTTACAAGTTTTAACGTTCGTGAATCACCGGTCAACTTGGGTGGTCAATTGTCTATATGGAACATATTTCAATTAATCAAGTCTTAACAAGTTTGATTGCTTAACATGTTGGAAACATTTAATCATGTAAATATCAATCTCAATTAATATATATAAACATGGAAAAGTTCGGGTCACTACAGTACCTACCCGTTAAATAAATTTCGTCCCGAAATTTTAAGCTGTTGAAGGTGTTGACGAATCTTCTGGAAATAGATGCGGGTATTTCTTCTTCATATGATCTTCACGCTCCCAGGTGAACTCGGGTCCTCTACGAGCATTCTATCGAACCTTAACAATTGGTATCTTGTTTTGCTTAAGTCTTTTAACCTCACGATCCATTATTTCGACGGGTTCTTCGATGAATTGAAGTTTTTCGTTGATTTGGATTTCATCTAACGGAATAGTGAGATCTTCTTTAGCAAAACATTTCTTCAAATTCGAGACGTGGAAAGTGTTATGTACAGCCGCGAGTTGTTGAGGTAACTCAAGTCGGTAAGCTACTGGTCCGACACGATCAATAATCTTGAATGGTCCAATATACCTTGGATTTAATTTCCCTCGTTTACCAAATCGAACAACGCCTTTCCAAGGTGCAACTTTAAGCATGACCATATCTCCAATTTCAAATTCTATATCTTTTCTTTTAATGTCAGCGTAGCTCATTTGTCGACTTTGGGCGGTTTTCAACTGTTGTTGAATTTGGATGATCTTCTCGGTAGTTTCTTGTATAATCTCCGGACCCGAAATCTGTCTATCCCCCACTTCACTCCAATAAATCGGAGACCTGCACTTTCTACCATAAAGTGCTTCAAACGGCACCATCTCAATGCTTGAATGGTAGCTGTTGTTGTAGGAAAATTCTGCTAACGGTAGATGTCGATCCCAACTGTTTCTGAAATCAATAACACATGCTCGTAGCATGTCTTCAAGCGTTTGTATCGTCCTTTCGCTCTGCCCATCAGTTTGTGGATGATAGGCAGTACTCATGTCTAGACGAGTTCCTAATGCTTGCTGTAATGTCTGCCAGAATCTTGAAATAAATCTACCATCCCTATCAGAGATAATAGAGATTGGTATTCCATGTCTGGAGATGACTTCCTTCAAATACAGTCGTGCTAACTTCTCCATCTTGTCATCTTCTCTTATTGGCAGGAAGTGTTCTGATTTGGTGAGACGATCAACTATTATCCAAATAGTATCAAAACCACTTGCAGTCCTTGGCAATTTAGTGATGAAATCCATGGTAATGTTTTCCCATTTCCATTCTGAGATTTCGGGTTGTTGAAGTAGACCTGATGGTTTCTGATGCTCAGCTTTGACCTTAGAACACGTCAAACATTCTCCTATGTATTTAGCAACATCGGTTTTCATACCCGGCCACCAAAAATGTTTCTTGAGATCCTTGTACATCTTCCCCGTTCCAGGATGTATTGAGTATCTGGTTTTATGAGCTTCTCTAAGTACCATTTCTCTCATATCTCTAAATTTTGGTACCCAAATCCTTTCAGCCCTATACCGGGTTCCGTCTTCCCGAATATTAAGATGCTTCTCCGATCCTTTGGGAATTTCATCCTTTAAATTTCCCTCTTTTAAAACTCCTTGTTGCGCCTCCTTTATTTGAGTAGTAAGGTTATTATGAATCATTATATTCATAGATTTTACTCGAATGGGTTCTCTGTCCTTCCTGCTCAAGGCATCGGCTACCACATTTGACTTCCCCGGGTGGTAACGAATCTCAAAGTCGTAATCATTCAATAATTCAATCCACCTACGCTGCCTCATATTCAGTTGTTTCTGATTAAATATGTGTTGAAGACTTTTGTGGTCGGTATATATAATACTTTTGACCCCATATAAGTAGTGCCTCCAAGTCTTTAATGCAAAAACAACCGCGCCTAATTCCAAATCATGCGTCGTATAATTTTGTTCGTGAATCTTCAATTGTCTAGACGCATAAGCAATCACCTTCGTTCGTTGCATTAATACACAACCGAGACCTTGCTTTGATGCGTCACAATAAATCACAAAATCATCATTCCCTTCAGGCAATGACAATATAGGTGCCGTAGTTAGCTTTTTCTTCAATAACTGAAACGCTTTCTCTTGTTCATCATTCCATTCAAATTTCTTCCCTTTATGCGTTAATGCAGTCAAGGGTTTTGCTATTCTGGAAAAGTCTTGGATGAACCTTCTGTAGTAACCAGCTAGTCCTAAAAACTGGCGTATGTGTTTCGAAGTTTTCGGGGTTTCCCACTTTTCAATAGTTTCTATCTTTGCCGGATCCACCTTAATACCTTCTTTGTTCACTATGTGACCGAGGAATTGAACTTCTTCCTACCAAAATGCACACTTTGAAAACTTAGCGTACAATTCTTCCTTCCTCAATACTTCTAACACCTTTCTCAAATGTTCACCGTGTTCTTGGTCATTCTTTGAGTAAATAAGTATGTCATCAATGAAAACAATGACAAACTTGTCAAGGTATGGTCCACACACTCAGTTCATAAGGTCCATGAACACAGCTGGTGCATTAGTTAAACCAAACGGCATGACCATAAACTCGTAATGACCGTAACGTGTTCTGAAAGCAGTCTTTGGAATATCATCTTCTTTCACCCGCATTTGATGATACCCGGAATGTAAGTCAATCTTTGAATAAATAGACGAGCCTTGTAGTTGATCAAATAAGTCGTCGATTCTCGGTAGTGGGTAACGGTTCTTGATGGTAAGTTTGTTCAACTCTCGGTAGTCGATACATAACCTGAATGTACCATCTTTCTTCTTGACAAACAAAACAGGAGCTCCCCACGGTGATGTGCTTGGTCGAATGAAACCACGCTCTAAAAGTTCTTGTAATTGGCTTTGCAGTTCTTTCATCTCGCTGGGTGCGAGTCTATAAGGAGCACGAGCTATTGGTGCAGCTCCTGGCACAAGATCTATTTGAAATTCAACGGATCGATGTGGGGGTAATCCCGGTAATTCTTTCGGAAATACATCGGGAAATTCTTTTGCAATGGGAACATCATTGATGCTCTTTTCTTCAGTTTGTACTTTCTCGACGTGTGCTAGAACAGCATAGCAACCTTTTCTTATTAGTTTTTGTGCCTTCAAATTACTAATAAGATGTAGCTTCGTGTTGCCCTTTTCTCCGTACACCATTAAGGGTTTTTCCTTTTTCTCGTATAATGCGAATTGCATTTTTGTAACAAACGATCTCTGCTTTCACTTCTTTCAACCAGTCCATACCGATTATCACATCAAAACTCCCTAACTCTACTGGTATCAAATCAATCTTTTATGTTTCGCTAACCAGTTTAATTTCTCGATTCCAACATATATTATCTGCTGAAATTAATTTACCATTTGCTAATTCGAGTAAAAATTTACTATCCAAAGGCGTCAATGGACAACTTAATTTAGCACAAAAATCTCTACTCATATAGCTTCTATCTGCACCCGAATCAAATAAAACGTAAGCAGATTTATTGTCAATAAGAAACGTACCCGTAACAAGCTCCGGGTCTTCCTGTGCCTCTGCCGCATTAATATTGAAAACTCTTTCGCGGCCTTGTCCATTCGTGTTCTCCTGGTTCGGACAATTTTCTTATAATGTGGCTCGGTTTTCCACATTTATAACAAACTACGTTGGCATAACTTGCTCCGACACTACTTGCTCTGCCATTACTCGTTCCGACACCATTTGTTCCTTTCGTTCTATTAACCCCTGGTCCGTAGACCTCACACTTCGCTGCGCTATGACCATTTCTTTTACATTTGTTGCAAAATTTGGTGCAGAACCTCGAGTGATACTTTTCACACCTTTGGCATAGCTGCTTCTGATTGTTGTTGTTGTTGCGGTTATTATTGTTATTGGGATGATTGTTGTCGTTGATGTTGTTGTTGTTGTTGTTGTTGTTGTTGTTGTTGTTGTTGTTGGGCCGTTTGTTGTAGTTGCAATTGATGTTGCGATTGTTTGGATAATTGTTGCGATTATTGTTGTAATTGCTGTTATTGTTGTATTGGTGATTCTTATCACCGTTTTCCTCCCACTTTCTTTTGACTTGCTTCACATTGGCCTCTTCAGCAGTCTGTTCTTTAATTATTTCTTCAATCTGGTTCACTAGTTTGTGAGCCATTCTACATGCCTGTTGTATGGAGGCGGACTCGTGTGAACTTATATCTTCTTGGATTCTTTCCGGTAATCCTTTCACAAACGCGTCGATCTTCTCTTCCTCATCTTCGAATGCTCCCGGACACAATAGGCACAATTCTGTGAATCGTCTTTCGTACGTGGTAATATCAAATCCTTGGGTTCGTAACCCTCTAAGTTCTGTCTTGAGCTTATTGACCTCGGTTCTGGGACGGTACTTCTCGTTCATCAAGTGCTTGAATGCTGACCACGGTAGTGCGTACGCATCGTCTTGTCCCACTTGCTCTAGATAGGTATTCCACCATGTTAACGCAGAACCTGTGAAGGTATGCGTAG
Organism: Rutidosis leptorrhynchoides; assembly: GCF_046630445.1. NCBI lineage: Eukaryota > Viridiplantae > Streptophyta > Magnoliopsida > Asterales > Asteraceae > Rutidosis > Rutidosis leptorrhynchoides. Next base: position 93,185,911 of record NC_092337.1, on the reverse strand, counting down.
CGTACTTCAATTTATCCTCTTCAGTACACTTACTTATGGCAAACACCGATTCGACCTTCTCGGTCCACCGTTTCAATCCGATTGGTCCTTCGGTTCCATCAAATTCCAAAGGTTTGCAGGCAGTGAATTCTTTGTAGGTGCATCCTACACGATTTCCTGTACTGCTAGATCCAAGGTTATTGTTGGTATGTAGCGCAGCTTGTACTGCGGCTATGTTTGAAGCTATAAAAGTACGGAATTCCTCTTCATTCATATTCACGGTGTGTCGAGTAGTCGGTGCCATTTCCTTCAAAATAGTCAAATGGAACCAGTTAATCATACAGAATATTAAAAGTAGTTAATAGTATTTTGTAGCATAATATGAACTCATTTATAAAAGATTTTTCTTCATATTAGCGTTTTATAAGTTTAAATTCGGGTAGTACCTACCCGTTAAGTTCATACTTAGTAGCTAATATACAATTCAACTACTACAATTCTATATGAAAAACTGATTATAATAATATTTCGCGTTCAAACTTTTACACAATATTTTACAAACTTACAATACCACTTATTTTACATATAGCATGAAATATAGCACACAATAAATTTGATACAAGATGGTTGTGAAGATAATTCTAGCTAGTACACAAGTCGTTCAGCAAAGTCAATAAAGACACGTAATTCATTCGTCCAGAAACAAGTCATGCATTCTGGTTTTACTAGGATTACTTCCCATCCTTGGTCTTGTGGAACATAACCGTTATGGCCGTTGATAAGACAGCGTGTTGTAACGTCGTCAAAGGGACGAGGGTTACATAATGTCCAACAGTCCCGTAACAATCTAAAAACCTCATTTCTTACCCCAATTACCGACTCCGTCACTTGTGGGAATGTTTTGTTTAATAGTTGTAGCCCGATGTTCTTGTTCTCACTTTGGTGAGAAGTGAACATTACTAATCCGTAAGCATAACATGCTTCTTTATGTTGCATGTTAGCCGCTTTTTCTAAATCACGAAGTCCAATATTCGGATATATTGAGTCAAAATAATTTCTTAACCCATTGCGTAAAATAGCATTTGGGTTTCCCGCAATATATGCGTCAAAGTAAACACATCGTAACTTATGGATTTCCCAATGTGATATCCCCCATCTTTCGAACGAAAGCCTTTTATAAACCAAGGCATTCTTGGAACGTTCTTCGAATGTCTTACAAACTGATCTCGCCTTAAATAGTTGTGCCGAAGAATTCTGACCGACTCTAGACAAGATTTCATCAATCATGTCTCCAGGTAGGTCTCTTAAAATATTGGGTTGTCTATCCATTTTGTGTTTTTATACTGTAAAATAGACAAGAGTTAGATTCATAAAAAAAAATACTTATTAATACAAGCAATTTTTACATATATCATAAAGCATAAGCACACTATATTACATATATTACACCACACGAATACAACTATCTTATTCCGACTCGCTTGTTTCTTCTTCTTCAGTTTTGGTTCGTTTTGCCAAGTTTCTAGGGATATATGATGTTCCCCTAATACGATCCGTCGTTTTCCACATTGGTTTAGAAAAACCTGGTGGTTTAGAGGTTCCCGGGTCATTGTTACAACTTAAGGACTTCGGGGGTTGACGATACATATAAAGTTCATCGGGGTTGGAATTAGATTTCTCTATTTTTATGCCCTTTCCCTTATTATTTTCTTTTGCCTTTTTAAATTCAGTTGGGGTAATTTCTATAACATCATCGGAATTCTCGTCGGAATCCGATTCATCGGAGAATTGGTAATCCTCCCAATATTTTGCTTCCTTGGCGGAAACACCATTGACCATAATTAACCTTGGTCGGTTGGTTGAGGATTTTCTTTTACTTAACCGTTTTATTATTTCCCCCACCGGTTCTATTTCTTCATCCGGTTCCGATTCTTCTTCCGGTTCTGATTCTTCTTCCGGTTCCGACTCTTCTTCCGGTTCCTCTTCGGGAACTTGTGAATCAGTCCACGAATCATTCCAATTTACATTTGACTCTTCATTATTATTAGGTGAGTCAATGGGACTTGTTCTAGAGGTAGACATCTATCACATAATATCAAACGCGTTAAGATATTAATATATCACATAATATTCACATGTTAAAAATATATAGTTTCCAACAAAATTTGTTAAGCAATCATTTTTCAAGTAAACACGGTCGAAGTCCAGACTCACTAATGCATCCTAACAAACTCGATAAGACACACTAATGCTTAATTCTGGTTCTCTAAGGCAACGCTCTGATACCAACTGAAATGTCCCGTTCTTATTGATTAAAAACGTTCCATATTAATTGATTTCGTTGCGAGGTTTTGACCTCTATATGAGACGTTTTTCAAAGACTGCATTCATTTTAAAACAAACCATAACCTTTATTTCATCAATAAAGGTTTAAAAAGCTTTACGTAGATTATCAAATAATGATAATCTAAAATATCCTGTTTACACACGACCATTACATAATGGTTTACAATACAAATATGTTACAACAAAATAAGTTTCTTGAATGCAGTTTTTACACAATATCATACAAGCATGGACTCCAAATCTCGTCCTTATTTAAGTATGCGACAGCGGAAGCTCTTAATAATCACCTGAGAATAAACATGCTTAAAACGTCAACAAAAATGTTGGTGAGTTATAGGTTTAACCTATATATATCAAATCATAATAATAGACCACAAGATTTCATATTTTAATACACATCTCATACATAGAGATAAAAATCATTCATATGGTGAACATCTGGTAACCGACATTAACAAGATGCATATATAAGAATATCCCCATCATTCCGGGACACCCTTCGGATATGATATAAATTTCGAAGTAATAAAGCATCCGGTACTTTGGATGGGGTTTGTTAGGCCCAATAGATCTATCTTTAGGATTCGCGTCAATTAGGGTGTCTGTTCCCTAATTCTTAGATTACCAGACTTAATAAAAAGGGGCATATTCGATTTCGATAATTCAACCATAGAATGTAGTTTCACGTACTTGTGTCTATTTTGTAAATCATTTATAAAACTTGCATGTATTCTCATCCCAAAAATATTAGATTTTAAAAGTGGGACTATAACTCACTTTCACAGATTTTTACTTCGTCGGGAAGTAAGACTTGGCCACTGGTTGATTCACGAACCTATAACAATATATACATATATATCAAAGTATGTTCAAAATATATTTACAACACTTTTAATATATTTTGATGTTTTAAGTTTATTAAGTCAGCTGTCCTCGTTAGTAACCTACAACTAGTTGTCCACAGTTAGATGTACAGAAATAAATCGATAAATATTATCTTGAATCAATCCACGACCCAGTGTATACGTATCTCAGTATTTATCACAACTCAAACTATATATATTTTGGAATCAACCTCAACCCTGTATAGCTAACTCCAACATTCACATATAGAGTGTCTATGGTTGTTCCGAAATATATATAGATGTGTCGACATGATAGGTCGAAATATTGTATACGTGTCTATGGTATCTCAAGATTACATAATATACAATACAAGTTGATTAAGTTATGGTTGGAATAGATTTGTAACCATTTTTCACGTAGCTAAAATGAGAAAAATTATCCAATCTTGTTTTACCCATAACTTCTTCATTTTAAATCCGTTTTGAGTGAATCAAATTGCTATGGTTTCATATTGAACTCTATTTTATGAATCTAAACAGAAAAAGTGTAGGTTTATAGTCAGAAAAATAAGTTACAAGTCATTTTTGTAAAGGTAGTCATTTCAGTCGAAAGAACGACGTCTAGATGACCATTTTAGAAAACATACTTCCACTTTGAGTTTAACCATAATTTTTGGATATAGTTTCATGTTCATAGTAAAAATCATTTTCTCAGAATAACAACTTTTAAATCAAAGTTTATCATAGTTTTTAATTAACTAACCCAAAACAGCCCGCGGTGTAACTACGACGGCGTAAATCCGGTTTTACGGTGTTTTTCGTGTTTTCAGGTTTTAAATCATTAAGTTAGCATATCATATATATATAGAACATGTGTTTAGTTGATTTTAAAAGTCAAGTTAGAAGGATTAACTTTTGTTTGCGAACAAGTTTAGAATTAACTAAACTATGTTCTAGTGATTACAAGTTTAAACCTTCGAATAAGATAGCTTTATATGTATGAATCGAATGATGTTATGAACATCATTACTACCTTAAGTTCCTTGGATAAACCTACTAGAAAATAGAAAAATGGATCTAGCTTCAACGGATCCTTGGATGGCTCGAAGTTCTTGAAGCAGAATCATGACACGAAAACAAGTTCAAGTAAGATCATCACTTGAAATAAGATTGTTATAGTTATAGAAATTGAACCAAAGTTTGAATATGATTATTACCTTGTATTAGAATGATAACCTACTGTAAGAAACAAAGATTTCTTGAGGTTGGATGATCACCTTACAAGATTGGAAGTGAGCTAGCAAACTTGAAAGTATTCTTGATTTTATGTAACTAGAACTTGTAGAATTTATGAAGAATACTTAGAACTTGAAGATAGAACTTGAGAGAGATCAATTAGATGAAGAAAATTGAAGAATGAAAGTGTTGGTAGGTGTTTTTAGTCGTTGGTGTACGGATTAGATATAAAGGATATGTAATTTTGTTTTCATGTAAATAAGTCATGAATGATTACTCATATTTTTGTAATTTTATGAGATATTTCATGCTAGTTGCCAAATGATGGTTCCCACATGTGTTAGGTGACTCACATGGGCTTCTAAGAGCTGATCATTGGAGTGTATATACCAATAGTACATACATCTAAAAGCTGTGTATTGTACGAGTACGAATACGGGTGCATACGAGTAGAATTGTTGATGAAACTGAATGAGGATGTAATTGTAAGCATTTTTGTTAAGTAGAAGTATTTTGATAAGTGTATTGAAGTCTTTCAAAAGTGTATAAATACATATTAAAACACTACATGTATATACATTTTAACTGAGTCGTTAAGTCATCGTTAGTCGTTACATGTAAGTGTTGTTTTGAAACCTTTAGGTTAACGATCTTGTTAAATGTTGTTAACCCAATGTTTATAATATCAAATGAGATTTTAAATTATTATATTATCATGATATTATCATGTATGAATATCTCTTAATATGATATATATACATTAAATGTCTTTACAACGATAATCGTTACATATATGTCTCGTTTAAAAATCATTAAGTTAGTAGTCTTGTTTTTACATATGTAGTTCATTGTTAATATACTTAATGATATGTTTACTTATCATAGTATCATGTTAACTATATATATATCCATATATATGTCATCATATAGTTTTTACAAGTTTTAACGTTCGTGAATCACCGGTCAACTTGGGTGGTCAATTGTCTATATGGAACATATTTCAATTAATCAAGTCTTAACAAGTTTGATTGCTTAACATGTTGGAAACATTTAATCATGTAAATATCAATCTCAATTAATATATATAAACATGGAAAAGTTCGGGTCACTACACTATGAAGGCATCAACAAATTGTAGCGGATCATAATAAGGTACGTGTTGATCAGGTTGATGTTGTTGTTCCTGGTGTGGTTCTTGTTCGAGTTTTGGCTCGTATTGCAATTCTGGCTCAGGTTCCGGTTGTGGTTGTCTAGATGATGATGATGCACCTCCAGTTTCAGTATATTTCTGCAAAACACATTAAACACAAAATTTGTGCATCCAAATATGCATTAGTGTTAGCAAAATAACAACTTAAAACAATCACAATGACATGTTTAATCTATATTAAACTTATGCTCATTTTCATATTTTTATCAAAATCTACACTTTTTCAAATAAGCATATATGAAAATGTATACAAAGTTCATAATCATTTAACTTAAATAACATGTCAAAATAGTCATTACTAGCAATTAAACAAGTCTCAAATGGCAATTATATCAAATTAATCAAGTTCATGAATTTTAGACTTAAAAAGTCCACTTTAATTCCCAAAAATCATGTTTAGTATCAAAGTTTGGATCATTTAGCTACCTAAACATGTTACAGTACTTAATTTAGCAATAATTCATGACAAAAATCGGCCATAACCTGTTTATATCAAAAAGCCCCAAATTGCTCAAGAACACAAACCCTAGATTCCTAAAAATTTTGAAGTTTTTGGCTTCAAATCATGTTAAATAGCATCAATCTAGGTTATACATGCATAATATACTAACAATTTAACTCTAATTATACTAGAAATTAACAAAATCAAATTAGCTAAAATATTGATAAATATCACAAAAACTAGAAAATTTAAGAGTTTAGGGGTGTAATTTTTACCTTCTTGTTGAAAAATCTTAACGTAGGCATGATTGTAGCGGATTGTAGGACGAAATTTGGTTGAATTTGGTGAAAAAATGGCGATTTTAGGGGTGATTTTGGGAGAGTTTCGCGTATGTGTGTGTGTGTTGGAGAAGGGAGACAGAAGCAGGTCGACTGGTTTTATGCTCCTGATCAGTTTTTCCCTCCCATGCGATCGCATGGTTTTTAAGGGGAAACCCCATGCGATCGCATGGGGTCTGCCATTTTTTTTTATTTATTTATAAAAACCTTATAACTTTTAAAACATAAATTAATAAAATTTTAAAAATTTGTTTCTTTTTAGGAGTGAGGGCGTTTCGGATCGTTGTCCTAGTCCGTCCCTCGACAAAATTTTAAAATTTATCAATTCAAAGCGTTGTTTTAAAAGCAAAGATTTTTGGGTTTTTTAAATGTTTTTGGCATACTTTAATTCAATAAGATTAAAAATAATGATAATAAAAGTTATCGTCCCTCCCTTGGGTAGAGCAATTTCGGTTCAACGACCTAGTTTTCAACTCACGACGAATTTTAAAAATCAATTTTTAACTTAGTGAAATAAAGTAAATTTTTGTTTTTAAATTCACACCAAACTTAAATTTAAAATGCATAAAATTAAAAATTCATATTATTAATATTTTTATACATACAAACTTTATATTAAAAATATTAATTTTTTAAAATATTTACAAACTTAAATATATTGATTTTAAAAAGTTTACAATAATAATTTAATATTAATTTTAAAAACAAAGTAAAAATTAAAAATTAAAAATCTTTTTGGTCTTTTATCCCACTTTAATCAATCAAATATTATCAAAAATATACGCCCCTCTTTTCGGTAAAGTAATTTCGGTTCAACGACCTAGTTTTACTCCTGACGAATTTTTGAAATATTTTGGGTTGATTGATTAAAGATATTTATACCTTAAGAATAAACGGTAAATTTCGCAGTGATGTAATAAATTTTTGTATGATATCAATAATTTCGGTTACGCATACCTAATTTTATAGAATACCAATTTAATACTTTATAGCGAACGATTCAGCGTTTATTATCAAAAGGTTTAAAACAAAAAATAAAAACTGTACATACTTACCTATGAGAAAGAATTCTCAGAGACCTGCTTTAGCCGACTTATAGGAGAGTCGTGTGATTTGTTTCTCCAAAGCTACGTAAGCATAACCTCGAATCTTCAATATCTTTTCTTCTAAACATATAAATGGTCCTTCTCTGCATAGAGTAACAAATTCGGTATTTGAATATGTTTGATTATTTGAACATTTACCTCCGTGTGACCATTTTCCGCATTTTTAACATCTTTCAAGGTGTCATGCTCTTCTTTTTGTTGCGGATTTTGATTTTCCTTTACCAAAATGTATCTTATGATGATCTTTTCTGAGTTCTTTTCTTACTCCGTCCATTTTTTCTCTTATGAATGATACCAGTTCACTCGGAAGTGTGTCATTATTACATTTAGTAATCATAGCATGTAGCATTAGACCATGGTTCAGATCAAAGGAATTCTTCATCTCGTAAAACTTAAAAAAAAATAAAAATTCAGAATGGGGGGAGAAGACTAGTTCTTTAGGGTCTGCTAGGGAAAGACCATTCGGATTCTATTCTCGAGAACTACACGAAAACAGAATATCTAACTCTAACAGAAATATATATTACCCTAAAAAGATTCGAACCTCCACACACTTAGTTAGATGTGGTGTTGAAATTGTGATTAACGTTATTTTCAATTGGATCATCAACAACTTGTATATCTCTGACTTTTGCTTCAATCCATTTGTTGATTTCCTTCGTAACTTTCACAAATTCAACTAACATTGCCTTTTCTTTTGGTGATAAATTGGATACTAATCAGTTACATAACTTAAAGTTTCCCTTGATCCTAGCATCGTGAATTCGTTTATAAAGTTTCTTCGTTGAACTGTTAAAAACGGGTTCATATAATTTCGTATCATCAACGGGGTTCTTTGTGATCGGATCATCATTAAGTGTTTCTTCATCTTCCCCACACTTATGTGTTTTTATTGGTTTAATAGTTTTGGTTGGTGGAGATCTACACTTTCGGTTCACAAAGGTGATCGATTTATCACCATCCCTAAATGTCATTCTACCTTCTCTTACATCAATGAATGCCTCGGTGGTTGCTAAAAATGGGCGACCTAAAATTAGAGGAATATCAAGATTTTCCTCCATATTAATAACTATGAAGTTTGCAACAAAGGTCAAACTTCCCACGTTAACAAGTAAATTATTTGCTATTCCAACCGGGTGTTTAATGGTTAGGTCAAATGATTGAACACTTATTTTGGTTGGTTTTAATTTACCCATACCTGATCTTTTGTATAAGGAAAGAGGCATAATATTTGTACTTGCTCCTAAATCTGCGAGTCCATTATATATAGCACCATCATTAAGCAAGCAAGAAATGATAAATCGAGTTGGTTTGTAAACCTTTTTTGGGTGTTCTTTTCTTGGTTCTTTCACTTCTATTTGAACTTCTTGTTCACATTTTTCTTCGTTTCTTGGAATGGGAGGTTTGTATAAGAATTCTTCTTCATCACTCCAATTTGAATCCTCCTCATATTTTAATTTTGATTTTTCATATGTTATTGATAACATATTTATGTTTTCATTTTGAGGGTTTTCTTGAGTGGTGAAATTATGATTGACTTCATTGTCAACTTCCATCGGACCATGTATGTAATGTTTGACTCTGTGACCATTAACTTTAAATTCAATCCTATTTGAATTTATTAATTCTACTGTTCCGTATGGGAAAACTCTTTTGACTATGAATGGTCCAGACCATCTTGATTTCAATTTTCCAGGAAATAGCTTGAATCGTGAATTAAAAAGAAGAACTCTGTCTCCTTCTTTAAATTCTTTTGAACTTCTGATTCTTTTATCATGCCATTTCTTCGTTCTTTCTTTATAGATTAACGAAATTTCGTATGCTTCATGTCTTAATTCTTCTAATTCGTTTAGTTGACTTAATCGTAGACGTCCGGCTTCATGTAAATCAAGATTACATGTCTTCAAAGCCCAAAATGCATTGTGTTCAATTTCTACTGGAAGATGACATGTTTTTCCGTAAACGAGTTTAAAAGGTGTGGTTCTAATTGGAGTTTTGTAGGCTGTTCTAAAAGCTCAGAGTGCATCCTCCAATTTCATGGACCATTCCTTCGGATTTGATCCTACAGTTTTCTCTAGAATGCGTTTTAATGCTCGGTTGGTATTTTCAACTTGTCCACTTGTTTGTGGATGATAAGCAGTAGATATTTTATGAGTTACTCCATATCTTTTGAGAACTTTCTCAAGTTGATTATTACAAAAATGAGTACCCCGATCACTTATTAAAGCTTTCGGTGTTCCAAACCTAGCAAAAAGATGTTTTAAAAAGTTGACTACAACTCGTGCATCGTTAGTTGGGAGAGCTTGTGCTTCCGCCCATTTAGATACATAATCAATGGCAACGAGAATGTAGAGATTATTATGTGATTTTGGAAATGGACCCATAAAGTCAATACCCCAAATGTCAAATACTTCACATACTTGAATGACATTTTGTGGCATTTCATCACGTTGACTTATTTTTCCGGCCCTTTAAAAAGCATCACAGGATTTACAAAGAAGGTGTGCGTCTTTGAAAATTGTAGGCCAATAGAATCCAGCATCGTAAACTTTTCTTGCTGTAAGTTGAGCCCCATAATGCCCTCCTGTTGGTCCTGTGTGACAATGGTTTAAGATTTAACTAGCTTCATCTCCGAATACACATCGGCGTATTATTCCATCGGGACAACTTTTAAACAAATGTGGATCTTCCCAGAAATAGTGTTTTATATAACTAAAGAATTTCTTTCGTTTTTGGTACGACAACCTTTTTTCAAGGAATCCACATACTAAGTAGTTTGCATAGTCTGCAAACCATGGAATTTCATTATAATCTATCTTCAATAGATATTCATCCGAAAAGTTGTCTTGTATGGCCGATTCATTTAGAACTTCTAATTCGGGATTTTCAAGACGAGAAAGATGATCAGCTGCGATATTTTCTGCTCCCTTTTTATCTCGGATTTCAATATCGAACTCTTGTAAGAGTAAGATCCAACGGATTAATCTTGGTTTAGCATCTTGTTTTGAAAATAGGTATCTAAGAGCAGAATGATCGGTATAGACCACCGTTTTAGCTAGAACAAGATATGAATGAAATTTGTCAAAAGCAAAGACAATAGCAAGGAGTTCTTTTTCAGTAGTTGTGTTATTCGTTTGTGCTCCTTGTAACATCTTACTAGCGTAATAAATAGGTTGAAATCGTTTTTCAATCCTTTGTCCTAAAACGGCTCCCATTGCAAAATCGCTTGCATCTTACATAAGTTCAAACGGTAGATTCCAATTTGGAGTTATCATGATCGGCGCATTAGTGAGTTTCTCTTTAAGAATATTAAAAGAATTGATGCATTCATCTGAAAAGATGAATGGAGCATCCGTTTCTAGGAGTTTATTCATAGGAGTGGCAATTTTAGAAAAATCTTTTATGAAACGTCGGTAAAAACCGGCATGCCCTAGAAAACTACTAACTCCTCTAACATTGGTGGGATATGGAAGTTTAGCAATTACATCTACTTTAGCTCTATCCACTTCAATTCCTTCCTTTGAGATTTTATGTCCAAGAACGATGCCTTCTTTAACCATGAAATGGCATTTCTCCCAATTAAGTACTAGATTTGATTGTTCGCATCTAATAAGCATTCGTTCAAGATTAACTAGACATGATTCAAAAGTATCACCGAAGACTGAAAAGTCATCCATGAAAACTTCCATGCATTCTACTATCATGTCGTGAAAAATTGCCATCATGCACCTTTGAAAGGTCGCAGGGGCGTTACAAAGTCCAAATGGCATGTGTTTGTAAGCAAAAGTACCATAAGGGCACGTGAATGTGGTTTTCTCTTGGTCCTCGGGTGCTATTGGAATTTGAAAATATCCGAAAAAACCGTCAAGAAAACAATAGTAACTATTTTCGGCTAATCTTTCCAACATTTGATCAATGAAAGGTAAGGGAAAGTGATCTTTTCTGGTGGCGTCATTTAATTTTCTTTAATCAATACAAACACGCCATCCTGTTACAGTCCTAGTAGGAATAAGCTCATTTTTCTCATTTGTGAAGACAGTCATGCCACCCTTCTTAGGTACGCATTGAACTGGGATTACCCATGGACTATCAGAGATGGGATAAATTAAACCTGCATCTAGCAGTTTAATAATTTCTTTTTTAACAACATCTTGCATATTAAGATTTAGTCTTCGTTGGCGTTATACATACGTTTTATGACCTTCTTCCATAAGGATTTTATGTGTGCAATACGAAGAACTTATTCCTTTAATATCATGAATCTTCCATGCAATAGCTGGTTTATGAGCTTTTAGCACAGTAATGAGTTGAGATTTTTCATTTTTAGTAAGAGAAGACGATATTATTACAGGTAATTCAGATTCACCATGTAAATAAGCATATTCCAAATGGTTTGGAAGTGGCTTTAACTCTAATTTCGGTGGTTCTTCTATCGATGATTATATTGATATCTGTCTTCTTCTTTTAGCATTTGAATTTCTTCTGTTGTTGGTTCATATCCATTAGCCATAAGTGTAGCTAACATTTCAGCTTCTTCAATTGGTTCAGTTCCTTCCCCTAAAGAACATTCTCCTGTTCCTTGTAATTCTGGAAATTCTTCTAATAATTCTGCATGTGAATCTATAGTTTAAATATAATAACATGTATCATCTGCAGATTGCGGTTGTTGCATGGCTCTATCAACTGAAAAGGTAACACTCTCGTCCTCTATACTTAGGGTCAGTTTCTTACCAAACACGTCTATTATTGCTTTAGTCGTGTTTAAGAATGGTCTTCCTAATATGAGAGAAACTCGAGAATCTTCTTCCATGTCCAGAATAACAAAATCTACTGGAAATACTAAAGTACCAACTTTAACTAGCATGTTCTCCATTATCCTTCTAGGATATTTTACTAATCGATCTGCTAGTTTTATACTTATTCGTGTTGGTTTCAATTCTCCAAGGTCTAGTTTAGCGTATAGTGAATACGACATTAAATTTATACTGGCACCTAAGTCTGCTAATGCTTCTATTGAACTAAGACTACCCAGAAAACATGGAATTGTGAAACTTCTTGGATCTGATAATTTTTCTGGTATCTTATTCAACAGCATTGCTGAACAATTGGCATTCATAGTAACAGCCGAGAGTTCTTCCATTTTCTTTCTATTTGTGATTAGATCTTTCAAAAATTTAGCATATCTAGGCATTCCTGAAATTACATCAATGAAAGGAAGATTGACATTTATTTGTTTAAACATATCCAAGAATTTGGATTGCTCGGCTTCAAGTTTCTCTTTTCTCATTTTACTCGGGTAAGGAAGTGGTGGTTGGTATGGTTTAACATAAGGTTTTGGTTTAACTGTGTTATCTTCATTAACCTTTTCAACTACCGGTTCTGTTTCCTTATCTTGTTCAGATTGTGGTTCTTGTGGAGAAGGAATAATGTCATCAGAAATTACAGGCATTTCAGGTGGTTTAAGTGTAATACCACTTCTTGTGGTAATGGCTTTAGCTGTTTCATTCCAGGGGTTAGCATTTGTATCACTAGGTAGACTTCCTGATTTTCTTTTACCTATTAACCTTGCTAGATTGCTTACTTCTTGTTCTAAATTTTGAATATAAGCTTGTTGATTTCTAAATGCTTGAGCATTTTGTTCATTGGTTTGTTTCTGAGATGTGAAAAACTGCGTTTGAGATTCAACTAGCTTCGACATCATATCTTCTAAATTTAGCTTTTTATCATCGGTTTGTGGTGGTTTGTTTTGAAAAATAGGTCTTTGCTGGTTGTAAGTATTATTAGGTACTTGTTGATTACTAGGACCTTGTTGGTTGTTGTATGGAATATTTCGGTTATAGTTCTGATTTTGATTGTAGATCGGTTTTGGCGGTTGATAATTATTCTGATAATTATTTCCAGGCCTTTAGTTTAGATATGAAACATTCTCTCTTTGTTCCATTGTTTGTTCAATACTGAGACAATCTTTTGTCAAATGTGGTCCTCCACACTGCTCACAACTAATTCGTATTGAGTGAATATCTTTAGTCATCTTTTCCATTCGTCTCTCGACAGCATCTATCTTTGCAGAAATGGAATTAAAATCATGGCTAGAATCGGCTCTAGCTGCTTTAGATGATCTAATGATATCTTTTTCTTGGTGCCACTCATGTGAGTGGAAAGCAGTGTTATCAATAATTTTGTAAGCGTCAGTTGCTGTTTTCTTCATAATGGAACCACCAGCTGCTATATCGATGTCTTTTCGTGTAGTGATGTCACATCCTTGATAGAATATTTGTACTATTTAACAAGTGTCTAAACCATGTTGCGGACATCCTCTTAATAACTTTCCAAATCTTGTCCACGCTTCATATAAAGTTTCATTTGGCTTTTGCGTGAACGTAACAATTTCTCCTTGAAGTCTCACGGCTTTAGATGCCGGAAAGAATTGTTTAAGAAATTTTTCAACTAAAACATCCCATGTATCAATCGCCCCTTCAGGTAACGATTTCAACCAATCTTTGACTTCTCCCTTTAAAGTCCAGGGAAATAACATGAGATAGATCTGTTCATCCTCAACTTCTCGGATTTTAAATAGAGTACAGATCCTATTAAAGGTACGAAGATGTTCATTTGGATCTTCCTTCGGCGCACCACTAAATTGGCATTGATTAGTTACCATGTGTAGGATTTGTCCTTTGATTTCATAATCTGGCGCATTAATGTCTAGTTGAATAATTGCGTGACCTTGGCCAGTGCGTTTTAGCTCTCATTCGGTCTTCCATACTTAGAGGTTCCAGATTCTCCATGATTGAATTTGTTGAATCTGAATCACTATAGGATTCTGATTTAATGAGTTGTTCCTCAACAATCTCTGTTTGAATGATTGGTGGTTCCGGAGGAAAGATTAATGGTTCAGGATCTCTGAATTGTCCCTGAATATCCTCCGGATTATCAATTGTGAGGTCGGGTTCAAAAAATGGATTATCGGAAATTTGAATTGGAGTATTTGGTCGACTGGATGACGATTCTAAAGAAAAATCAACGGCAACAATATTGGCTAAATGTCTTGATCGAGTTACAGCTGGTGAACGTATAAAAGGTGGTGAACGTTTTGCTTGGTGCATTCACTGAATATCCTATTAGTTATAAAAGATAAAAATTATATAAGTTATCAAATTAATAGACTTTTCTGATTTTGACCACGTTTCTAATAGCCAAAAGATGTAGCAGGGAGCCAGAACCCTTTAAATCGGAAGTTCACAACTCAGCCACTAACAAATCCAACTATTACTACGAACCAGAAAATTTTAGATGTCTATCAATTTAACCACTTAAAATAATTTTTCGTTGAAGTTTAAAGAAATTTTAAAGAAGAAATAGAAAATTCTATGTCCTAAAAACTAGAGCGTCGAGAAATAAGAAAGAAAAAGAGCGCGTCGAAAAACGTCGAAAAATAAAAGGTCGAAAAATAATAAAAAGAACGTAGTCGAAACTTAAAATTCTAAAAACTAAGAATTAAAAGTTGCGTCTAAAGGTATTAAAGCTTAAAAGAAATTCTATATCTAAAACAGCAATTACTTAAAAAGGTACTAAAATATTAAAACGGCGTCACAAAATTCTAAAGCACCTAAATTTTAGTCTAAAGAAAAAGCACTTAAGAAATTTTACGGCAAAGCCTAAGAATCTAGAAATAAAAATAACTATGACTTAAAACTAAATACGAACGAAAAATACAAATATTACGCTAAAACAAATAAAAAGATACAAAATAAAAAAATGAACTTAAAGTTGTAAAAAGTACAATTTTTATAAAAATATTATTTTTATATTATTATTTTATAAAAGTATTAATTTTATATATTTATAAAACTAATTAAACTAAATAATACAAATTAATTAAAAACTAAAACAAATTATTATTAAATATAACCCTAATTAGGGTTTAATAATAATAATTATTAATAATTTAAACCCTAAACTGGTCGGCTGAGGTTTCAGGCGGGTCAAATCAAGTCATGCGATCGCATGGTCTTCGCGTTATAAATCCATGCGGTCGCATGGAGTAGAGTTTCGGGCCAGAAATTGGGCTGCTACAGTACCAGGCCCGAATTCAGTTTATTATATATATATATTTTTTTTCTGTTTTTAGATTTTAAAATATAAATATAACTTAAATAAAAATTTAATTTTAAAAACTAAAATAAAAATACTTTTTAACTTTATATATATTTAACAACTCTTAAAAACAAATATATAGATTTTGTTTTTTTTTCTATAGCGTTGCGCTTTCGGCGTTTTAGTGTCCCCAGCAGCGGCGCCAAAAATACTTGATGTGCGTAGAGGTGTATACAAAATAGTTATATTTTTACAAGGAAAATACTATTAAATACGATACAATTTTACACAAGTTATTTATTTATTTATTTATAGAGTGGATATACCTAAACCTTGCTACAACACTTATAGGCAGTGTACCTAATCGTACAGTAGTGTAGTTTTTAGTAAGTCCGGTTCGACCACAGGGAACTCGCCAAGTTTAACGCTATATTTTTAACTTATAATTGTAAAAATACAAAAATATATATAAGTAGTATTATTATTATAAAAGGGGGTTTTTACCGTTTAATGACCGGTTTGTCGATTTTAAAACTTAAGTCTCAGTTAAAACCTAATGTAAAATATTAAATATATAAAAGACTTAATTTAAAGTGTAAAGTAAATAACATGAATAAAATTGCGATAAATAAAAGTGCGATAAATAAAATTGCGATAATTAAAAAGTACGATAATTAAAAGTGCAATTAAATAAAGTGCGATAATTAAAAGTGCAATTAAATATAAAATAAAGGAAATTAAATATGAAATAAAGGAATTATGCTTATTTAAACTTCCGTAATCATGATGTTTGACGTGTTGATTTTAGTTTATTCCCATGGGTTAATTGTTCTTTGTCCTGGATTATTCAATATGTCCATACGGATTTGTCCATAATAGTCCATCAGTCATAATCATAAAATGCGAAAGTCTTCGTCAAATTATTCTTATTCCCGAAGTCAAATATTCCAACTAATTGGGGATTCGAATTGTAATAAGGTCTTAATACTTTGTTTAATGAATACACCAGGTTATCGACTGCGTATAATCCAAGGTTTTATTAATTTGTTAACAATTACACCAATTACCCTTGAATGTAATTCACTCATATTTCAATAAGTCTATTAACTATTAATCCAGTTTCGTGTCCGGTAAAATGAACAATTATTGGTATTTATAGATATCCCGCCCACCCTACCCGATTAAGCGTATGTGGTTATTTATAGATACGTCAAATTATAACCTTTATATTAAATTAACGAGGTATCTTTAAGTTAATATAAAACCCATTTATAGCCCATAGTCTAATTTTCACAAGTGTCGTTCTTTTATCCAAACCTCAATTATGGTCCAAAGCCCAATTACCCAATTTTAATATTTAACCCAACATCACGATTACTTCGGCATTAAATAAGCATAATAATAACTTAGCTACGAGACATTAATTTAAGAAGGTTGAACATAACTTACAATGTTTAAAAATAGCGTAGCGTTACACGGACAGAATTTCGACTTACACCCTTACAACATTCGCTAACATACCCTTATTATTAAAATTAAAATTAAAATTAAAATTAAAATTAAAATTATATTATATATATATATATATATATATATATATATATATATATATATATATATATATATATATATATATATATATATATATATATATATATATATATATATATATATATATATACGAGTGAGAGATAGATAAAGAAAAATCTGTTTTACATTCGCACAAAACTGCGCTTTTTATAGGAATCTGGCCTGACACTGTTCACCATGCGATCGCATGGTTTTATAACTGCCAGGCCATGTGATCGCATGGCCTGCTTTTCCAGCTCACATGACTTTGTTTGCATCTTACCGACGGTTTATAAATATATATATAATATATAAATAATTTTAAGAATTATTTAAATATTATATTATATTTATGTGCATAGTGGACTTGTAATTTTTAGTCCGTTGCGTCGAGCGTTGAGAGTTGACTCTGGTCCCGGTTCCGGATTTTCGAACATCCTTGCGTACAATTTAATATCTTGTACTTTGCGTTTTGCGTCTTGTACTCTTGTAATTTCGAGACGTTTCTCATCAATAATTTGAACCACTTTGATTGTACTTTGTACTTTTTTGTTTTTTGGTCGTTTGCGTCTTCAATTCGTCGAATCTGTCTTTTGTCTTCACCTTTTATTATTTAAACGAATATCACTTGTAAATAGAACAATTGCAACTAAAAGCTTGTCTTTCTTGAGGGATAATGCTATGAAATATATGTTCGTTTTTAGCATTATCACCTCTAAAGCCTTCAATTTTGCCTTTTTGACGCTCTTTTGACCGTTTTCAATTTCTTTCATATTATTCCTTTTGTGTACGTATAACTTTGCACGGTACATATCGTTTTAAGGCATATTATTTTACTCACAATGTAATTATGTATAACCAAAATGTTTAGTCCTTTCATGGAAAATAGGGTTGGCAACTTCTTGAATAGCAGAGTTATTATCACACATTAACTCAATAGGAAGTTTGATGTTAACATTCAAATCTTGTAACAGATTTTTAATCCAAACAATTTTACAAGCTGTAGATGCCATAGCCCTATATTCAGCCTTAGCTAAGGACCTGGATATGGTAGCATGTTTTTTTACTTTTCTAAGAGATTAAAGATACAAAAGTAAACAAGATAGCCAATGACAGATTTTCTGTTCACCTTACACTTTCCCCAGTCAGCATCACAATAAGCTTTTAAACTTAGCTCATTGCCTTTCATAATTCGAACACCTTTTTGCAGGTGAACCTTTTAGACACCTCAAAGTTCTAAAGGCCAGGTTCAAATGAGACTGCAAGGGAGCATGCATGTACTGACTAAGAGTTTGAACAGTAAAGGATATATCAGGTCTAGTAAGGGTCAAGTAGATTAACCTTCCAACCAACTTTTGATACTCTGTTATATTAAACAACAGAGCATCTTTATCACTTGGACTACAGTCAACACACAAGCCAGGGTCAATAAAAGTACTAGTAGGTTTACTTCCAAGCATCCCATAATCATTAAGAAGTTCAAGGCAGTATTTTCTTTGAGATAAACAAACACCATTATCAGTTTTTAAAATCTCAATGCCATGAAAATATTTTAAAGTTGCAAAATCTTTAATCATAAATTTGGACTTTAAAATTTTTTAAAATTTCTAAATCTCGTCAACATTGTTTCCTGTAATAACAATATCATCCACATAAACAAGTAAGGAAATGGACAAATTTCCTTCATATTTGACATACAAGGAGTAATCAGTCATACTCTGTTTAAAGCCACTTTCAATTAGAGCAGAATTTAGTTTTGCATTCCATTACCTAGGTGCTTGCTTTAAACCGTATAAAGACTATGTAAATTTACAAACTTGATTACTATTATTAGAAGAGTATCCTTCGGGTAAAGTCATATTAACATCTTCATGTAAATCACCATATAAGAAAGCATTGTTCACATCAAGTTGGAAAAGAGGCCAGTCATTTTGAACAACCAAAGTGATTAAGCAACTAATTGTAGCATGTTTAACAACATGAGAGAATGTCTGCTCATATTCAATTATCTCCTTTTTGACTGTACCCCTTAGCTACTAACCTAGCTTTATACCTTTCTACTTCCCCATTAGCCTTATATTTAATTTTGAAAATCCACTTACAGCCAATAGGTTTTCTACCAGAAGGAAGATCAGTAACAACCCTAGTGTTATTCCTATTTAAATCATTCATTTCCATATTCATACCTGCAACCCAATTAAGATCATTAATAGCTTCACTATAGGACTTAGTTTCAAAGGATTTATTCAAATTAGAGACAAAACAAAAAATCTCGTTATTCAAAAAATAATAATTAACAACTCTTTCAATTCCATATTTAACTTTACCCTCAATAATGTAATCACTAAAGTGTTTGGGTATACTGGACTCTCTGGTTGATCTCCTTAAATTATCATTTTGATTTAAGCCAGAATCAGAACCTGTGTTGTTATCAAGAACATGTGTGCCCTCAGGAGAAGTGGACTTATCCACTGGTGTTGCTTTAGGTACCTGATCATATACATGATTTGATTCACTACTGTCATCACCATCATTGATTTCTCTCCCTTCATCATTGGGACTTTCAGTGTTTGAAGTTTGCTAAAAAATTTGATCAAAGAAGTTAACATGATTTAAATCTTTTTCAACAGTATTTCCAGACTCAGGAAACATTTTCTTTAGAGGAAAGACAGTTTCAAAAAACTTAACATCTCTAAAATAAAAGACATTTTTCTTTTCAATACTAAAAAGCTTGTAGCCCTTTTTGAAATTTGAACAACCAATAAGCATGCATTGTTATGACCTTTGACTAAACTTATCAGTAGGATTTAAAACAGTAGCATAACAAAGACATCCAAAACACCTTAAGTGGGAGAGATTAGGTTCATATTTAAAAAGAATTTGAAAAGGAGACAATCCAGAGAACACGGAGGAGGGTAACCTGTTAATCCAATAGCAAGTAGTAAGAATGCATTCAGAGCACATATTCAAAGGTAATCCCCCATGAAACATAAGGGCTCTTATTACATTAAGCATGTGTTAATATTTTCTTTCAACCACACCATTTTGTTGATATGTATAAGAGCAAGAGGTTTGATGAATAATACCATTATCAGAAACAAACTTATTCATTTGATGATTAATAAATTCAGTACCATTATCACTTCTCAAAGTTTTTATTTTAACAGAAAATTGATTAAATAACAGATTTGAGAAGTTTATCACTTTTCATAGACTTCTTCTTTGGATTTAATTAGATAGATTCACACAGATCTTGAAAAATCATCAACAATGGTAATGAAGTATTTAAAACCTTCTCTAATTTGAATCCTAAAAGGACCCCACACATCAATATGTATTAATTCACCTAAACCTTTTGTCTTATGGTCACTCAAAGGGAAAGGATCCCTAGTTTGTTTTGCTTTGTGACAAGTGTCACAAGGTTCATAAATATCAACATCATTAGATAACTTTAATTTTCCCTTTAAAACAAAGAGAACTTGGTAAGCAGGGTGACCAAGTCTTGCATGCCAAAGTTTATTAGAAGCATTAATGGATTAAGAATTGTTGGCAAAAACATGTTAGACTCATCATTGGCATTAAACACATATAGACCACCTACTCATCACCAATCCCTACTGTTATCCCTAGCTTCAAGTCCTGAATATACATTTAAGATCATCAAAACAAGTAACAAATTTATTTACTTTAGCCAGTTTGTGAACTGACATTAGACACACAGTATTAAGTAACAACCAACACATCAAATAAAATAAGATTATTAAGAAGTTTTTAAATTTCCCATACATTTAATTTTGGCTTGAGTATCATTAGGATGACCCACAGTAAGATTTAAATGAGACAGATTAACAATATCAAATAGACCAGTTTCAGACACAGTCATGTGCTGATTTGCTCCAGAATCAACAATCCAACCCTTATAAATGTTTCTTTTTGTTTGTGATGTGTTGGAATTAAAGAATTTGTCAAAGTTGGAATTAAACTTAACACTACAATTAAACACAGTACCTGCCATATTAGCAATGTTAGCAGGCATGGAAGCAGGTTTATCATCAATTAGGTCTAACAACTTCATCATCTGCTCTTGGGACAAGGACACGGGAGGAGTGCTTGGACAAGCACTATCAGTGACAACATTGGCATTATTAGAAACAGGTTTATTATTAGAGTTATTAGATTGTTTCCAATTCTTATAGCCCTTTTTATAACTAGCGGGATAGCGAATGATCTCAAAATATCTTTCAATAGTATTACCAGATTTGCTACACTTAGCACATTGAAGATTAGAATTAGGACCTGATATCGGCTAAATAGTCACATTTTTACCCCTAATATTAGCCCCATTTATGATAAAGTAATTGACTATATCATATAAATAAGTATTTATTTCTTCATTTGATAGATTATGTCATTACGAAGGCTATGTTTCAAGAATCACTAAAAACGGATGAAAAACAAGGAAAAACGAGCAAAACCGGCTAAGACAATTAACTCGCGTTTAAATAAATTATTTTATAATTTTGGAAAATTTTATTTACTTAATCTCATGTTGTAGGATATTTAATTACGAACGTGTGGGCGTAAGAATCATCAGAAACGGAGCTAAAAAGAAAATTCTAGAGCGAAAACGGGGAAAGACAAGTTACGATCCAGCAAACGACTTGCCAAACGGCCAGCCATAAGGGAAAACGGCCTGCCAGCAAAGGGGCATCAAAAATGGCTTGCCTTTAAAAACGGCCTTGAAAAATGGCCTGCCAAACGGCTTTCCAAACGGCTTTCCAAACGGCTTGCCAGTGGCAAGCCGTTTTTCTGCTATTTATTTACAATTTTGCCACCAAGCATTTCCTATAAATAGGGGCTTCATCCCACCATTTCAACACATACCTTCTTCAATTCTCTCTCTAAATCTATTGTCGCTCTCTAATGATCAGTAGGAGACTAGTTCTCTCTCTCTCTACTTTCTCTCTCTAGATTCTAAAGAGAGACAAGTACAGAGATTAGGAAATGTAATTATCTCTCTTTTGTCGCTCTCTAGTGATCAATAGGAGATTAGTATGTAGTTATTAGTAGAAGCTATCGAGCATTGTAACGCTACGGATATTATGAAGAAATACAAGTTTATTCTGCAGACATTATTCGGTAATATCTATCCTTTCTTTTATTAATTTACTATAATATTCTTTTTCGATGTTGTGATTTATTAATATTAGAAATGTTTGTTTCCATGATGTGTGAGTAGTTATTTGATTGTTTGTCATGATTTAATAATGTTAATCGCTTTTTGTCTATGATATTAAACCTCGTTATTATCGTCCTTCCACCAGTAAACGTGATTAAAACCTTTTATAACGTCGACAATTATAAGGTAATTAATTATCTGTGTTTATACATTGGTCAAGGTTTCAACCCATCGAAAATACTATAAAGTACATGGGGAATTACCGTAGGGCCAGATCAAGACATTGGTCAAAAGTATAAGACTCGAGGAAATACTGTTGCAACAATAGAGTACAGTGTTGATGTACTATAGGACCACTTGAACATGGTCAAGGTTAGAAGCTATGGAACCACTATAAGTGTAGTACATGGTGGATAACTAAGGGATTTATTGGGTAGATTTAAGTAAGGGCTAGTTTAAATCATAAATGGGAATTTAACGCACTGCAATACAAACTAAACTTATAAATCTTTAAGGATGACTGAGAACTATCAGAGGTTCTAATTTGTCTACAAACCCTTAGATTTTACCAAACCATTGACAGACAGGAATTCGAAACACAATCATAACCACTCACTTGGGTGATACACTAAGGTGTTAAGAAAGGTTGGATACGCTATATATATGGCTATGCTACTTTATTCGTGCGCCCAAGGTATGCATTACATCCAAGATGGGCCGCTTATATACTTAAACCAGATAACGCGTCGGGAGTTGAGCATAGTCCATCCGATCAGAATCATGATAGCCTAGTTCCTCGTGACATGCTAATTGAGAAATCAATTAGTAGGGAATCTAGTGTTTACACCAAGGTATATCTATCCAATGAGTGTCTCGCAATCATCTCGACACTACGTTATCTTAAATCATGGTGAACCACGTATTCTCTGTCCTTACTTGTTACAAGCTAGCTAGCTTATTTTAATTATATTGCTTGAATATTTTAAATACAATTATAAATTAAACCAACCCAACTATAGCCTTTACACAATTTGATATCCCGGATAAAGTGGTGTCTAGAATAAACCGGTTGGACTTGTTGTTGTTGGATTTTCCAAACAGTCGCCAATTTATTGGGACCAAAAGGATCCTGCCTCTCCACACAAGGTGTACCTGGCCACTAGTCTTGGATACTAAATTGTGTACAAACCCAATCTTAAATACTAAATTATCTGAATAAGCTCCGTTTCAAATTCGACCGCTCAAGGAACGACCCTAGGTCTTATTTGCCCTTGCTAACCCATAGGAAGGAATAATATATTTAGGCCCAGCATATATAAATTAAATGAAAACTTCTTCTATTGATATCCTAAATTGACGTTTTGTGATCTAACAACACCGCATAAATAAACCGTCCGATTCGGGCATATCAGGAGAGAGTTAATTTTTGGCGCCGCTGCCGGGGAGCGGTAGTACGATTTGGAGCCTGTTTAGATTAGTTAGTTTTCAAGAGACCCTTTTGACTAAGACTAGCTTTGTCAAAAGTTACTAGTTTACCTTAGTTAGGTTAAATAATATTAGCTTAATTTAGATTAACTAAAACGTTTAAAATGGACTTCCTTATTAGTGAACCTTTAGGATGGTTTAACCTACTTAGACCGCTAAGAATTCTTCCGACACATCCTTTCGTCTATCCGATATCATACATTGTACTCGTCTGACGAGATCCACACTTACCTTCCTATAGTTCGACGATGGCCACACGCATCACTCTCGCTGACATCACCAAACCCTCATTAGAAGGACGAGGAGGACCGATACACTATCCAGACGTTAACGAAGCATCTTTTGTTCTTAAGCATAGCATCAGACAACCCATTCAAAACCATTTCCAGTTCCATGGCATACCAATTGACGATCTCAACTCTCATTAGATAGATTCCTCTCCTTATCTAACTCATATAAGCAATATGGGGTTGAACAAGATGTAGTTCGTCTGTATCTATTCCCCTATTCCTTAACTCTTCATGCAAATTCCTAGTTCGAGGGTTAGAACCCAACTCTATCACCTCATGGGAGGAAATGGCAATAACTTTCTTAATCAAGTACTTTCCCCCATCAAAACAAATCAGACTTAGGAGTGATATCTTAAACTTTCAACAAGCATACGATGAATCACTGTACACTGCATGGGAAAGATTCAAACATTTGCTTCGAAGATGCCCGAACCACCGTCTTGAGAGCTCTGTTCAAATTTTGACCTTCTACAATGGTTTGAATCGGAACAACAAGTCTACTCTTGATGTTGTTTCTCAAGGTAACTTCATGAACTTCACTGCTGATGAGGCCTGGAGATTAATCGAGGAGATGACTGTGCACTATCACGATTGGAACACGGAAGAGCACATTTCATCAGCAACACCACTTTCTGCCTCTGATCCTATCAAAAATAAAACCATCAAATTTCTCTCGGACCAAATAGAAAACCTCAAAAAAGAAGTTGAAGAGCTAAAGAAACTCCCGCAACATGTGTCTCAACTGCAATTATGCCAAAATTATACTAAACCACATTCGACCAAGGTAAACGAGGCTGAATGTGAGGACTCTGTTGTCTAGTCTGATAAGATCCTAGCTCATTCGCACAAATAACCTACTAAACCTACTACCCCACCAGAGACAAGTCTAGACGATGTCCTACTGCGAATCATCCAGATGATCACAGCAAGACAAGCCGCAGCTGACTTAGTCATGACTAATCACTTGAGTAGTCTGGAAAATCAAATAAGCCAGCTAAATTAACATATCAATTCTCTAGGTTGTCCTAAAAATGACTCAAAGGTGGCATATAGCCAACCTTCAGTTTCTTCTAAGGAGAAGAAACTAACTAATACCCGTTCGGTAGTAGTAATTGAGTCATCACCTAAACCTACTGGGAAAACACCCATTCCATTCCCGGGCCGTCTGAAGCAAAGACATAACAAGATGAAATCTTTTAAGCTTGACGGTAAATTTTTGGACACTCTCTAAAAATCCTCATAGTAAGAAGTATTTTAGGAAACTCCTATCAACCAAGGATAAGGTACCCGAAGTACCCAATGTCCCGCTGAACGCGGATTGTTCAGCCATTCTCTTAATTACTCTTCCTGAAAAACTAGGGGATACCGGATGATTTACCATTCCTTGTTCTATCTACCAATCTGGTACTATCTATACTCTCGCTGACCATGGTGCTAGCATCAATCTCATGCCCTACTCACTCTTAATCGTACCAAAATGAGCATCCAGCTAGCTGACCAGTCCACTAGATATCCTAAGGGAATAGCTGAGAACATCATGGTTAAGGTCGATAAATTCCTTTTATCGACCGACTTTGTGGTTATGGATTTTAAATAAGACGTGAAAACCCCTATCATCTTAGGAAGGCCTTTCATGAATACAGCCAAAGCGATCGTTGACGTTTATTTACGGACTATCACCTTGAGAGCCTGTGGAGAAAAGGTCACTTTCACTATCGAAGAGTCTGTATGTCCTTCTGATGGGAACGCCAAAGTAAATACCATCCCCACTAGGAAAGTCATCTTTTAGTCCAAGAATGAAGAGAAGAAGATAGAAGTAGAAGACAAGAAGAATAACCAATCCAGACCAACCCAATCTTCGCTCCTACCTTATTTTAAACTTTTAATGACTGGAGAGGATTTCGTTCTAGAAGAACTTTCTGAACGAATTATACTTGGATCTCCCGACCAGAGTGACGAGGAGGTGGATGAAGAAATTGAAATGGAAAGCCCGGATGAGAAGAAATAGATGGAGGATTCTAGCACCGAAGTAGTTGCTAATGTTGTTACCGTATTAGAGACGTCAATAGACATCGTCCCACCTCCATCCTTAGAGTACAACATTACGACCAACCTCAAGTCACAAAGAAGAAAGACGGGTGTTGCGTCAGGGCTACCCTATAAACCATCACTCCTCTACATAATGGCATACACATCATGGAGTGATGAGGACCCCTTTGACCATCCCATTCCAACAAAGGAGGTAAAATAAGTTGATAGTTTTGTTATACCTCAAGTTAAACAAAGCATTCACTTCAAACCACCTTCTCCTCTCATTGGACATACCTTATTCTATGTCTACTTCAATCCCATCGGTATGTTCCAATATTACCTCTTGTATCTGCTGATGGATGCAAGGGAGCCACCTAGATTTCTTGAGAAATAAGGCTAGAGTCAGGCTCGTGATTCGAACTAAAATAAGCGCTTCTCGGGAGGCAACCCGTGTGTTTATTTGACTATAGCTTTAGTAGTAGTTAGATTAGGATAATTAGGTTAATTGAATAAGTGAAAAATGAAACTTAAAATAAAATTTTCAACGTTTCTTAGGACGAATTCACTTCTCCTACTTGTCTTGGGCTTAAGTGAATTAATTGCTACATTATTTCAAAAGTCTTAAAATTAAAGGCAGTCAACACTTTAAGTGTGGGATTAAGCTTTTAGTCATACACTGATTTGTTGAATTTTCAAAAATTAATAACTTTTTCATCAAAACGCAAATCAGTGAGTCTATGGCTTAAAGCTTAATCACCTGTCTAGGTTTGATTTTTTCCATTTTTACAAGTAATAGACAGTTATTGATGCCTATGGTGGAGACTCTTTGAATAATGATGAAACGACAAGGAAACCCGTTGATTATTGGTGGATGTTGTATGGAGGATGAGAATGCCCTAATGAGCTCGAGTACACTTCAAGAAGACCGATTCAAATCCATCAGAAGATGGTTTCGACTCAGTCTACCTTCAGATCCTCAGCTCACAACCGCACCTAAGGGGAGTAATTCATTTCTTTCTCTTCGTTTTTATTTTGCTTCGTTACATCCTTAAACTAAACCATATCCTAAGCTTATCACTAAATGTGGGATTCCAACCTAATATTGAGCTTAGATACATTTTCCGACATGTTCAAACTCTAAGTGTGAGATTTTAACTCCCTAAAATCTAAGAATGAACATTAGAAACAATGTTCCTCTAAGTGTGGCTATGAGATGCTCAGAAAATGTTCTTAACTTAAAATTTTACTAAGCATTTCGAGTATATCAATTATTTAAATTCTTTGTCCTCAACGTAAATTTTTCAAAGATTTTGGCTAAATGATACTTTCTGAAAAGTACTTTCGAAAATCAAGCGTGTTTGTTCTAAAATTAAGACAAATGAGGACATAAATCTTCTTAATAATGAACCGATTCTCTAAAAGAGCATTGCATTATTGACCCAATATAATTGTTGTGAGACACCCAAAAAATGACCCAATAAGCATTCATTTTTAATGCTTCACTATCTTTTCCATTGAGAGTGCCGATGTTAACATTTAGAGTTAGAACTTGACATTGACATATACATTTTAAGGCCAATGGTTAGTAAGCGCCACACGTAGTGTAGGTGCGATACTCCTTCCGAAATCATTCTGAATAGAGAAGACAAAAACCATCCATTTTCATTTTCACTTCACGCATTTAAACCGACCAACTCACGCCAAAGAGTTGATGAATCAGAAAATACTCACCCCAAATTCACTATCAAATACGTTACCCTTTCCACCCTCTTTCCTTTCTCATTTTTAAAATCTAGAAATTCAAGAAATAGATCGACCAAGTTTACTTCAAACACTTGTAGAAAATTTCCGAAATTCCATACTATTTTTTATAGGTCAAAAAGACCTATTTCTGGTGAAATACCTTTCTCTCTGGGCACAAGAAGTAACAGGCAAAGTTATGAAGATGGAATATGCAAAAAAAAAAAAATATAGTTAACCAAAGTCTCAAAAATAAAGAAGAGAAAAGTCTTCATATAAAAGCATATATCCCTAAAGAAAATGAAAATTGTGACCCAGGAGGATTGCAGAAAAAAAAAAGCAAAGTCTTCGCTGAAAATCAGCACTCTCACAACTCTAGCTTTTCGAATTAAGTTGTCTAGTTTGACTTCTTTAAGTCACAAATTCCAACTTGACGTAATGATCTATGTCTTGGCTTGTTTTTAGTGTTTGTATAACCTTAAGGATGCATTTTAGGTTTTACTTGATTAAGTGTTACTTCACACAATTTGCATAAAGTCCTAAAACCCTAACTTACCACTATAAACCCTAACCTATTACCATAAACCCTAGACTTGTAAATTATATCCTTATATATATATATATATATATATATATATATATATATATATATATATATATATATATATATATATATATATATATATATATATATATATATATATATATATATATATATATATATATTAACTTAATAAATAAACTTATTAACCAAGTTTTTAGATTAAAGACTTGAAACAATTTCATTTGAACATTAAATCATAAGTTAAAACATTTCTACACTTCATCATTTTTTTCACAACTAGTCTTAAACACTTTGTACTTAGCCATTTCTTTCACTTAACCATCCTTGATCTATCTTGATTAGAACCTAGCCTTAGATTACTTCTTAAACCCTAAACATACAAATAAAACACCTTAGAACTATACATTAAAAGACTACACAAGTACATGAACAATAGCAAACCAAAAATTGAATAGAACACTTACACCATCACATCATCATCATCATCGTTTTTCATCATCATCATCATCCATGTCACCATACTACAACCACTAACACTTAATCCTTAAGCTAACTTACATGCAAAACATCATCATAGACTTCATTAATGGTTAAGTGGTGAGTCATGCCCTCATTCCTCCTCCTTGTGACACGCCATCCACCACCACCACCACTATATATACCACCTCTAGCTTATCTTACACTCATTTGTTCACTCTTCTTTCACTCTCACACTTACATACTCTCTAAATATAGATCTAGAACTCTCTTTAGATCATCTTCTTGAAGTTCTAGGATCACATATCATCAAGGTATAACAAACTAACTAAATCTATTCATTATTTCTAGTCATCTTTAAGAACTCTCATGGTGAAAAAGCTTGACCTAGAGTGTTAAATCACTCAATGATGACTATATAGCTAACCATGATCTTGATGTTAAATTAATAAACTTAAGATCTCTACATATCCAATGTCTTAAATGAAAGGACCCGTCCTAATCCATCCGGACTAAGTCCATATCGATTATAAACGATTCACAACAGTTGATTACATCGCGAGGTACTTGACCTCTATATGATACATTTTACAAACATTGCATTCGTTTTTGAAAAGACAATCTTTCATTACATCGAAAGTTGATGACATGCATACTATTTTGTAATATATCTAACTATGAATGACTTAATAATAATCTTGATGAATTCAACGACTCGAATGCAACGTCTTTTGAAATATGTCATGAATGACTCCAAGTAATATCTCTAAAATGAGCAAATGCACAGCGGAAGATTTCTTTCGTACCTGAGAATAAACATTCTTTCAAGTGTCAACCAAAAAGTTGGTGAGTTCATTAGTTTAACATAACAATCATTTCAATATTTTAATAGACCATAAGATTTCATATTTCAATACACATCCCATACATAGAGATAAAAATCATTCATATGGATTGAACACCTGGTAACTGACATTCACAATATAAAATATAAGAATATCCCCATCATTCCGGGATCCTCCTTCGGACATGATATAAATTTTGAAGTACTAAAGCATCCGGTACTTTGGATGGGGCTTGTTGGGCCCGATAGATCTATCTTTAGGATTCGCGTCAATTAGGGTGTCTGTTCCCTAATTCTTAGATTACCAGACTAAAAGGGGCATATTCGATTTCGATCATTCAACCATATAATGTAGTTTCAATTACTTGTGTCTATTTCGTAAAACATTTATAAAAATTGCGCATGTATTCTCAACCCAAAAATATAAAGGATAAAAAGGCAAATGAAACTCACAATACTGTATTTTGTAGTAAAAATACATATGACAACATTGAACAACTGAACGATGCAGGGTTGGCCTCGAATTCACGAACCTATATCATTTATATATATATATATATATATATATATATATATATATATATATATTAAAACGGATACTGGGAGTCACATATTTTTATTTATTAATATATGTTATTTATGTAATTGTTGTTATATAATATTCATTCTAACATTCATTTAAAATTATATACTTATATTATATCTTAACTTATGTGTAATATATGTTTATTTTGTATATATATATATCTAAAATGATTATTGTAGTTATATTAGTATCTATATATATTTAGTGTTGTATTAAATATACCTAATTTGTTATATGTAGTCATATATATAATGATAATATGGTTTTCTAATAATTATATGGAATATTAATATCTTATTAGTATATATAATAGGTGTGTTTTTTTTTTTGTGTACAAAATATTTATTTGCTAAAAATTGATAGTTTTGATATTAATATTTTACTAGTGAAAATACTAATAACTTTATTAATAATGAAAATATTAATAATAATAATAATGATATTGTTAATAATAATACTCATGTTAATAATAATAGTAATAATCTTAATAACTATAACAATGATATTAATACTAATACTAATAACCCTAATATGATCCTAATACTAATATTAATGGAATTAATAATAACTTATATTATTTTCGTACTAATAAAGATAATAATAATAATCATAATCTTAATGATAATAATAATTATAATTGTATTTATAATTATGATAATAATAAAAAGTAACTAATATTTATTAGTAACACTAATAAGAATAATAACTATATTACTTAATAAAAATACCACTAATCTATAATAACAATGATAATCATAACATTAATAACAATAATAATTTATAATAACAATGATAATAATATTAATAATAATAATAATAACAATGATAATAATAATAATAGTAATAGTAATAAATTAGCTACCTTTATGAATTAGCTCAAAAAGAAACCAAAGACTGCCATCAACCGGGTTCGAACCCCCGACCTCTCGTTAACTGAAACAACCCTTTAACCACACGAACCAACTCTGTTTTTCTGAAATTATAGGAACCTTAAATATAATAAACCCAATTATTCATTTCTCTCTTTCCTCTTCATCGATACATAACCAGACAACATGATCCAATTGATTCATAATAATAGGTATTGTTTGATTCCGCATTTAAATTGAACTTAATTAACATATAAATGCAATGTTAATTAATAACAACAAAACAAAAAAAAAATAAAGGAAGAAGACAGCTGCTGTTTGACGCAGGTGAAGTAGAAAAAAAAATTGATTGCAAGAACGAGGACATTTTAGATAAAACATTCAACACAAATTATGTTTCAAATAAATCCTAGAAACTATAGAAATTATCAATTTACATTAACACCCAAAAACAAGTTCCAATTTTCCCTATGAACAATTTCGTTGACTTTTGTAAAATTAACTTTGACTCCCAAATTTGTACTCGGTATTAGAAATTAAGAGTTGAAAATTTGCAGATAGATAAACGTGATCATTCCTAACAGAATTGCAATATTAATTTTTGAAGATTGATTCGAGATTGAAGCTTAAAAAAAAATATATATAGCGATGATAGAGGAAGAGAAGTAAAACGTTTTCAGTTCTTCAAAGGCAGGTGAAATCGCTGTAAATAATAAGATTAATCGAATATAAGATGCAGTACAAACAAGTGATTAATTTTCGTCTGATTTTGGTAAATAGGTCGACAAGGAATCAAGCAAAAGAAAAAAAATAGAAATAAAACAAACAGAAAAAATAAATTTCAAAAGCAGATTACGACAGGTTCCTATTATTTATATCTGATCCCTTAATTTATTAATATTAAAAATTATTAACTATATATTAATATTAATACAGAATATTTATCAAAAAAATAAATATATAATAATAATAATAATGACAGAAATAATATTGCTAAAAATAATTAATAATAACATTACACATAATAATACTAGAGGTAATAATAATAGTAAGAGAAGTAATAATATTATTAATGATAATAACATAATAATAATAATAATTTTATTAATGATACAAATAATAGATTGTATTATTTTCAACTAATAATAATTATGATGATATTAATGATATCAATACTAATATCGATATAGGTATTGATAATTATTATTATTCTTTAATAGTGATTAAAATAGTAATCATACTACTAATTTTTGATATGAATAATGATAGCAATTATACTCACAAATCAATTGTATTAAATTTCATAATTATGTATTATACAATTTATAATAATAACACTGTTATTAATATTAGATACATATTCTAATAATAGTAATGAAAGTAATAATAATATTAGTAAAGGTAACAAATTAAACGCATTAAATTTCATATTTATATATTATCTATAATCGTATAACTATTACTGATGTTAATTATTAATGTTAATATTGGTATTAATAATAATAATAATAATAATAATAATAATAATAATAATAATAATAATAATAATAATAATAATAATAATAATAATAATAATAATAATAAGAGTAATAATAATCTTATTATAACAACTATATTTTAAAATGTTTTATATAGTAATTCATATTGATTCTTTATTATTTAATTTTATATATATTATTATACATAGATCTCATATGTCTTTATATATAGATTAATTTTAAATTTTACATAATTATTTTGTATCTTATCTTACATATCTACTTCCAGTGTTTAAATTATATTTTATAATTTCAAATTACTACATATATTTACATTTATATATATATGCATATTTATTTACAAACAATTATTCGTGACTCGTCGGGAGGTGGTCGAGGTTCAAATGATTACATGAATACAGTTTAAATTGTTTTGTGACTCAACATTACAGACTTTGCTTATCGTATCTAAATCATATACAGGTTAAGTTTAAATTTAGTCGGAAATTCCTGGGTCATCACAGTACCTACCCGTTAAAGAAATTTCGTCCTGAAATTTGAGTGAGGTGGTCATGGCTAACAATAAAAATGTTTTCATGACCAATATGAGTTAATAATTAAAGGTTTATCATCATTGAATACTAATGATAAAATAATTCGATTATTCTAAGAATACGAATGAAGCTATCGCAAAAGAGTGAATTGAGGAAAATAAGATTTTCCTTAGCTTTTGACGTAAACAGGGTTGAATGTAGAAAGTAAGGTGCGTCATAGCTTTTGACATTGTCTTGGTTGAATTTCAGAATTCAAGGGATTTAAAGAAAATCTTTGAAATCTAAAAGATTTTGATTCTTCGACGAATAAGGAAATTAAGATCTCTATAATTAAATACGGTGATCTGCCTCGATTACTCTGTCTGATATTTCCATTATAAATTTACCTTTTCCGTTCCATTAGTTTCCACCACTTCTATACCTTCTTTCTCAGTTCATATATCCAAAAGATTATAATAATGCTTAATCCGGTTCTAATCCTTGTTCTTATTCTGACTATCGCAATAATCGTTCTTCTTTTCCAACTCCCACCGAAAGAATCTGTTTATTTCTACTATGCTCTAGGGATTATTGTATTTATAATCCTCCATTGTCTTTATATTGCTATACGCACTGATATTCATAGTTTGTAATTTCGTTGTTGTTGTTGGGCTTTATATTTTCCCTTATATATCAGAGCTTCATGCTCTTGTTTTCTCTTCCCGACTTTAAATCAAGCGAATAATGATTCAGAATTTGTAGGTATGGAGTTTCGAATAATACTAATGTTCTAAGAAAGAAAGAACGTAATAGCACGATTTGATTTGTCAAATTACCAGAATCACTGAGAATAGAACTATCAAGAATATATTTTCTTGATATGTTCAGAAATTAAGCAGAATGAAAGAGTTATGTAACATAGCACATGATGACGTTATGATCTGTAAATCATCATGTCCCATTAGAAACTCAACATGACTTACTGTAACATAATCACGTTGATCAGGTGTCATTATATTATACTAACTCATGCATCAGTTCCCAACATTACTTCAATAACATTCATAATTTAAGCTCGAAAGTTTACAGAATATAGAAACTAACAGTTTCTATATAATGTAACACTGATAGCACTAATAGATTAATGATTCAGATAAGAATAGTTATGAAAATATCGTCAGAAATATGGAGGATATTTATAATGAAAGATACGATGATATCTTGGAATTTCTAATATCGAAGGATGGTGAAGAAAATTTGTCCGCAAGAGTTTGGAGTCAGAAGCAAGATATTCACTAAAGACTTTAGCAGACATTGAATTATTTGGATTCTTTGAAGTCATACTTATTCTTTGTGATTTGTCCACTGCTTTCTTCATAGTTTCGCATAATCTGCTTTTCGGTACTAAATTTTCTATTGAATGTTTCCAATATAATGATACACAGGAAGCACGAAGAGGTATATAGTTTCGGACAAGAATATTTATGAAAATATCCTCAGAAATATCGAAGATATTGATGATGATATTTTGGAATTTCTAAGTTCGATGATTGGTGAGGAAGATTTTCCGCAAAATTTTAACATGAGTACGGAGCAAGATATTCGTTGAAGGTTTCATCGGATCCAAAATTACCTGGATTCTTTGAGTATATGGTATAGTACTTGTATTTGTCCTTGGTCTCCTTTGTGGTTAGCTCAATCCATTTTCCAGTTCCAACTTTTCTGAGCTTTTCCAACATACTATTCTTTATCATCAAACTTTCGATGATTAAGGTCGTTTACGGTTTTCTATGATTTATGTTGCTTCATTCAGCTTTTTCAACATTCAGAGTATTGATTTGTGACTGAGTGCTTTTCAGAATTTCAGAATGAGAGATCATAATTCTAAGGGATAAACGTCATACGTATAACTGTTGATGTAGATATGCTGTGAGTTTTCAAAGTACTGATTGCTGATTCCTGGTAATTGTTATGGCAGTTCTCGTTACAAGATGCGAATGAGTACATAACGAGACTTCAATAGATAAATATATTGATTTGTCGGAGGGATTTAAACTAAGGAGCAACGAGGTTACTGGTACGTCTGCCGATAATATGATGGAATATAAAAGGTTCCCCTGTAACAATAAAAGAGCACGCATATATATCAAGGTTATAATAAGGTTGTTTCGAACGAAAATCGAAGTTGATTTGCTGGAGCTGTGACAAAATTGACTAATTTGGAAAGAGATTGCGAAGTTATTTTTGATAATAATAATAACGCTAAAGGAATTAGCATAGCTACGCGTTAAACGTTTACTCAGTTTCCGAGAAATTTTCAGGTGCATAACTATATGCATAAGTTCTTTCTGTCGTAGGCATTGTGTGGTTGGTTCATCTTCTCGATTGAGGTGTTTTCAAGAATTACGAAAGGTTTGAACGCAGATTGTAATCGTCAAGATACAAATGAGGTTTAAAATGAACGTCAAGTGGCAAACTTGAAGAATTGTTTAGTTTTATATGTTATAATCAATATTTTAATTCATTTTTAATTGTCCAATCTTATTAGTCCACAGTCGATAGTCCACAGTTGACAGTTCAATAATTCATATATAGTTTAATATATCATATTTGAATTAATTAATACATGTCGTGACCCGTATACATCTCAGAATCGATCACAACTCAAAGTATATATATTATTATAGAATCAACCTCAACCCTGTATAGCTAACTCCCGCATTACTGCATATAGAGTGTCTATGGTTACTTCAAATAATATATATAGATGCGTCGATATGATATGTCAAAACCTTGTATACGTGTCCCAATATTTAAAGTGCGTAAAATAAATAACAGAAATTAAATGACGATAAATAAAGTGCGTAAAGTAAATAACAGAAATTAAATGACGATAAATAAAATTGCGAGAATGTAAATTGCGATAATTAAATTGCGATAAATAAAGTGTAATCAGTTAGCTGGGAACAATTAGTTAGGAACAG
The DNA here is from genome assembly GCF_046630445.1 of Rutidosis leptorrhynchoides. Taxonomy (NCBI): domain Eukaryota; kingdom Viridiplantae; phylum Streptophyta; class Magnoliopsida; order Asterales; family Asteraceae; genus Rutidosis; species Rutidosis leptorrhynchoides. The sequence continues at coordinate 93,149,682 of NC_092337.1, read as the reverse complement.
TTAGCGTGGATTCTTAACAAAATTTCTCATAGTTAATTTGTTTGTTTCTAACAAATTTTATTTTGTCAAATGTTTCCTTCATTATGCCACTTGATTTTTGATAAATCAAAATCCAAATATGAAATTGGATGAATATGGTTATTCTGTGGTGAATGAATTTGTATATCGGTGGACGTAAGTAGGATAGTAAACGACTGTAGAATTAGATTCGAAGAATGTATAGTGTAACTTATTAATGTGAAATCTAAATATTCCTCGGGTATTACCTACCGGTTAAAATATTTTCACCATTAACAGTTTGTACACAAGAATTTTTAATTACAATCTTTATGAAAATATATATACATATATATTTTCTTTAGATGTAATCATGGATTTAATGAGTCAATATGATATTAAACTCATTTGATTTACCGTTGGAACAAGAATATATAATCTCTAAAACATTAGAGATTACATAATCGCCATGTCGAACGAAGATAAATGATGTAGAACGATACGTAGAACGATAATTGTACTCAAGGTATAGAATGAGACGTCGAGGCATGGGTTGTTGATGGTACTGGTGTTGTTATTGATGGTACTGTTGGTGCCGGTGATGTTGTTGAAGCTGGTAATTTTTGCACCATATTCTCCAGATTGATTACTCGAGTGCGAAGTTCGTTGACTTCTTCTATTATTCCGGGATGATTGTTGGTCGGTACGAGCGGATGAATAAGGTTTAGAATTTTAGATAGAATACAATCATGGTGAGATATTCGGAAAATGGGGGTGAAAATGGTGTTTCAGACTGGTTCGCTGGTAAGTGCTTCAGGTTCATTTCCAAGAGGTAAATTTGGTTGGTGGGTGGAAAGGATCGCCTTCCTCTCGTCTCCATCGGTTAAGTCGACTACGAACCCATCAGATGAATTGGGGATGATTGATTGGTTGATTCATTCTGGTGACGTTGCCTCCGGAGCTTAGGTGAACATCCATGTCGGAATAGCTGTCGGAATAACTATCGGATTAGCTATAGAAGTCTGAGGGACTCGAACTGGTTGAGGGATTCATCTCGTACGATCAGATGAAGTATTTTCGATAAGAAACAGATTATAGGATATAGATTAGTACCCTGCAATACATAATTCACATATGCATATATAATACTAAAATCCCATATGTTACGGAGGAATCTACGGAAGTTGTCAGACAAAGTCTACAGTACAAGATATGCTAAGATATGAATTAGCAGATACGCTAAGATACGAATTTTGTCTATACACTATTCATGCAATCATTGCAGTAAGATGTGTCTAGACTAAGAATGATAAGCAGGTAATTTCCTAAGGATGATAAATAGATGATTTCCGACAAAAAATGATAAGCAAAACTTTTGACATGCAGACACGGTCGAAGTCCAGACTCACTAATGCATCCTAACGACTATCAGTTAGACTCACTAATGCAAGACCTGGTTCGCTAAGACCACCGCTCTGATACCAACTGAAAGGACCCGTCCTAATCCATCCGGACTAAGTCCATATCGATTATAAACGATTCACAACAGTTGATTACATCGCGAGGTACTTGACCTCTATATGATACATTTTACAAACATTGCATTCGTTTTTGAAAAGACAATCTTTCATTACATCGAAAGTTGACGACATGCATACTATTTTGTAATATATCTAACTATGAATGACTTAATAATAATCTTGATGAATTCAACGACTCGAATGCAACGTCTTTTGAAATATGTCATGAATGACTCCAAGTAATATCTCTAAAATGAGCAAATGCACAGCGGAAGATTTCTTTCGTACCTGAGAATAAACATGCTTTCAAGTGTCAACCAAAAAGTTGGTAAGTTCATTAGTTTAACATAACAATCATTTCAATATTTTAATAGACCACAAGATTTCATATTTCAATACACATCCCATACATAGAGATAAAAATCATTTATATGGATTGAACACCTGGTAACCGACATTCACAATATACAATATAAGAATATCCCCATCATTCCGGGATCCTCCTTCGGACATGATATAAATTTCGAAGTACTAAAGCATCCGGTACTTTGGATGGGGCTTGTTGGGCCCGATAGATCTATCTTTAGGATTCGCGTCAATTAGGGTGTCTGTTCCCTAATTCTTAGATTACCAGACTAAAAGGGGCATATTCGATTTCGATCATTCAACCATATAATGTAGTTTCAATTACTTGTGTCTATTTCGTAAAACATTTATAAAAATTGCGCATGTATTCTCAGCCCAAAAATATAAAGGGTAAAAAGGCAAATGAAACTCACAATACTGTATTTTGTAGTAAAAATATATATGACGACATTGAACAACTGAACGATGCAGGGTTGGCCTCGGATTCACGAACCTATATCATTTATATATATATTAAAACGGATACTGGGAGTCACATATTTTTATTTATTAATATATGTTATTTATGTAATTGTTGTTATATAATATTCATTCTAACATTCATTTAAAATTATATACTTATATTATATCTTAACTTATGTGTAATATATGTTTATTTTGTATATATATATCTAAAATGATTATTGTAGTTATATTAGTATCTATATATATTTAGTGTTGTATTAAATATACCTAATTTGTTATATGTAGTCATATATATAATGATAATATGCTTTTCTAATAATTATATGGAATATTAATATCTTATTAGTATATATAATAGGTGTGTTTTTTTTTTGTGTACAAAATATTTATTTGCTAAAAATTGATAGTTTTGATATTAATATTTTACTAGTGAAAATACTAATAACTTTATTAATAATGAAAATATTAATAATAATAATAATGATATTGTTAATAATAATACTCATGTTAATAATAATAGTAATAATCTTAATAACTATAACAATGATATTAATACTAATACTAATAACCCTAATATGATCCTAATACTAATATTAATGGAATTAATAATAACTTATATTATTTTCGTACTAATAAAGATAATAATAATAATCTTAATCTTAATGATAATAATAATTATAATTGTATTTATAATTATGATAATAATAAAAAGTAACTAATATTTATTAGTAACACTAATAAGAATAATAACTATAATACTTAATAAAAATACCACTAATCTATAATAACAATGATAATCATAACATTAATAACAATAATAATTTATAATAACAATGATAATAATAATAATAATAATAATAATAATAATAATAATAATAATAATAACAATGATAATAATAATAATAATAATAATAATAATAATAATAATAATAATAATAATAATAATAATAATAATAATAATAATAATAATAATAATAATAGTAATAAATTAGCTACCTTTATGAATTAGCTCAAAAAGAAACCAAAGACTGCCATCAACCGGGTTCGAACCCCCGACCTCTCGTTAACCAAAACAACCCTTTAACCACACGAACCAACTCTGTTTTTCTGAATTTATAGGAACCTTAAATATAATAAACCCAATTATTCGTTTCTCTCTTTCCTCTTCATCGATACATAACCAGACAACATGATCCAATTGATTCATAATAATAGGTATTGTTTGATTCCGCATTTAAATTGAACTTAATTAACATATAAATGCAATGTTAATTAATAACAACAAAACAAAAAAAAGCAAAAAAAAAATAAAGGAAGAAGACAGGTGCTGTTCGACGCAGGTGAAGTAGAAAAAAAAAATTGATTGCAAGAATGAGGACGTTTTAGATAAAACATTCAACACAAATTATGTTTCAAATAAGTCCTAGAAACTATAGAAATTATCAATTTACATTAACACCCAAAAACAAGTTCGAATTTTCCCTATGAACAATTTCGTTGACTTTTGTAAAATTAACTTTGACTCCCAAATTTGTACTCGGTATTAGAAATTAAGAGTTGAAAATTTGCAGATAGATAAACGTGATCATTCCTAACAGAATTGCAATATTAATTTTTGAAGATTGATTCGAGATTGAAGCTTAAAAAAAATATATAGCGATGACAGAGGAAGAGAAGGAAAACGTTTTCAGTTCTTCAAAGGCAGGTGAAATCTCTGTAAATAATAAGATTAATCGAATATAAGATGCAGTACAAACATGTGATTAATTTTCATCTGATTTTGGTAAATAGGTCGACAAGGAATCAAGCAAAAGAAAAAAAATAGAAATAAAACAAACAGAAAAAATAAATTTCAAAAGCAGATTACGACAGGTTCCTATAATTTATATCTGATCCCTTAATTTATTAATATTAAAAATTATTAACTATATATTAATATTAATACAGAATATTTATCAAAAAAATAAATATATAATAATAATAATAATAGAAATAGAAATAATATTGCTAAAAATAATTAATAATAACATTACACATAATAATACTAGAGGTAATAATAATAGTAAGAGAAGTAATAATATTATTAATGATAATAACATAATAATAATAATAATTTTATTAATGATACAAATAATAGATTGTATTATTTTCAACTAATAATAATTATGATGATATCTGTTATAATAATATATACATATATGTATATATATGTATATGTACAAGAAGTCATAAATGGATGGCTTTATAATAATATATACATGTACAAGAAGTCATAAAATGGATGCCAATTTTGTAGTATAAATACCTCATGTATTAGCATTGTAAAATGTACCATTTCATAGAATTATATGAAATACACACTTATCCTCTCTTTTACTAATATTTCATAAATAAGTATAATTGTATTTTGTAGTTCTTTTATTAAATTATAACACGTTATCAGCACGAAGAGCTCCGTATAATCATGGTGATTCTTCTAGTTGCTCAACCACCACTTCCACCTCTCAAGTTTTCTGCCGGCCACCGTCCTCCGCCGCTGAAACCGTCAGAAGATCCTGAAACTTCCAATGTGTCTTCTCATCAAGAAATTACCAGCTTGGATTCTTCCATCACTAAGTTATACTCATCAGGTATTCCAAAAATTGTTGACGTTATTTAATTTAAATTACTTTGAATTAATTAATTAACAAGAAAACCAAGACTTTACAACGATCATAAAATGAACCTGTTTTGAGAGGGATAGTTTAAAAGGGAGATATTAAGATACACATATATATATTACTTACGCATATATAAACACCCACCTCGGGTATCACCTTCTTGATGAAACCTTCACCACCATTGAATCCTTTTAGAGGCGGAGCCAGAAAATATTTTCAGTGGTGGCACAGATAATAAATTTACTTTATATATATATTTAGAGTAAAATTTAACGTAACTAAAATATCAATAAAAGAAAAGTTTAATATTAAGAATTTAGGTGTTATTTTTAATTTCAATGATAATAATGATGTTTAACCAAAATTGAATACTACAGCTTCTTTTTGCATCTTAAAAAACGTATACAATTAAAAAAGAAAAACATAAAAACAAATGTTAGATTGTAATATTGATTTCTAAGTATACTTATAATCAAAAGCTTATTACTTAAAAATAAAGGGGTGAAAAGTTAAAAGATTACATTTCAGTAGGGGTGTAAGAGAAAAAGAGTCAAAAGTGTTTACAATGTGTGCAATTGTGATTGGCTATGGGACATATGGGGTCTTCTTCCCCACCAAACCAAATTTACGCTCTCCTCCATGAAAACTCAAATTCTCAGTTTTTTTTTTTTTTGTAACTACAGTCAACAAATATTATCTACCAATTAATTTTTGGATGTATCGAATCGCTAATTTATTTACCATTTTCAGTGGTGGCACGTGCACCCACTAACTACTAAGTGGTTCCGCCCCTGAATCCTTTTGCTCGATGAAGCCATAACCACCAAGAACTAGCAAATCAAAACCGTTTCTCTCTCACTATCGTTTCCTTCTATTTCTGTTCAAAGCACTAAACCAACACCTTTGTATTCTACTACATACTTTTCTTTTCGTGACCCTGTTGCTACTTCTTTCTGGGTTATACCCAACGAAATTATGTTGATACATGAAGTAATCGGGTCATTTTAAGAGATAAAAGGGAAGTATATATATTCACAATTCAAAGCTTTGTAGAAGTAGATATGTGGAATATTAAATTGTCTTACTTTATTAATCTCCAAGAAAAAGAGTTATGCAAGTGGTAGTACTATGGCCGACCACTTAAAAGTTCGATGAGCTGTCTTCAATTTTTTTAAAAAAAAAAAAAACAAACCCACAATAATGAACCTCTATTCGGAATAATCAAAGTGAGAGTGGGGACGATGGGGTTTCAAGATAGGGACGTACCTTGTAAAAAGTAAAGTTGTTTAGATAAAATAAAATAATTAGATACTATGAATGATTTACTATGAAATTTATGTCAATTAAATCAATTGTTATGATGAAAAATATAATAATAAAAGTAATAGTTATAGTTATTTTATTAAGCACATGTATGGGGGCACCGCAATTGTCGGTAGCTAAAACAAGAGCATATGAACGTAGTAATGTTTTGCATCTCCATAGCAACCCCAACTACTCTTTTGGTTAAATAAATCATTAAAAAAAAATTTACGGAGTACATTTTTTTTTATGAGCTAAATGAGTAAATAAAAAAAAATAGATAAGTAATAAGTGGCGGAACTTGAACTTTTCATCTGCGGGGGCAAGAGAGATAAGAACTAAAATAATTTATCCAAAAAAACATAAATTTGTTCCAGCAAATATTATAGCATATAGCATACATATTACTAGCAAATATTAAAGTCTAAACAATTTATCAAATATACAAAAACGTAAACAAAATAATTGGAGTTTTGTGTTTAAATTTTCTGATGGCTACCATTAAGGTATTATGCTACATTTTTTTTTTAATGGGCCAATTGAATTACCTTTAATTTATTATTTTGGGTGGGGCTGGGAAATAATAAATACTACTAATAATTTTCCAGCTCATTACATACAAACGCTATTACGCTAGTTAGAAGAAAAAAGTGAGTAGGGGCAACCGCCACACCCTGTCTCATGAATCTTCCGCCCCTGTAAGTAATGATAGTGGACAACATTAAAGAAGATATGGTTATCAATGTATACTGTTTAGAAATTATGATCATAAAGATGATAGATAATGATAGATGAATAATGCACTGAACAAAAATTTCAACTAATTGATATCAATAATACAAAGTAATAATAAAGAAATAATAAAATAATAATTTGATATCAATTGAATTCTCTGTATCTTACGAACAACTTGTGGATATTTATGAAGTTAGTGGTGATGCATGATTGCATGTATATTTAAATATTAACAGGTACAGTAATATAGGTACCTAATTGAATTTATAGCGTGCATAATAAAATTAATAATATAATAATATAGAGTAATATAGAAGAAGAGATATATATCTCTTAGGACGGCGCATATGATGAAAAGCGCAGTGCATACTATTAAAAGCGCATATGATAAAAAGCGCATATGATGAAAAGCGCAGCGCATATGATTAAAAGCGCATATGATAAAAGGCGCATATGATTAAAAGCGCAACGCATATGATTAAAAGCGCATATGATAAAAGGCGCATATGATTAAAAGCGCATATGATAAAAGCGCATATGATAAAAGGTGCATATGATGAAAAGCACAGCGCATATGATTAAAAGCGATTAAAAGTGCATATGATGAAAAGCACATATGGTGATTAATGAAAAGAGTATTGAGAAAAATCACCAATGTTTCTTGAAAGAATTCAAGGTTATATATATGAACCAATTCATCCATCATGTGAACCATTTTGATATTTCATGGTTCTAATAGACGCATCTAGCGGATGATCTCATATTTGTGTGTTATCAAGCCGTAATATGGCATTTGCAAAGTTTCTTGCACAAATTATTAAATTGAGAACACATTATTCTGATTACACCATTAAAAGGATGAGACTTGATAATGCTGGTGAGTTAACATCTCAAGCATTTAATGATCATTATATATCTACAGGGATTGTTGTTGAACATCCAGTTGCTCATGTGCATACACAAAATTGGTTTAGCTGAATCAATAGATAAACGCTTGCAGTTAATAACTAGACAATTGATAATGAGTACAAAACTATCAATATTTATATGTGGACATGTAAATTTACATGCTGCGACATTAATTCGCATTAGACCATGTGGAAGTCATAAATATTTAACTTACTACTTGATTTTGGCCAAGAGCCAAATATTTTTCACCTTAGAACATTGGTTGTGCAGTGTATGTTCCAATTGTATCACCATAACACAATAAAATGGTTCTTCAAAGAAAGATGGTAATATATTTTGGATATAAAACATCTTCAATCATAAGATATATTGAACTCATGATGGGTGATGTTTTTACAGCACGTTTTGCTGATTGTCATTTTAATGAAACATTGTTTCCTAGGTTAGGGGGAGAAATGAAAAATAAAGAAAATGATGTTTCATAGTATGAACATCAATTAAGGTATGTTGATTCTCGCACAAAAGAATGCGAAAAGAAAGTTAAAAAATAATGCATATGCAAGAATTTGCAAATTAATTACTTTATGTATTTAAAGATACAAAAGAGTGACTAAATCATATATAATAGCAGGAAATGCTCCAGCTCGAATTGAAATTCCAAAAGCTGGCAATAATGTCACTCATGAGTCTTTGCCACATCTGAAACGTGGAAGACAAATTGGTTCCAAAGATAAAAATCCTAGAAAAGGAAAATCAGCTGATAATGAGATAAAAGAAAGTGTTCAAGAAGAACCATAAATCAATATTCCTTCTGCAGAGGATATTGATAAATGTAAATACATAAATTGCGATAAATTATGCAATATTATGGAACCGAAATGAAATAAAAAAAAAAAAAAAAAAAAAAAAAAAAAAAAAAATCTTGATGAGATATTTTCATATAATATTACAATGACATCATGAATAAAGATGATGATCTAGAACCAAAATCTGTCATTGAATATCAAAATAGACATGATTGAGCTCAATGAAAAGGAGAAATACGAGCTGAATTAGAATCGCTAAATAAAAGAAAAGTTTTCGGATTAATCGTTATCACTTTGAAAAATGTGAAACGTATGGGATACAAATGAATTTTTATCCGAAAAAGAAATGTGCAAATGAAGTTACAAGGCAAAACTAGACTTGTAACTCAAGATTTCCCACAAAGACCGGAAATGAATTATGAGGAAAACTTATCCTCCTGTAATGGATACAATTACTTATTAGATACTTAATCAACCTGGTAGTTACTTAAATGCATCTCATGAATGTTGTAACTACTTATCTGTATGGATCACTTGATAGTGATATACATGAATATACCTGAAGGGTTTAAGGTATCATAAGCATCTAATGCAAAACCCAAGGGAATGTATTCTATTAAATCACAAAGATTTTTATATGGGTCTATACAATTAGGACGTATGTGGTATAACTGATTAAGTGATTACTTGATAAGAAAAGTGTATACACATAAACTTATTTGCCATGTTATTTTATTATGAAAAACAATGATCTTAACATCATATGAACAAATAAAGAGATCTATGAAATCATTCAACTTCTAAAGAATTATTTTGAAATGAAAGATCTTGAAAATACCAAGTATTACCTTAGATTGAAAATTGAGCATATGCCTAATGGTTAACTTGTACATCAAACAACTTATACCGAAAAGATTTTAAAACATCTTTTAAAGACAAACTCATTGTTGTTAGATCACTCAATATTGACACTGATCTATTTCATCCCTGCGAAGATCATGAAAATCTTAACAGATCGGAAGTTCCATATTTTAGTGCAATTGAGGTTCTTATGTATCTTATAAATTGTACAAGACCTGACATTTCTCTTGCAGTTAATTTGTTGGCAAGATTCAGCTCAACTTCTACCAAATGACAATGGAACAGGATCAAACACATATTTTGATACCCTTGAGGAACTGCCGATTTAAAATTATTTTATTCTAACGCTTCAAAACAAGATTTGGTTGATTATGTATATGCAGGTCATTCATCAAATCCTCATAAAGATAAATCTCAAACTCGATATGTATTCCTAAATGGAGGTACCACAAAATCATGGCGTTCTAAAAAACAAACACTTGTTGCAACATCATCAAATTATGCCGAAGTGATTGCATTACATGAAGCCACTCGGGAATGTTTTTGGTTAAGATCAATGACACAACTCATTATTGATTCTTGTGGACTAGAACGCGATAAAAGTTCAACAACTATCTATGAAGATAATCCAGCTCGCATAGCACAGATGAAAGAAGGATATATCAAAAGTGACTGAACAAAACACATACCCCCTAGATTCTTCTCATACACTCAAAATATCATCAAGGACAACCAGATTGAAATGAGATATGTTCAATCCAGCAAGAACTCTGCTCATCTTTTCACCAAAGCATCTTCAACTGCTATTTTCAGAACGCATGTTCATAATATTGGCATGAGGCATGTTCAAAAGATGTAACAGCTCAGCAATGTCTACTTGAGGGGGAGTCAACTATATGCTGCACTCTTTTTCCCTTAGCTAAAGTTTTTATCCCACTGGGTTTTTCTTTGGCCAAGGTTTTTAACGAGGCAGTAAATTGTAGTTTATCTCCAACAAAACAAAAATTGACATCCAAGGGGGAGTGTTATAATAATATATACATATATGTATATATATGTATATGTACAAGAAGTCATAAATGGATGGCTTTATAATAATATATACATGTACAAGAAGTCATAAAATGGATGCCAATTTTGTAGTATAAATACCTCATGTATTAGCATTGTAAAATGTACCATTTCATAGAATTATATGAAATACACACTTATCCTCTCTTTTACTAATATTTCATAAATAAGTATAATTGTATTTTGTAGTTCTTTTATTAAATTATAACAATATCAATGATATCAATACTAATTTCGATAAAGGTATTGATAATTATTATTATTCTTTAATAGTGATTAAAATAGTAATCATACTACTAATTTTTGATATGAATAATGATAGCAATTATACTCACAAATCAATTGTATTAAATTTCATAATTATGTATTATACAATTTATAATAATAACACTGTTATTAATATTAGATACATATTCTAATAATAGTAATGAAAGTAATAATAATATTAGTAAAGGTAACAAATTAAACGCATTAAATTTCATATTTATATATTATCTATAATCGTATAACTATTACTGATGTTAATTATTAATGTTAATATTGGTATTAATAATAATAATAATAATAATAATAATAATAATAATAATAATAATAATAATAATAATAATAATAATAATAATAATAATAATAATAATAATAATAATAATAATAATAATAATAATAATAATAATAATAAGAGTAATAATAATCTTATTATAACAACTATATTTTATAATGTTTTATATAGTAATTCATATTGATTCTTTATTATTTAATTTTATATATATTATTATACATAGATCTCATATGTCTTTATATATAGATTCATTTTAAATTTTACATAATTATTTTGTATCTTATCTTACATATCTACTTCCAGTGTTTAAATTATATTTTATAATTTCAAATTACTACATATATTTACATTTATATATATATGCATATTTATTTACAAACAATTATTCGTGACTCGTCGGGAGGTGGTCGAGGTTCAAATGATTACATGAATTCAGTTTAAATTGTTTTGTGACTCAACATTACAGACTTTGCTTATCGTATCTAAATCATATACAGGTTAAGTTTAAATTTAGTCGGAAATTCCCGGGTCATCACATTAAAATGAATCTAAACTAAGAACTAAAGTGATTGACTATATAAAACTGTTTTTTCTTTGAGCTGTCCAAAATTTTACTTAAAGTTCATGACCTAAACACCAACCTATGGCTGATCTCGGGAACTCATAAATTAGTATGATGTTCATATATGTGTTTGAGACTTCTAGTAAAATTTTCATGATTTATTTCAAATAAAAAGTCATTTTTCATTTTTATTTAGTGAGACAAGTTCAGATTTAAAGCAATCTGACCAAGTGTCAAAGAATCATGTATAAATCCAAATATAAGATAGATCTTGAACTAAAGGCTTCTTATTTGAAAAGTAGACTTAATAAGGAAACCATGGATAGTTAAAACACTAAAAACCATTAAGAAATCATTGACATATAATCCCATCAAGTTGACATAAGATTTTATTGAAGTCAAAAATTGGTCTAAAACCTTATCTCTAAAGACAAGGTTAATGAAGACCTAGAGGTTATTCCTTTTGAGAATAGACACTTTTATATGTCCTAAGACTTCTTTAAAAATCTTGAGTCAAATAAATAAGTTTTTCTATTTTTAACCTCAACTAGGAACTCACAGTGTAAAACTGAACTGTTTTGCACACTTGTAACGAAGTGAACTTTTGACCAAATTTTATTTTGAGTCTCAAATAGAACCTTACATTTTTGAAAATTGGACTTAAAGAGCATTCAATAGATGGTAATATTACCCTAAATGGATGTCTAGATTAATAGAAACACCTAAACTAATGTTATAGTAAAACTAGTCAAAACAATCTATAATTAAAACTATGAACTACTAACTTTTGAAACCGAGAACCGAAATGGAAATGTAAGATTACTTAAGAAATTTATCTTAGAACTAATCTAAATATTATATTAGATAGTATGACCTCTGACCTTATAAAATTTCATTAGGTCTCAAGCCCGAAACACCGAACACAAACTGACCGACTACCGTGTACGCTTTGCACCGCATCACTTGTGAGTTAGTAGTCCCATTTTTAATCAATCTTTTATGCTTTTTGGATGAGATAATACTTTTTTACTGTTTTACATATTAGAATCAAGTACTTACAACTATATTTAGAAAGCCTGATTTTGATATCGTTAATTACCGGTTTGGTGAACGCGAATACTATGAATAGATCTATTTGAGGGTGACTCCTCACATCAGGATAGGCCTTCTAGGCTATCGGATGCATAATCTTCGACCATATGCACTTAGACCTTAAGTGACGCTTGTTTTCGGGTACTTTTACGTTAACGTTCGATATCAAAAACTCATAAACTAGAATAACTGTTCAACTATTTTATACATTAAATCTTGAGGTCCATTAACTATGCATTATAACTAAACCTATGAACTCACCAATATTTATATTGACGTTTTTAAATATTTATCTCAGGTACTTAGCTTTTAGAGCACTTTCAGGTCAGGCATCGTAGAAGTTCAAAAATGTCTTTTGTTAAATCTAGTGTTGATAGGCTAGATTATGATGTATTTGTATTTGTACTTTAACTATCTTGTATTTTGTAACCACGATGTACCAAAACTAAAAACAGAGACCGTGATGTAATAAAATTTATGTTTCCACTGCTACGTTAACTATAACCTGGGACACTATGTTAAAGTTCACACCACGTCTTGGGAAATCGAGACGGGGGTCATGACAAGCACCCTCTAAAGGAACTCTTGAACACAAATAGAGTACCATATTTCCTAGAAAAACTATATCCTCATGAAACCGAAATCTATCGAACCTCTCTAAATTTCAGTGATTCGAAAATCACCTTTTTTCCCATATCAAAACCTTCGCTTTTCTTCGCAAACCAACCTTTAACCCCACTCTTCCTCTTGAAAGAATGATTAGGGAGAAGATCAGTGTCGTCCTTATCTAACCGGTGGAGATTTGATTCTTGGTCAAGCCTATGACAATACTTGCAACATGACTGGCTATGAGTGAATTCATTTCATAGATTGATATGGAACCCCAAAACACTTGAGTGATTTGAGTGACCCGTGTAAGGAAGCCGATGTCATGTAACCTCCCCTCATGCTTGCAGAGATAGTTTCTACCCTTTTAGAAGACGATTTGTCTGATCTTGCTCTTATAATCAATAACAAGCCACTTGAATAATAGAACGCACACCTCAGAAGCATCCTTGAACTCAAAATAAAAGAGAGGTTTGCTTGAGGACAAGCAAAGTCTAAGTGTGGAATATTTAATATCGGCTAAATAGTCACGTTTTTACCCCCGATATTAGCCCCATTTATGATAAAGTAATTGACTTTATCATATAAATAAGCATTTATTTGCTTCATTTGGTAGATTATATAATTACGAAGGCTATGTTTCAAGAAACACTAAAACGGATGAAAAATGAGGAAAAACGAGCAAAACCGGCTAAGACGATTAACTCGCGTTTAAATAATTTATTTTATAATTTTTGGAAAAGTTTATTTACATAATATCATTTTGTGGGATATTTAATTACAAACGCGTGGGTGCAAGAATCGTCAAAAATCGAGCTAAAACGAAGGTTCTAGAGCGAAAACGGTGAAAGACAAGTTACGATCCAGCAAACGGCTTGCCAAACGGCCTGCCATAATGGAAAATGGTGTACCAGTAAATGGCATCAAAAACGGCTTGCCTTGGCGAACGGCCTTGAAAAAGGCCTGTCAAACGGCTTTTCAAACAGCTTGCCAGTTGCAAGCCATTTTTCTGCCATTTATTTACAATTTTGCCACCAAACATTTCCTATAAATAGGGGCTTCATCCCACCATTTCAACACACACCTTCTTCACTTCTCTCTAAATATCTTTCTACTGTCGCTCTCTAGTGATTAGTAGGAGATTAGTTCTCTCTATACTTTCTCTCTCTAGATTCTAGAGAGAGAAAAGTACAGAGATTAGAAAATATAATTATCTCTCTATTGTCGCTCTCTAGTGATCAATAGGATATTAGTATGTAGTTAGTAGTAGAAGCTATCGAGCATTGTAACGCTACGGATATTATGAAGAAATACAAGTGTTATTCTGCCGACATTATTCGATAATATCTATCCTTTCTTTTATTAATTTATTATAATATTCTTGTTTGATGTTGTTATTTATTAATATTAGAAATGCTTGTTGCCATGATGTATGAGTAGTGATTTGATTGTTTGTCATGATTTAATAATGTTAGTTAGGAATGATTATCGTTTCGTAATCGCTTTCTGTCTATGATATTAAACCTCGTTATTATCGTCCTTCCACCAGTAAACGTGATTAAAACCTTTTATAACGTTGACAAATATAAGGTAATTAATTATATGTGTTTATACATTGGTCAAGGTTTGAACCCATCGGAAATACTATAAAGTATATGGAGAATTACCGTAGGACCAGATCAAGACATTGGTCAAGAGTATAAGACTCGAGGAAATACTGTTGCAACAGTAGAGTACAGTGTTGATGTACTATAGGACCACTTGAACATGGTCAAGGTTAGAAGCTATGGAACCTGATAATGCTAAAAACGAACATATATTTCATAGCATTATCCCTCAAGAAAGACAAGCTTTTAGTTGCAATTGTTCTATTTACAAGTGATATCCGTTTAAATAATAAAAGGTGAAGACAAAAGACAGATTCGACGATTTGAAGACACAAATGACCAAAAAGCTAAAAAGTACAAAGTACAATCAAAGTGGTTCAAATTATTGGTGAGAAACGTCTCAAAATTACAAGAGTACGAGCCGCGAAACACAAAATACAAGATATTAAATTGTACGCAAGGACGTTCGAAAATCCGGAACCGGGACCAGAGTCAACTCTCAACGCTCGACGCAACGGGCCTAAAAGTACAAATCAACGATGCACATGAATATAATATAATATATAAATAATTATATTTATATATATTATATTATAAATATTAAGTAATAATAATAATATATTAAACCCAGCAGCCCACGTTTTGGAATATTGTGAGCTGGAAAAGTAAGCCATGCGATCGTATGGCCAGGAAGGCTAAAAGCCATGCGATCGCATGATCTCCTGTAGCAGCTGAGGTTCTATAAATTTCGCGTGTTTTGGCCAGTTTTTACACATCTTTTTCTTTCTTCATTCTCTCAACGTATATATATATATATATATATATATATATATATATATATATATATATATATATATATATATATATATATATATATATATATATATATATATATATATATTAATTTTAATTTTAATTTTAATTTTAATAATAAGGGTATGTTAGCGAATGTTGTAAGGGTGTAAGTCGAAATTCTGTCCGTGTAACGCTGCGCTATTATTAATCATTGTAAGTTATGTTCAACCTTTTTAAATTATTGTCTCGTAGCTAAGTTATTATTATGCTTATTTAATCCGAAGTAATCGTGATGTTGGGCTAAAATATTAAAATTGGATAATTGGGCTTTGTACCATAATTGGGGTTTGGACAAAAGAACGACACTTGTAAAAATTAGACTATGGGCTATTAATGAGCTTTATATTTGTTTAATTAAATGATAGTTTGTTAATTTAATATAAATATTTACAATTGGACGTACCTATAAATAACCATATACACTCGATCGGACACGATGGGCGGGATATTTATAAGTACTAATAATCGTTCATTTAACCGGACATGGGAATGGATTAATAGTCAATGGACTTATTAAAACAGGGGTGAATTATATACAAGGACACTTGGTGTAATTATAGTTTAAGTCCCCAATTAGTTGGAATATTTGACTTTGGATATAAGGATAATTTGACGAGGACACTCGCACTTTATATTTATGACTGATGGACTGTTATGGACAAAAACCAGACGGACATATTGAATAATCCTGGACAAAGGACAATCAACCCATGGTAATAAAACTAAAATCAACACGTCAAACATCATGATTACGGAAGTTTAAATAAGCATAATTCCTTTATTTCATATATAATTGCACTTTTAATTATCGCACTTTTATTTACTGTTATTTTATTTAATTGGAATTTTAATTATCGTACTTTTTAATTATCGCAATTTTATTTATTGCACTTTTATTTATCGCAATTTCATTATCGTTATTTACTTTAAGCTTTAAATTAAGTCTTTTATATATTTAATATTTTACATTAGGTTTTAACTGCGACTTAAGTTTTAAAATCGACAAATCGGTCATTAAACGGTAAAAATCCCCCTTTTATAACAATAATATTACTTATATATATATATATATATATATATATATATATATATATATATATATATATATATATATATATATATATATATATATATATATTTGTATTTTTACAATTATAGGTTAAAACTAATATAGTGTTGAACTAGTTTATAAGATCCCTGTGGAACGAACCGGACTTACTAAAAACTACACTACTATACGATTAGGTACACTGCCTATAAGTGTTGTAGCAAGGTTTAGGTATATCCACTCTATAAATAAATAAATAACTTGTGTAAAAATGTATCGTATTTAATAGTATTTTCTAGTAAAATATAAACTATTTCGTATACACCTCTACGCACATCAGAACCACTATAAGTGTAGAACATGGTGGATAACTAAGGGATTTATTGGGTAGATTTAAGTATGGGCTGGTTTAAATCATAAATGGGAATTTAACGCACTGCAATACAAACTAAGCTTATAAATCTTTAAGGTTGACTGAGAACTCTCATAGGTTCTAATTTACCTACAAACCCTTAGATTTTACCAAACCCTTAACAGACAGGAATTCAAAACACAATCATAACCACTCACTTGGGTGATACACTAAGGTGTTAAGAAAGGTTGGATACTCTATATATATGGCTATGCTACTTTATTCGTGCGCTCAAGGTATGCATTGCATACAAGATGGGCCGCTTATATCCTTACACCAGATAACGCGTCGGGAGTTGAGCATAGTCCATCCGATCAGAATCACAATAGCCTATTTCCTCGTGACATGCTAATCGAGAAATCAATTAGTAGGAAATTTAGTGTTTACACCAAGGTATATCTATCCAATGAGTGTCTCGCAATCATCCCGACACTACGTTATCTTAAATCATGATGAACCACGTCTTCTCTGTCCTTAGTTGTTGCATGCTAGCTAGCTTATTTTAATTATATTGCTTTAATATTTTAAATAAAATTATAAATCAAATCAACCCAACTATAGCCTTTACACAATTTGATATCCCAGATAAAGTGGTGTCTAGAATAAACCGGTTGGACTTGGTTGTTAGATTTTCCGAACCGTCGCCAATTATTGGGACCAAATGGATCCTGCCTCTCCACACAAGGTATACCTGGCCACTAGTCTTGGATACTAAATTGTGTCAAACCCAATCTTAAATACTAAATTATCTGAATAAGCTCTGTTTCAAATTCGACCCCTCAAGGAACGACCCTAGGTCATATTTGCCCTTGCTAACTCATAGAAAGGAATAATAGATTTAGGCCCAGCATATATAAATTAAACAATCAACTTCTTCTATTGATATCCTGAATTGACTTTTTGTGACCTAACGACACCGCATAAATAAACCGTCTGATTCGGGCATATCAGGACCCGTGAAGTTACCATTGCTATTATTATTACCAAATTTATTGTTAAATTTGTATGCAGTTTGAGCAATAAAAGTAGTGGATTGAGACTTCTCAGCATGTTTCACAGAGACACCCCTATGAGACTCTTCTCTAGAAACAATAGCAAAAGCCGTCTTGACATTAGGTAAAGGATCCCTTAACAACAAATTGCTTCTCACAGCCATATAGCAGTCATCAAGCCCCATCAAGAAATGCATTAATTTGAGCACTTTATTATGGTTATTTAAGTGTGTAGCAGCATCACGGACACAAGTAGGTATTATAACCAAAGCATCATATTGTTTCCAAAGGCTATTAAGGCTATGATCGTATTCAGATAAAGGACACCCATTATGTTTTAAAGAGTTTATTTTATGATGGACATTAAAGATGACATATCCATCACCTTTGTCATAGGTTTCTTTCAATTCAGTCCAAACAATAGAAGCATTATCAAAAAAAATCAAACCAGAGTACAATTCATCAGATATAGATCCAAGTAACCATGACAAAACTATAGAGTTGCATCTATCTAATTGTTTAGACAACACATCATCATTAGCATTTTTAACACAAGTACCATTAATAAAACTAAGTTTATTCTTGGTGCCTAAAGTAAGCATAATAGGTCTACTCCATATTTTATAGTTCTCAGTACCTTTTAATTTGATATTAATCAGAGGTGTACCAGAAGTGTCACTTGGATGTAAATATAAAGGATCCCCAAAGTCCAACTTATTAATCATGGTAATAGCATTCTCATTACCCATTATACCAAGTAATCAGAAAGCTGATAACACAATAACAAGAAAAGAAATAAAAAACACAAATAAGAGAAACCCTAGGTCAATAATCTGACTCTGCTTGATCAGATATCCATGGATCTCAAAAGGATCCAGATCAAGAGTTGGGCACAGAGATTAGTAAACAAGGGCAAACTAATAAAGCAAATGAATAAATGCAAGACTCCCCTTTGAAGATGAGTCACAAGGAAAGCGAGAAAAAAAGGAAGAAGATGCATCAGAATATAAGCCTTCCTCAACAGGTAATCACTAGAGAAACAAAAAATCACCAGAAAAAGCAGCAGGTGAATCACCAATAGCAAAAAAAACCTAGATCAGAACCACAAAGCATAGATCTTCAATCGAATGAAGAGAACATGGAAATCAAAGCCCCACCCGCTCTGATACAATGTAAAATTCCATAAACAGAATGCTGATTACAAATAAGCAAACTAAAGATCACACCAAAACTAGACGTGATCTAATCTTCAAGTATAAACACCTCGTTATTGTCAAACAATACACAATTAAGATCCAATCCTTAATAGAGTGAATGAAGGTGAAATACAAGTGCAAAATCAATAGCAGATCACCAATAAGTAGGTGTGAGAGTTTAGGGTTTTAGTGAAAAGTGTCGAATGAAGCCTCAAAGGCTGAATGATTAGTTGTGTGCCAGCTGAAACCCTAAGCCCTCCTTTTATATATAATTGAGAAGATGGCATGAATAGCCCCTCAAGAATGGCAAAGTGACAGGAGCAGTATCTCCAGTTCAAGACTACATAAAATAGCCACATAAACCAAGACATGACCTAAGCTACCCATCAATAACCTGAAACAAGAAAGAGCTTGAAAACACCACAAATTAACAAAGAGACAAAATGAAGAAAGACCAAAATAATTTTGACATTTTAACATTATCTCAGGTATATATGCAAAATGAAATGTATATCCTTGTGTATCTTTGATGTTATGCGAGGTGTATACGAAATAGTTATATTTTTATTTCGAAATACTATTAAATAAGATACAATTTTACACAAGTTATTTATTTATTTATAGAGTGGATATACCTAAACCTTGCTACAACACTATAGGCAGTGTACTTAATCGTAAAGTAGTGTAGTTTTTAGTAAGTCCGGTTCGTTCCGCAAGGAGCTAGCCAAGTTTAACGCTATATTTTTTATTTTAAACTATATTTGTATAAATATATATATATATATGTAATATTATTATTATTATTATAAAAGGGGGGTTTTTACCATTTAATGACCGGTTTGTCGATTTTATGTCTTAAGTCACAATTAAAACCTAATGTAAAACATTAAAAATAAATACAACTTAATTTAAAGCGTAAAGTAAATGACGATAAATAAAAATGTGATAATTAAAAGTACGATAATTAAAAGTGCAATAAATAAAATGATAGTAAATAAAAGTGCGATGAGATATAAAATAAAGGAATTATGCTTATTTAAACTTCCGTAATCATGATGTTTGACGTGTTGATTTTAGTTTATTACCATGGGTTAATTGTCCTTTGTCCTGGATTATTCGATATATCCATCTGGTTTTTGTCCATAACAGTCCATCAGTCATAAATATAAAGTGCGAGTGTCCTCGTCAAATTATCCTTATACCCGAAGTCAAATATTCCAACTAATTGGGGATTCGAACTGTAACAAGGTCTTAATACTTTGTTTAATGAATACACCAGGTTATCGACTGCGTGTAGTCTAAGGTTTTAATACTTTGTTAACAATTACACCAACTACCCTTGAATGTAATCCACCCCTATTTCAACGAGTCCATTAACTATTATTCCATCCCCGTGTCTGGTCAAATGAACAATAATTTGTATTTATAAATATCCCGCCCACCGTACCCGATTAAGTGTATGTGGTTATATATAGATACGTCAAATTGTAACCTTTATATTAAATTAACGAGGTATCGTTTAGTTAATATAAAGCCCATTAATAGCCCATAGTCTAATTTCCACAAGTGTCGTTCTTTTGTCCAAACCCCAATTATGGTACAAAGCCCAATTACCCAATCTTAATATTTAGCCCAACATCACGATTACTTCGGCTTAAATAAGCATAATAATAACTTAACTACGAGACATTAATTTAAAAAGGTTGAACATAACTTACAATGAGTATTAATCGCGTAGTGTTACACGGACAGAAGTTCGACTTACAAACTTAAAACATTCGCTAACATAACCTTATTATTATTAAACTTTAATATTAAAATTATAATTAAAATATAAATATATATTTAAGAGAGTGAGAGATAGATAATAATATGTAAAAATTCATCGACCAAACGTTGCAATTTATAGGACTTGGCCATGTACAGTGCACCATGCGATCGCATGGATTTAAGGCCTCCAGGCCATGCGATCGCATGGCCTCCTTTTCCTGGTCACATATGATTCCAAAACGTGGGCTGCTCGTATTTATTTAATATATAATATAATATATATAATTTTATATAATTAATTATATATTATATTATATTCTTGTGCATTGTTGACTTGTAATTTTAGCTCCGTTGCGTCGCGCGTTGATAGTTGGTTCATGTCCCGATTCTGGATTTTCGAATGTCCTTGCGTACTATTTAATATCTTGTACTTTGTGTTTTGCGGCTCGTACTCTTGTAATTTTTAGACGTTTCTCATCAATAATTTGAACCTCCTGGATTGTACTTTGTACTTTTTAGCGTTTTAGTCATTTGCGTCTTCAATTCGTCGAATCTGTCTTTTGTCTTCACCTTTTATTATTTAAATGAATATCACTTGTAAATAGAACAATTGCAACTAAAAGCTGGTCTTTCTTGAAGGATAATGCTATGAAATATATGTTCGTTTTTAGCATTATCAAATATTCCCACACTTGAGCGTTGCTTATCCTCAAGCAATATAGAACTTGAATCAAACTTTACTAGAATCACTTCTTTATTCTTCACACTTTGTACATCAGTGATTTCTATACGGTGGTATAAACAATGATAGTAACGATGTGGTTTACAGTCCCACATGACTATGAAAATTTAGATCCTTTAGGAAATTGGATCTTTATGAAAACATTTGAACTTTTGAAAATTCCATCTAGCTTTTACCCTAGATAAGTTTTCCGGATTAACCCTTCACCGGTGTTTGCAAAATGTTTTTGTGGGTTTGGTGGGTTTCAGATTTGAAAATTTTAGCTCAAAACTTATGGTTTTGTGTCATCAACTTGCTAACCTTGTATTAGGAAAGCAACACGTCCAGTATACTTGCTCCGTATATTACCTTTCGGTAAACTACCGTCCGGTTGTAAAGGAAAGCGTTGAACAAGCAACTCTTGAGGCAATGTCCCGTGACATGCTTTTGATTATGGTCTATATCGTTTCGGATGCAATTACTATCCTTTGTAGGAGCAATAGTAAAGATCACCCTATAGTTTTTCGGTCTGGCACAAGGTCCTGTCTTTGACCATGCTATGCAACCACCGTTCTTACGGTTGACACCCGATTTGGTTCAGGTGACCTAATGAATTCTAGGTGAATTCCTGGGATTTTACGTTCAATGGTAATGAACGTATTGAAAAAGGGTTCCAGAAAACAAATCGGTTTGTAATTTGATCAAAATATTTTCTCGTTCAAGCTCGAGTTTAGATTTCATTAAATTCTATGAGTTTGTTATTCTCAATCTTTAAGGTCAATCTCAAGGATTGAGTAATATCAGTCTTAAAAGCTGATTTTTGATCTTTAAGGAGATTATCCTTTCTGGGGATCTGATTCATTAGTCTTATAAGCTAATTTGCACGGTGCCTAATGTGGTAGCGTGGGGGTACGTGATAGTACTATATTTTACAAAAATACTTGATGTTATGCGAGGTGTATATGAAATAGTATTAATTTAAATACGAAATACGACGAAATATTACACAAGTTTTAATTATTTATTTACAAAATGGATATACCTAAACCTTGCTACAACACTATAGGCAGTGTACCTAATCGTAGAGTAGTATAGTTTTTAGTAAGTCCGGTTCGTTCCACTGGGAGACGGTTACACTATATTTTTATATAATTACATTTGTACAAAAATATATAAATATATATATATAATAATATATAAAAGGGGAGTTTACCGTTTAATGACCGGTTTGTCGATTTTATATTTTAAGCGAAGCGTAAAGTAAATTTAATTAACAAAATAAAATAAATAACAAAAAAATATAAATGACGAATAATTAAAGGTGCGATGAAATATAAAATAAAATAATTATGCTTATTTAAACTTCCGTAATCATGATGTTTGATGTGTTGATTTTAGTTTTATGCCCATGGGTTAATTGTCCTTTGTCCTGGATTATTTAATATGTCCATCTAGTTTTTGTCCATAACAGTCCATCAGTCATAAATATAAAGTGCGAGTGTCCTCGTCAAATTATTCTTATACCCGAAGTCAAATATTCCAACTAATTGGGGACTTAAACTGTAACAAGGTTTTAATACTTTGTTTAATAATTACACCAGGTTATCGACTGCGTGTAACCCAAGGTTTTAATACTTTGTTATCAATTATGCCAAGTTACCTTGTACATAATTTCACCCCTGTTTTAATAATTCTAGTGACTATTAATCCATTCCCGTGTCCGGTTAAATGAACTATTATTCGTACATATAAATTCCCCGCCCATCGTGTCCGATCGAGTGTATATGGTAATTTATAGGGACGTCCAATTGTAAATCTTTATATTAAAATTAACAAACTATCATTTAGTTAAACAAATATAAAGCCCATTAATAGCCCATAGTCTAATTTCCACAAATGTCGTTCTTTTTTCCAAACCCCAATTATGGTACAAAGCCCAATTACCCCGTCTTTAATATTTAGTCCAACATCATGATTACTTCGGCATTAAATAAGCATAATAATAACTTAGTTACGAGACATTAATTTAAAAAGGAGAACATAACTTACATTGAGTATTTATCGCGTAGTGTTACACGGACAGAATTTCGACTTAAAAAATCCGTAAAATAACCTTTACATAACCCGAACTAATCTAATATAAAACTAACCTATACTATATATATATTATATATATATGTATTTATTATTTATTATTTATTACAGAATATTATTATTATTATATTTTTTTATATATTAAAATCGAACGAATGCATGGCCTTTTATAGGCGTTTTGATTTCTGACAGCTCCGCGAGTCGCGGCCCATTTGGCCTTCAAACTCCGCGAGTCGCAAAGTTTGATTTTCCAGCTCACATCATTTTGGATCTTTGCTTGTCGACGTTATTAAATAATAATATAATATATATATAATTTTTAAGAATTATTTATATATTATATTTTATTTATGTGCATAGTTGACTTGTAATTTTTGCACCGTTGCGTCGCGCGTTGAGAGTTGACTCATGTCCCGGTTCCGGATTTTCGAACGTCCTTTCATACTATTTTATATCGTGTACTTTGCGTTTTACGTCTTGTACTCTTGTCATTTTCAGACGTTTCACATCATTAAATTGAACCACTTGGATTGTATCTTGTACATTTGAGCTTTTTGGACGTTTTTGTCTTCAAATCTTCGTTTTCGCCTTTTGTCTTCGCACTTATTTATTTAAACGAATATTACTTGAAAATAGAACAATTGCAACTGAAAACTTTACATATCGAAAGGATATTGCTACTAAATATATGTTCATTTGGAGCACTATCAAATATCCCCACACTTGAACGTTGCTTGTCCTCAAGCAATACATAACTTGAAATAATATAATACATCACACGAATCACTTCTTTATTCTTCACACTTTGTACATCAGTGATTTTGATATGACGGTATGAACAATGGTAGTAACGATAGAACCATGGTTAAAGGTGGGTGTGTCATCCACAGTTGCCTCGGGTTTAGGTCAACGACACTTGCAATCAAATAGTCGATTTACTTTCGGTTTCTAAAGCAAAGTGCACATTTGAAAGGCGGTTTACAGTCCCACATGACTATGAAAATGTAGATCCTTAAGGAAATTGGATCTTTATGAAAACATTTGATCTTTTGAAAATTCAATCTAGCTTTTACCCTAGATAAGTTTTCCGGAATAACCCTTCACCGGTGTTTGCAAAATGATTTTTTTGTGGGTTTTGTGGGTTTCAGATTTGAAAATTTTAGCTCAAAACTTATAGTTTTGTGTTACCCACTTGCTAACCTTGTATTAGGAAAGCAAAACGTCCAGTTTACTTGTCCCGTATATTACCTTTCGGTAAACTACCGTCCGGTTGTAAAGGAAAGCGATGAACAAGCAACTGTTAAGGCAATGTCCCGTGACTTGCTTTTGATTATGGTCTATAAACGTGTTGGATGCTAGTACTATCCTTTGTAGGAGCAATAGTAAAGATCATCCTATGATTTTTCGGTCTGGCACAAGGTCCTGTCTTCGACCATGCTATGCAACCACCATTCTTACGGTTGACACCCGATTTGGTTCAGGTGACCTAATGAATTCCAGGTGAATTTCTAGGATTTTACGTTCAATGGTAATGAACGCATTGAAAATAGGTTTTCAGAAAACAAATCGGTTTTAATTTTTGATCAAAATATTTTCTCGTTCAAGCTCGAGTTTAGATATCATTGAATTCCAAAAGTTTGTAATTCTCAATCTTTAAGGTCAATCTCAAGGATTGAGTAATATCAGTCTTAAAAGCTGATTTTTAATCTTTAAGGAGATTATCCTTTCTGGGGGTCTGATTCATTAGTCTTATCAAGCTAATTTGCACGGTGTCCCCCATTGTACGAGATAAATCCTTCTCATGGTTAGGATAAATTTGACCACTTGGCGACCCTGTTTGATGCTGAGGTCCGTGGATTTCCTGCTGATTTTAGAGATGACTTTTCTAGATTTTTCGTCAACCTACAGCTGGTCTGGACGACAACTTCCTGACCTAAATCAAGAAGCGCGTGTCTTTTTCGGAAGACTTTACTTCCTTTTAATGATGGAATTGATTCATCGTGTAGATCCATCTTTCATTATAGTAAATCGGGTAAAACAGTTAATTTAGTCCAAAACAAAAGCACCTGCAATAAACTTTACAGAAACATGTGATAGATAGTTTTTAATTGAATAACTTGGTACATTCTCCCCACACTTGGCTTTTTCTTTGCCTTTTTATTCTCCTTTATTCCATTTTAAATGAATTCAAGCGTTTTAGGTTGTTTATCAATTTATGTCCTTTCCGAGGTAACAATAATTTCGGTATTAACACCTAATTTTCATCGTTCATAAATATGTATAAACATAATTTTAAATTCATTTATTTGAAAATTTTTAAAATTTTCACAAAATTTGGCAAATAAACTAAGTGCAAACCCGAGAGAATTTATAACCTTTCCCCATACTTGAGATCATGCAATGCCCTCATTTGCATGAAATCAGACTATAATTATAAATTCACGAGGGTGATATGTGTAGAAAAGTGATTAAAAATACCCAGTTTGTAATTACAAAGCTCGTCGAATGATAGATGGCGCGCCTCATCGTTCATTCCTTCTTGTTTTATCACAAATGTTTTTCTTCAAAAACGGTTGCTTTTCTGAACTGTTTGTTAATATTTGAAAATGGGTCTTTTACCCTAACTTATCATGCATTTTTATTAACGAGTTATGCACTAACCCGAACCCCTAATTTAACGTTAAGTGGGGTTAGACTTCCCCACATTTAGCTGACGACATGTAAAGTCGGTAGAATAAGTTCCACGAATTAGAATAGTGAGCCACTTATTTACATCTCGGGTGGTATATATTATATCAATGGTTTTAAAGTTTAGACCCACCCGATCGTCACTACCTAATTCTTTTTTAAGTGTAGCTTTTAGTAAATGGATATGTCTCTTTTCTGGTTCTTGGTCAAATGGATCGATATACACCGACATATATATTATAGGGTGGACAATTCCTAACATTTCCTTCCTTTTATTCTTGGGATCAAAGTTTTCACCTCTATTACCCAATTGGGTGAAATCCGAGGTGTCATTATCTATTACAGCTCGTAGTTCATTTCCGGTGGATGACTCGTCTATTGAGAATATTGGGTTGGAAGGTTGTGGAATGGTGAATTTCGGGATCAAAGCAAATTCTTCTTCATTAATGGTACTTATTGGTCTCACCATTTTGGTCTCGGGGGTAAAATTTTCAACGTTATCGTTTTTCCAAGAGTACCAATTTGTCACCCTTACTTCTTCTTCATTCATTAATGGATCGATGATTTTGTCGGTAGAGGCTAATGTGTCGATATGTTGTGAAATTGGTAAAACTGAATAAAAACTATCATCGGGATTGTTGGTGATTTCGGAGCTCTCGAATTCATCAAAATTTGATGATATAAAATTTTCTTGCACAATACTCCTCAGATCAACAGGTGTGTAATCTGATATGGTTTCAGCTTGCCGATTTACAAACTCTCTCATTTGTTCATTTTGAGCATCAAGTTCTTCGAGTTTGTTTTTCATATAATCTAAAGAATTTTCAGGCACATAATTTTCCTCGTCTTCTGGTTGTTAAGTTTGGATATATTCTTAGGAATAATCCCAATTAGAATTGTATTCCTCATAATCATTCCATTCAGGTTCCATGGGTGCGTAATTTTCCATAGGAACGTAATAATAACATTCCCATGTTGAGTGATAATCTCCACAGATTTCATAACCAGTTATTGTTTCATCATTCGTGATCCAAGATTGATCGAACAAATTTTCATCAAAACTCGTTTGATAGTATTGATTTAATTGATTTTGGAGTTCAAAAAGAGTTTCCAAGGCCTTGTTTTCAAAATTTTCCATTTTATTGCGATGGCCAAATTTTAGCTACAATGTGGTACATTCACTAATTATCCTATTAGTTATAAAATAGAAAAACTTATATAAGTTGTCCAATTAATAGACTTTTCTGATTTTTGCCCACGTTTCGAATAGCCAAAAGATGCAGCAGGAAGCCAGGACCCTTTAAATCGGAAGCCCACAACTTGCCACTAACAAATCCAACTATTACTACGAACCAGAAAATTTGGATGCCTATTAACTTAACCGCTTAAATAATTTTTCTTTCCGTTTGGAGAATTAGATAAGAAGTAGAGAAAATTTCTAAGTCCTAAAAACTAAAGCTTCGAGAAATAAGAAAGAAAAAGAGTGCGCGTCGAAAAACGTCGAAAAATAAAAATAAGAAAGTAGCGCATCATAACTTAAAAGGTACTAAAATTTATAAACAGCGTCGCAAAATTCTAAAGCACCTAAATTTTAGTCTAAAGAAATAAGCACTTAAGGAATTTTACGGCAAATCCTAAAAATCTAGAAATAAAAACACTAATCTTAAAACTAGATACAAACGGCAAAAATACAAATATTACGATTAAACAAATAAAAAGATACAAAAATAAAACTAAGCTTAAAATTGATAAAATTATTTATTTTTATAAAAATATTATTTTTATATTTATTTTATAAAAGTATTAATTTTTATATATATTAAAACTAATTATAATTAATATTATAAATTAATTAATAAAACTAAACTAATTATAATAATAATTAAGTAAATAGGGTTAAATAAAAAAATAATAAATAATAATTACTCCGTACTTAATGCGAATTAGGGTTTGTGGTGGCCTGACAGGGCGGCTCCGCGAGTCGCGGTTCCACCTGGCAACAAACTCCGCGAGTCGCTGAGATTTGAAATTAAAATGACAAGTTTCGTTTTTTTTTAAATATTTATATTAATTAAATAAAGCTTATATTTAAAAACTAAAATAGAAATACTTTATAATTTTATAAATAGAAATCTAAAAAAAAAATTTATATATATATTTTTTTTCGATTTTTAATTTTTAAAATTTTTTTTTTATTTTTATATTTTTGGACACTTATAATAAATAAGAAAATATTTTTTACGAAATAAGAAATAATATATTTTTACAAAAATATAGTTTTTCACCCGATCCCCGGCAGCGGCGCCAAAATACTTGATGTGGTAGCGTGGGGGTACGTGATAGTACTATATTTTACAAAAATACTTGATGTTATGCGAGGTGTATATGAAATAGTATTAATTTAAATACGAAATACGACGAAATATTACACAAGTTTTAATTATTTATTTACAAAATGGATATACCTAAACCTTGCTACAACACTATAGGCAGTGTACCTAATCGTAGAGTAGTATAGTTTTTAGTAAGTCCGGTTCGTTCCACAGGGAGACGGTTACACTATATTTTTATATAATTACATTTGTAAAAAATTTAAATATATATATATATATATATATATATATATATATATATATATATATATATATATATAATAATATATAAAAGGGGGGTTTACCGTTTAATGACCGATTTGTCGATTTTATATTTTAAGCGAAGCGTAAAGTAAATTTAATTAACAAAATAAAATAAATAACAAAAAAATATAAATGACGAATAATTAAAGGTGCGATGAAATATAAAATAAAATAATTATGCTTATTTAAACTTCCGTAATCATGATGTTTGATGTGTTGATTTTAGTTTTATGCCCATGGGTTAATTGTCCTTTGTCCTGGATTATTTAATATGTCCGTCTGGTTTTTGTCCATAACAGTCCATCAGTCATAAATATAAAGTGCGAGTGTCCTCGTCAAATTATCCTTATACTCGAAGTCAAATATTCCAACTAATTGGGGACTTAAACTGTAACAAGGTTTTAATACTTTGTTTAATAATTACACCAGGTTATCGACTGCGTGTAACCCAAGGTTTTAATACTTTGTTATCAATTATGCCAAGTGTCCTTGTACATAATTTCACCCCTGTTTTAATAATTCTAGTGACTATTAATCCATTCCCGTGTCCGGTTAAATGAACTATTATTCGTACATATAAATTCCCCGCCCATCGTGTCCGATCGAGTGTATATGGTTATTTATAGGGACGTCCAATTGTAAATCTTTATATTAAAATTAACAAACTATCATTTAGTTAAACAAATATAAAGCCCATTAATAGCCCATAGTCTAATTTCCACAAATGTCGTTCTTTTGTCCAAACCCCAATTATGGTACAAAGCCCAATTACCCCGTCTTTAATATTTAGTCCAACATCATGATTACTTCGGCATTAAATAAGCATAATAATAACTTAGTTACGAGACATTAATTTAAAAAGGAGAACATAACTTACATCGAGTATTTATCGCGTAGTGTTACACGGACAGAATTTTGACTTCAAAAACCCGTAAAATAACCTTTACATAACCCGAACTAATCTAATATAAAACTAACCTATATTATATATATATATTATATATATATTTATTTATTATTTATTATTTATTACAGAATATTATTATTATTATATTTTTTTATATATTAAAATTGAACGAATGCATGGCCTTTTATAGGCGTTTTGATTTCAGACAGCTCCGCGAGTCGCGGCCCATTTGGCCTTCAAACTCCGCGAGTCGCGAAGTTTGATTTTCCAGCTCACATCATTTTGGATCTTTGCTTGTCGACGTTATTAAATAATAATATAATATATATATATATATATATATATATATATATATATATATATATATATATATATATATATATATATATATATATATATATATATATATATATAATTTTTAAGAATTATTTATATATTATATTTTATTTATGTGCATAGTTGACTTGTAATTTTTGCACCGTTGCATCGCGCGTTGAAAGTTGACTCATGTCCCGGTTCCAGATTTTCGAACGTCCTTTCGTACTATTTTATATCGTGTACTTTGCGTTTTGCGTCTTGTGCTCTTGTCATTTTCAGACGTTTCTCATCATTAAATTGAACTACTTGGATTGTATCTTGTACATTTGAGCTTTTTGGATGTTTTTGTCTTCAAATCTTCGTTTTCGCCTTTTGTCTTCGCACTTATTTATTTAAATGAATATTACTTGAAAATAGAACAATTGCAACTGAAAACTTTACATATCGGAAGGATATTGCTACTAAATATATGTTCATTTAGAGCACTATCAGTGTCCCCCCCCATTATACGAGACAGATCCTCTCATGGTTAGGATAAGTCTGACCACTTGGCGACCATGTTTGATGCTGAAGTCCGTGGATTTCCAGCTGATTTTCGAGAAAACTTTTCAAGGTTTTTCGTAGACTCTACAACTGGTCTAGACGACAACTTCCTGACCTAAATCAAGAAGCACGTGTCTTTTTCTCGGAAGATTGTACTTCCTTATAAATTCTATTTATATTACAATAAACTGGGTAAAACTGATTAATATTGTCCAAAACAAAAGTATCTTCAATTATTTGTACAAAAATATGTGATATATGTTATAAATAACTTGGTAAATTTTTCCCACACTTGGCTTTCTTTGCCTTTTTATTCTCCTCCATTCCATTTTAAATGAATTCAAGTGTTTTGGGTTGTTTCTCAATTTATGTCCTTTCTGAGGTAACAATAATTTCGGTGTTAACACCTAGTTTTATCGTTCATAAATATGTATAAACATGATTTTGAATTCATTTATTTGAAAAAAAAAAATTAAAAATTTTACTAGAATTGGGTAGTCTGTATATAAGACTAGGGCTATTCTTTATTATCAGAGAGCACTAGATTCTAATACAACTGCTGCGTTACTAGTATTTTTAATGGTAACCAAGTGTTTAAATTAAAATTTTAAAAATCCGAAAGTATTTAACCCCTTCCCACACTTAAGATCTTGCAATGCCCTCATTTTCAAGAAATCAGTAGCAATTTAAATTATTGAGGGTGATTAGCGTAGAAAAATGATTAAATTTTACCAAAGTTTCCAAACATATTGTTGTTTGCTTTGAATGATAAATGGTGCACATCATTTGTTCATTTCGTCTGTTGTTACATCACACTTGTTTTTTGTTTTGTTGTCAAAATTAATATCTTTTGCTGAACTTAATGTCAGTCTTTAAAAATGCGTTGTTTTACCCTGTTGTGTACATGAGATAAAATACATACAATACAAATATAAACATGCATGGTAATTTGAAATGGGACTTAATATCCCACTTTCAAATTACAAAAATGAAATATCAGTACAATATAATAAAAATATTAAACATTACATCAAAGTATCAAAATGTTAAATGTTTAGCATAAATAGATAAAAAATAATAAAAGAGAAGACATCACCAATGGAACACTATTGATTTGGATAGGGGTTCCAGTTCATATCATCGTTCGGGTTCCATGGTTGGTGATAGGTGTTCTGGTAGGATTGATTTGAGTCGTACAGGTTAAAGGGTGGTCGCATGTGGGGCTAATGTGGTGGATAGTAAGCAGGCCGAGTCGGGATGTAGTTATTTGGTACATGATATGATAGCTGGCTCATGATTTGGTACTGATGAGCTTGCCAGCTATCGTGTTGGCGTCGCCTGGAAGTCTCATACTCATTCGCGGCTTGCCACTGCTCATACCGACGATGCCTATCCTCATTAGTCATTTCTACCTCATCTATACGCTGGAAAACGTCAGTAGCACTATCCCTAATGACATCCCTAATGTCATCCGCTTCCTCCATCTCCTCATCTGAACCCCTCTCTACCTGTGGATGGAGGCCCTGATATGGTATTGCCTGATTGCATCTCCTAGTCAATACCTTTGCACCTTGATAGACTTGCACACCTAAAGTCTCTTCCTGTTCCCTACATACCATCATCGGACCCCCTTGTTCCCTATCTACACCTAAATACTCTCCAATGAGAGTAACAAAAATACCTCCTCCTATTATTCCCCCTTCCTGTATACCTTCCACCATTTTGGACAGATAAAAATCAACACAGTAGGGGATATTAACAAAGCTTCTAGTGTCTCAAATGCACTTAAGGTAAAAAAAATCGTGTAAGGTCATTTTCTCCTTGTTGTTACCTCTTTGTGTAATCGAGTTTGCTAAGAATCTATGTATTATACGAAGCTCGGCTTTATTAATATCTAAATAGGAGTGTCTTCCTCCTCACGTAAACACATTAAAATTTGACATACGCCTCCAGATGACGTTAGCGTCAAAATTTCTATCTACCCGCTCACCATGATAAATCAAATTTGTACAATCGGGTGATAGTAATTCAGCGGGAGTGTAAATCTGTAAAGCCCTGTCCATGTCCAGCATGGACATCCTGTACATCCTACGGCCAAGTAAAAATCTTAGAAAACTCTTATCGTCTAACTTATCTACATCCTTATTAAAAGCTATAGTACTCATTAGCTCAACACACCACTCTTTATATACAAGTCTACGAGTGGTAAATAAACGTTCCTAATCGGGAAAAGAAGAGCTGCCATACCTTTGGATTAGATGCTGCCTAACTGGGTTAGCTAGGTGGACCCTTTCCAAAGGCTCCCAATCTATTACCCTTGGTACTTCTATATTTTTTGTCCAAAGCTTAAATTTGTTACTTTGGTACGTCGGGTAATCTCTCCAACTTCTATCAATCCTTAAATTGGGATGCAATTATTCTTCATGAATTGTTAGGTGTTCTATTATATGGTGAACGAGAAATACTACGTAGGTAATAAAAAATTGTGGTTCTGGTTCATAGTATGGTACGTGTTGATCATAATATTGTTGTTGTTCAGGTTGTTGTTCCGGTTCGTGATATTGCATCTCTGGCTGTGGTTCCGGATCATGTTGCCTAGACGATGATGCACCGTCTGTATCTGTATTTCTCTGCAAAACACATTAAACACAAAATTTGTGCATCCAAATATGCATTAGTGTTAGCAAAATAACAAATTAAAACAATTACAATAACATGTTTAATCCATATTAAACTTATACTCATTTTCATATTTTTATCAATTCTACACTTTTTCAAATAAGCATATATGAAAAGGTATACAAAGTTCATAAGCTTTTATCTCAAATAACATGTCAAAATAATCATTACTAGCAATTAAATAAGTTTTAAATGGCATTTATATCAAATTAATCAAGTTCATGAATTTTAGACTTAAAAAGTCCACTTTAATTCTCAAAAATCATGTTTAGGATCAATGTTTGGATCATTTAGCAACCTAAACATGTTACACTACTTAATTTAGTATTAATTCATAACAAAAATCGGTCATAACCAATTTATATCAAAAAGCCTCAAATTGCTCAAGAACACAAACCCTATATTTCTAAAAATTTTGAAGTTTTTGGCTTCAAATCTTGTTAAATAGCATCAATCTAAGTTATACATGCATAATATACTAACAATTTAACTCTAATTACACTAGAAATTAACAAAATCAAATTTTTGCAATTAATTAAAATTATCACAAAAAGTAGGAAATTTATGAGTTTATGGGTGAAATTTTTACCTTTTTGCTTCCCCATCTGAAGAAAGGCATGATTATAGCGGATTATTGCAAGAAATTTCGAGTAATTTGGTTGAAAAATGATGATTTTTGAGAGGGTTTTGTGTGTATTTGCGTATGTTTGTGTGTGTGATGTGTGTGGACAGAAGCAGCTCGCTGGGATTTTTGTATCTGACTAGTTTTTCTGTTCCATGTGATCGCATGGCTACCCCGTGCAATTCCCATGCGATCGCATGGAGTCCAGGTTTTTTTTTTTTTTTTTTTTTAGTTAAAACCTTTTACTTATAAAACACTTAGTTAATTTTAAAATTTTGTTTTCTTTTAGAATGAGGGCGTTTCGGATCTTTGTCCTAGTTCGTCTCTCGACAAAATTTTAAAATTTGTCACTTTAAAGCGTTGTTTTAAAAGCAAAGATTTTTGTGTTTTTCAATGTTTTTGCATACTTTAGATCAATGAGATTAAAAATAATGATAATAAAATTTCTCGTCCCTCCCTTGAGTAAAGCAATTTCAGTTCAACGACCTAGTCTTCAACTCAAGACGAATTTTAAATATCAAATTTTTAACTTAATGAAATAAAGTACATTTTTGTTTTTAAATTCCCACTAAACTTAAATTTAAAATGCATAAAATTAAAAATTCATATTAATATCATTAATATTTAGTTTTACAAACTTATATTAAAAATATTAGTTTTTAAAATATTTAAAAACTTAAATATATTGATTTTAACAATTTACAATAAAAATTTAATATTAATTTAAAAATAAGGTAAAAATTAAAATCAAAAATCTTTTTGGTCTTTTATCCCACCTTAATCAATCAAATATTATCAAAAATATACCCCCTCTTTTGGGTAAAGTAATTTCGGCTATTTTACCGAGTTTTACTCATGACGAATTTCTGAAATATTTTGGATTGATTGATTAAAGATATTTATACCTTAAGAATAAATGATAAATTTCGCAGTGATGTAATAAATTTTTTTTGTATGATATCAATAATTTCGGTTTCGCATACCTAATTTTATTGAATATCAATTTAATACTTTATAGCAAACGATTCAGCGTTTATTATCAAAAGGTTAAAAGTAATAAAATAAAAATAAAAACTGTACATACTTACCTGTGAGCAAGGTTTGAGAATTTGGATCTCGGGGAGATCTCGTTTGGACTTTTTTTAGGGAGATCTCGGCATCTCGAAATAATCTCGGGGAGATCTCAGACGTTGACTTACGTTAACTTTATAGTTTTTTTAATAAAAATATACATAAAAACATAAATATATGTATATTTATATACATTTTTACGAGATTTTACAAAAATATCTGAGAAATGAGCGAGAAAATTTTAGAAATTACGAATTTTACAAGAAAATCTTAAAAATTAGCAAGAAAATCCGAGAACTCGTGGCTTTAACTAAGTTTGACCCCGTTGACCGAGAAATCTCGGGAGATGAACATCTCATCTCGGTTGCCTTCTAAAAACGAGATCTCGAGGGAGATCTCGGGGAGTTCTCTGGAGATTTACAACACTGCCTGTGAGATAGAATTCTCAGAGACCTGCTTTAGCCGACTCATAGGAGAGTCGTGTGATTTGGATTTTCATAGCTACATAAGCGTAACCTCGATTTTACAATAACTTCGTGTGACCATTTTCCGCATTTATGACATCTTTCAAGATGTCGTGCTCTTCTTTTTGTTGCGAATTTTGATTTTTCTTTACTAAAATGTGTCTTATGATGATCTTTCCTGAGTTCTCTCCTTACTTCGTCCATTTTGCCTCTTATGAAGGATACCAGTTCACTCGGAAAAGTGTTATTATTACGTTTAGTAATCATAGCGTGTAGTAGTAGACCATGGTTCAGATCAAAGGAATTCTTCATCTCGTAAAACCTAAAAAAATAAAAATTCAGAATGGAGGGAGAAGACTAGTTCTTTAGGGTCTGCTAGGGAAAGACCATTCGGATTCCATTCTCGGAAACTACACGAAAACAGAATATCTAATTCTAACAGAAATACATATTACTCTTAAAAGATTCGATTCTTCCCACACTTAGTTAGTTGTGGTGTCGAAATTGTGATTAACTTCATTGTCAACTTCCATCGGATCATGTATGTAATGTTTCACTCTGTGACCATTTACTTTAAATTCAACCCCATTTGAATTTATTAACTCTATTGTTCCATATGGAAAAACTCTTTTGACTATGAATGGTCCAGACCATCTTGATTTCAATTTTTCAGGAAATAGCTTGAATCGTGAATTGAAAAGAAGAACTCGGTCTCCTTCCTTAAATTCTGTTGAACTTCTGATTCTTTTATCATGCCATTTCTTCGTTCTTTCTTTATAGATTAACGAATTTTCATATGCTTCATGTCTTAATTCTTCTAATTCGTTTAGGTGACTTAATCTTAGACGTCCGACTTCATGTATATCAAGATTACATGTCTTCAAAGCCCAAAATGCTTTGTGCTCAATTTCTACTGGAAGATGACATGCTTTTTCGTAAACGAGTCTAAAAGGTGTGGTTCCAATTGGAGTTTTGTAGGCTGTTCTAAAACCCCAGAGTGCATCCTCCAATTTCATGGACCATTCCTTTGGATTTGATCCTACGGTTTTCTCTAAAATACGTTTTAATGCTCGGTTGGTATTTTCAACTTGTCCACTTGTTTGTTGATGATAAGCGGTTGAGATTTTATGAGTTACTCCATATCTTTTGAGAACTTTCTCAAGTTGATTATTACAAAAATGAGTACCCCGATCACTTATTAAAGCTTTCGGTGTTCCGAACCTTGCAAAAATACGTTTTAAGAAGTTGACTACAACTTGTGCTTCATTAGTTAGGAGAGCTTGTGCTTCCGCCCATTTAGATACATAATCAATGGCAACGTGAATGTAGAGATTATTATGAGATTTTGGAAATGGACCCATAAAGTCAATACCCCAAACGTCAAATACTTCACATACTTGAATGACATTTTGTGGCATTTCATCACGTTGGCTTATTTTTCCGGCCCTTTGACATGCATCACAGGATTTACAAAGAAGGTGTGCATCTTTGAAAATTGTAGGCCAATAGAATCCAGCGTTGTAGACTTTTCTTGCTGTGAATTGAGGCACATAATGCCCTCATGTTGGTCCTGTGTGACAATGGTTTAAGATTTGACTGGCTTCATCCCCGAATACACATCGGCGTATTATTCCATCGGGACAACTTTTAAACAAATGTGGATCTTCCCAGAAATAGTGTTTTATATCACTAAAGAATTTCTTTCATTTTTGGTACGACAACCCATTTTCAAGGAATCCACATACTAAGTAGTTTGCATAGTCTGCAAACCATAGAATTTCATTATAATCGATTCTCAATAGATATTCATCAGGAAGGTTATCTTGTATGGCCGACTCATTTAGAACTTCTAATTCAGGATTTTCAAGACGAGAAAGATGATCAGCTGCGAGATTTTCTGCTCCCTTTTTGTCTCGGATTTCAATATCGAACTCTTGTAAGAGTAAGATCCAACGGATTAATCGTGGTTTGGCATCTTGTTTTGAAAATAGGTATCTAAGAGCAGAATGGTCAATATAGACTACCGTTTTTGCTAAAACGAGATATGAACGAAATTTGTCAAAAGCAAAGAAAATGGCAAGGAGTTCTTTTTCAGTATTTGTGTAATTCGTTTGTGCTCCTTGTAACATCTTACTAGCGTAATAAATAGGTTGAAATCGTTTTTCAATCCTTTGTCCTAAAACGGCTCCCATTGCAAAATCACTTGCATCGCACATAAGTTCAAATGGTAGATTCCAATTTGGAGTTATCATGATCGGTGCATTAGTGAGTTTTTCTTTAAGAATATTAAAATATTTGATTCATTCATTCGAAAAGATGAATGGATCATCCTTTTCTAGGAGTTTGTTCATAGGAGTGGCAATTTTAGAAAAGTCTTTTATGAAACGTCGGTAAAAACCGGCATGCCCTAGAAAACTCCTAACTCCTCTAACATTGGTGGGATGTGGAAGTTTAGAAATTACATCTCATTTAGGTCTATCCACTTCAATTCCTTCCTTTGAAATTTTATGACCAAGAACGATGCCTTCTCTAACCATGAAATGGCATTTCTCCCAATTAAGAACTAGATTTGATTGTTCGCATCTAATAAGCATTCGTTCAAGATTAACTAGACATGTTTCAAAAGTATCATCGAAGACTGAAAAGTCATCCATGAAAACTTCCATGCATTCTTCTATCATGTCATGAAAAATCGCCATCATACACCTTTGAATGGTTGCAGGGGCGTTGCAAAGTCCAAATGGCATGCGTTTGTAAGCAAAAGTACCATAAGGGTGTAGTGACCCGAACTTTTCCATGTTTATATATATTAATTGAGATTGATATTTACATGATTAAATGTTTCCAACATGTTAAGCAATTAAACTTGTTAAGACTTGATTAATTGAAATATGTTTCATATAGACAATTGACCACCCAAGTTGATCGGTGATTCACGAACGTTAAAACTTGTAAAAACTATATGATGACATATATATGGATACATATATATAGTTAACATGATACTATGATAAGAAAACATATCATAAAGTATATTAACAATGAACTACATATGTAAAAACAAGACTACTAACTTAATGATTTTTAAACGAGACATATATGTAACGATTATCGTTGTAAAGACATTTAATGTATATATATCATATTAAGAGATATTCATACATGATAATATCATGATAATATAATAATTTAAAATCTCATTTGATATTATAAACATTGGGTTAACAACATTTAACAAGATCGTTAACCTAAAGGTTTCAAAACAACACTTACATGTAACGACTAACGATGACTTAACGACTCAGTTAAAATGTATATACATGTAGTGTTTTAATATGTATTTATACACTTTTGAAAGACTTCAATACACTTATCAAAATACTTCTACTTAACAAAAATGCTTACAATTACATCCTCGTTCAGTTTCATCAACAATTCTACTCGTATGCACCCGTATTCGTACTCGTACAATACACAGCTTTTAGATGTATGTACTATTGGTATATACACTCCAATGATCAGCTCTTAGCAGCCCATGTGAGTCACCTAACACATGTGGGAACCATCATTTGGCAACTAGCATGAAATATCTCATAAAATTACAAAAATATGAGTAATCATTCATGACTTATTTACATGAAAACAAAATTACATATCCTTTATATCTAATCCATACACCAACGACCAAAAACACCTACAAACACTTTCATTCTTCAATTTTCTTCATCTAATTGATCTCTCTCAAGTTCTATCTTCAAGTTCTAAGTGTTCTTCATAAATTCCAAAAGTTCTAGTTTCATAAAATCAAGAATACTTTCAAGTTTGCTAGCTCACTTCCAATCTTGTAAGGTGATCATCCAACCTCAAGAAATCTTTGTTTCTTACAGTAGGTTATCATTCTAATACAAGGTAATAATCATATTCAAACTTTGGTTCAATTTCTATAACTATAACAATCTTATTTCAAGTGATGATCTTACTTGAACTTGTTTTCGTGTCATGATTCTGCTTCAAGAACTTCGAGCCATCCAAGGATCCATTGAAGCTAGATCCATTTTTTATCTTTTCCAGTAGGTTTATCCAAGGAAATTAAGGTAGTAATGATGTTCATAACATCATTTGATTCATACATATAAAGCTATCTTATTCGAAGGTTTAAACTTGTAATCACTAGAACATAGTTTAGTTAATTCTAAACTTGTTCGCAAACAAAAGTTAATCCTTCTAACTTGACTTTTAAAATCAACTAAACACATGTTCTATATCTATATGATATGCTAACTTAATGATTTAAAACCTGGAAACACGAAAAACACCGTAAAACCGGATTTACGCCGTCGTAGTAACACCGCGGGCTGTTTTGGGTTAGTTAATTAAAAACTATGATAAACTTTGATTTAAAAGTTGTTATTCTGAGAAAATGATTTTTATTATGAACATGAAACTATATCCAAAAATTATGGTTAAACTCAAAGTGGAAGTATGTTTTCTAAAATGGTCATCTAGACGTCGTTCTTTCGACTGAAATGACTACCTTTACAAAAACGACTTGTAACTTATTTTTCCGACTATAAACCTATACTTTTTCTGTTTAGATTCATAAAATAGAGTTCAATATGAAATCATAGCAATTTGATTCACTCAAAACGGATTTAAAATGAAGAAGTTATGGGTAAAACAAGATTGGATAATTTTTCTCATTTTAGCTACGTGAAAATTGGTAACAAATCTATTCCAACCATAACTTAATCAACTTGTATTGTATATTATGTAATCTTGAGATACCATAGACACGTATACAATGTTTCGACCTATCATGTCGACACATCTATATATATTTCGGAACAACCATAGACACTCTATATGTGAATGTTGGAGTTAGCTATACAGGGTTGAGGTTGATTCCAAAATATATATAGTTTGAGTTGTGATCAATACTGAGATACGTATACACTGGGTCGTGGATTGATTCAAGATAATATTTATCGATTTATTTCTGTACATCTAACTGTGGACAACTAGTTATAGGTTACTAACGAGGACAGCTGACTTAATAAACTTAAAACATCAAAATATATTAAAAGTGTTGTAAATATATTTTGAACATACTTTAATATATATGTATATATTGTTATAGGTTCGTGAATCAACCAGTGGCCAAGTCTTACTTCCCGACGAAGTAAAAATCTGTGAAAGTGAGTTATAGTCCCACTTTTAAAATCTAATATTTTTGGGATGAGAATACATGCAGGTTTTATAAATGATTTACAAAATAGACACAAGTACGTGAAACTACATTCTATGGTTGAATTATCGAAATCGAATATGCCCCTTTTTATTAAGTCTGGTAATCTAAGAATTAGGGAACAGACACCCTAATTGACGCGAATCCTAAAGATAGATCTATTGGGCCTAACAAACCCCATCCAAAGTACCGGATGCTTTAGTACTTCGAAATTTATATCATA
Source organism: Rutidosis leptorrhynchoides (assembly GCF_046630445.1). Taxonomy (NCBI): domain Eukaryota; kingdom Viridiplantae; phylum Streptophyta; class Magnoliopsida; order Asterales; family Asteraceae; genus Rutidosis; species Rutidosis leptorrhynchoides. The sequence continues at coordinate 93,108,083 of NC_092337.1, read as the reverse complement.
TCCGAAGGGTGTCCCGGAATGATGGGGATATTCTTATATATGCATCTTGTTATTGTCGGTTACCAGGTGTTCACCATATGAATGATTTTTATCTCTATGTATGGGATGTGTATTGAAATATGAAATCTTGTGGTCTATTGTTACGATTTGATATATATAGGTTAAACCTATAACTCACCAACATTTTTGTTGACGTTTAAAGCATGTTTATTCTCAGGTGAATATTAAGAGCTTCCGCTGTTGCATACTAAAATAAGGACAAGATTTGGAGTCCATGTTTGTATGATATTGTGTAAAAACTGCATTCAAGAAACTGATTTCGATGTAACATATTTGTATTGTAAACCATTATGTAATGGTCGTGTGTAAACAGGATATTTTAGATTATCATTATTTGATAATCTACGTAAAGCTTTTTAAACCTTTATTTATGAAATAAAGGTTATGGTTTGTTTTAAAAATGAATGCAGTCTTTGAAAAACGTCTCATATAGAGGTCAAAACCTCGCAACGAAATCAATTAATATGGAACGTTTTTAATCAATAAGAACGGGACATTTCAGTTGGTATCCGAGCGTTGGTCTTAGAGAACCAGAAAATTTGCATTAGTGTGTCTTATCAAGTTTGTTAGGATGCATTAGTGAGTCTGGACTTCGACCGTGTTTTCTTTAAAAATGATTGCTTAACATTTTTGTTGGAAACTATATATTTTTAACATATGAATATTATGTGATATATTAATCTCTTAACGTGTTTGATATTATGTGATAGATGTCTACCTCTAGAACAAGTCCCATTGACTCTCCTAATAATAATGAAGAGTCAAATGTAAATTGGAATGATTTGTGGACTGATTCACAAATTCCCGAAGAGGAACCGGAAGAAGAGTCGGAACCGGAAGAAGAATCGGAACCGGAAGAAGAATCGGAACCGGATGAAGAAATAGAACCGGTGGGGGAAATAATAAAACGGTTAAGTAAAAGAAAATCCTCAACCAACCGACCAAAGTTAATTATGGTCCATGGTGTTTCCGCCAAGGAAGCAAAATATTGGGAGGATTACCAATTCTCCGATGAATCGGATTCCGACGAGAATTCCGATGATGTTATAGAAATTACCCCAACTGAATTTAAAAAGGCAAAAGAAAATAATAAGGGAAAGGGCATAAAAATAGAGAAATCTAATTCCAACCCCGATGAACTTTATATGTATCGTCAACCCCCGAAGTCCTTAAGTTGTAACAATGACCCGGGAACCTCTAAACCACCAGGTTTTTCTAAACCAATGTGGACAACGACGGTTCGTATTAGGGGAACATCATATATCCCTAGAAACTTGGCAAAACGAACCAAAACCGAAGAAGAAGAAACGAGCGAGTCGGAATAAGATAGTTGTATTCGTGTGGTGTAATATATGTAATATAGTGTTCTTATGCTTTATGATATATGTAAAAATTGCTTGTATTAATAAGTATTTTTTTTATGAAACTAACTCTTGTCTATTTTACAGTTTAAAAACACAAAATGGATAGACAACCCAATATTTTAAGAGACCTACCCGGAGACATGATTGATGAAATCTTGTCTAGAGTCGGCCAGAATTCTTCGGCACAACTATTTAAGGCGAGATCAGTTTGTAAGACATTCGAAGAACGTTCCAAGAATGTCTTGGTTTATAAGAGACTTTCGTTTGAAAGATGGGGGATATCACATTGGGAAACCCATAAGTTACGATGTGTTTACTTTGACGCATATATTGCGGGGAACCCAAATGCTATTTTACGCAACGGGTTAAGAAATTATTTTGACTCAATATATCCGAATATTGGACTTCGTGATTTAGAAAAAGCGGCTAACATGCAACATAAAGAAGCATGTTATGCTTACGGATTAGTAATATTCGCTTCTCACCAAAGTGAGAACAAGAACATCGGGCTACAACTATTAAACAAAACGTTTCCACAAGTGACGGAGTCGGTAATTGGGGTAAGAAATGAGGTTTTTAGATTATTACGGGACTGTTGGACATTACGTAACCCTCGTCCCTTTGATGACGTTACAACACGCTGTCTTATCAACGGCCATAACGGTTATGTTGCACAAGACCAAGGATGGGAAGTAGTCCTAGTAAAACCAGAATGCATGACTTGTTTCTGGACGTATGAATTACGTGTCTTTATTGCCTTTGCTGAACGACTTGTGTACTAGCTAGAATTGTCTTCACAACTATCTTGTATCAAAGTTATTGTGTGCTATATTTCATGCTTTATGTAAAATAAGCGGTATTGTAAGTTTGTAAAATATTGTATAAAAGTTGAACGCGAAATATTATTATAATCAGTTTTTCATATAGAATTGTAGTAGTTGAATTGTATATTAGCTACTAAGTATGAACTTAACGGGTAGGTACTACCCGAATTTAAACTTATAAAACGCTAATATGAAGAAAAAGCTTTTATAAATGAGTTCATATTATGCTACGAAATACTATTAACTACTCTTAATATTCTGTATGATTAACTTGTTCCATTTAACTATTTTGAAGGAAATGGCACCGACTACTCGACACACCGTGAATATGAATGAAGAGGAATTCCGTACTTTTCTAGCTTCAAACATAGCCACAGTACAGGCTGCGCTACATACCAACAATAACCTTGGATCTAGCAGTACAGGAAATCGTGTAGGATGCACCTACAAAGAATTCACTGCCTGCAAACCTTTGGAATTTGATGGAACCGAAGGACCGATCGGATTGAAACGGTGGACCGAGAAGGTTGAATCGGTGTTTGCCATAAGTAAGTGTACTGAAGAGGACAAAGTGAAGTACGCTACGCATACCTTCACAGGTTCTGCGTTAACATGGTGGAATACCTATCTAGAGCAAGTGGGACAAGATGATGCGTACGCACTACCGTGGTCAGCATTCAAGCACTTGATGAACGAGAAGTACCGTCCCAGAACCGAGGTCAATAAGCTCAAGACAGAACTTAGAGGGTTACGAACCCAAGGATTTGATATTACCACGTACGAAAGACGATTCACAGAATTGTGCCTATTGTGTTCGGGAGCATTCGAAGATGAGGAAGAGAAGATCGACGCGTTTGTGAAAGGATTACCGGAAAGAATCCAAGAAGATATAAGTTCACACGAGCCCGCCTCCATACAACAGGCATGTAGAATGGCTCACAAACTAGTGAACCAGATTGAAGAAAGAATTAAAGAACAGACTGCTGAAGAGGCCAATGTGAAGCAAGTCAAAAGAAAGTGGGAGGAAAACGGTGATAAGAATCACCAATACAACAACAACAGTAATTACAACAATAATCGCAACAATTATCCCAACAATCGCAACATCAATCGCAACTACAACAAACGGCCCAACAACAACAACAACAACAACAACAACAACAACAACAACAGCAACTACAACAATCATCCCAACAACAATAATAACCGCAACAACAACAACAATCAGAAGCAGCTATGCCAAAGGTGTGAAAAGAATCACTCGGGGTTCTGCACCAAATTTTGCAACAAGTGTAAAAGAAATGGTCATAGCGCGGCGAAGTGTGAGGTCTATGGACCAGGGGCTAATAGAACGAAAGGAACAAATGGTGTCGGAACGAGTAATGGCGGAGCAAGTAGTGTCGGAGCAAGTTATGCCAATGTAGTTTGTTATAAATGTGGAAAACCAGGCCACATTATTAGAAATTGCCCGAACCAGGAGAACACGAATGGACAAGGCCGTGGAAGAGTTTTCAATATTAATGCGATAGAGGCACAGGAAGACCCGGAGCTTGTTACGGGTACGTTTCTTATTGACAATAAATCTGCTTACGTTTTATTTGATTCGGGTGCGGATAGAAGCTATATGAGTAGAGATTTTTGTGCTAAATTAAGTTGTCCATTGACGCCTTTGGATAGTAAATTTTTACTCGAATTAGCAAATGGTAAATTAATTTCAGCAGATAATATATGTCGGAATCGAGAAATTAAACTGGTTAGCGAAACATTTAAGATTGATTTGATACCAGTAGAGTTAGGGAGTTTTGATGTGATAATCGGTATGGACTGGTTGAAAGAAGTGAAAGCGGAGATCGTTTGTTACAAAAATGCAATTCACATTATACGAGAAAAAGGAAAACCCTTAATGGTGTACGGAGAAAAGGGCAACACGAAGCTACATCTTATTAGTAATTTGAAGGCACAAAAACTAATAAGAAAAGGTTGCTATGCTGTTCTAGCACACGTCGAGAAAGTACAAACTGAAGAAAAGAGCATCAATGATGTTCCCATTGCAAAAGAATTTCCCGATGTATTTCCGAAAGAATTACCGGGATTACCCCCACATCGATCCGTTGAATTTCAAATAGATCTTGTACCAGGAGCTGCACCAATAGCTCGTGCTCCTTACAGACTCGCACCCAGCGAGATGAAAGAACTGCAAAGCCAATTACAAGAACTTTTAGAGCGTGGTTTCATTCGACCAAGCACATCACCGTGGGGAGCTCCTGTTTTGTTTGTCAAGAAGAAAGATGGTACATTCAGGTTGTGTATCGACTACCGAGAGTTGAACAAACTTACCATCAAGAACCGCTACCCACTATCGAGAATCGACGACTTATTTGATCAACTACAAGGCTCGTCTGTTTATTCAAAGATTGACTTACGTTCCGGGTATCATCAAATGCGGGTGAAAGAAGATGATATTCCAAAGACTGCTTTCAGAACACGTTACGGTCATTACGAGTTTATGGTCATGCCGTTTGGTTTAACTAATGCACCAGCTGTGTTCATGGACCTTATGAACCGAGTGTGTGGACCATACCTTGACAAGTTTGTCATTGTTTTCATTGATGACATACTTATTTACTCAAAGAATGACCAAGAACACGGTGAACATTTGAGAAAGGTGTTAGAAGTATTGAGGAAGGAAGAATTGTACGCTAAGTTTTCAAAGTGTGCATTTTGGTTGGAAGAAGTTCAATTCCTCGGTCACATAGTGAACAAAGAAGGTATTAAGGTGGATCCGGCAAAGATAGAAACTGTTGAAAAGTGGGAAACCCCAAAAACTCCGAAACACATACGCCAGTTTTTAGGACTAGCTGGTTACTACAGAAGGTTCATCCAAGACTTTTCCAGAATAGCAAAACCCTTGACTGCATTAACGCATAAAGGGAAGAAATTTGAATGGAATGATGAACAAGAGAAAGCGTTTCAGTTATTGAAGAAAAAGCTAACTACGGCACCTATATTGTCATTGCCTGAAGGGAATGATGATTTTGTGATTTATTGTGATGCATCAAAGCAAGGTCTCGGTTGTGTATTAATGCAACGAACGAAGGTGATTGCTTATGCGTCTAGACAATTGAAGATTCACGAACAAAATTATACGACGCATGATTTGGAATTAGGCGCGGTTGTTTTTGCATTAAAGACTTGGAGGCACTACTTATATGGGGTCAAAAGTATTATATATACCGACCACAAAAGTCTTCAACACATATTTAATCAGAAACAACTGAATATGAGGCAGCGTAGGTGGATTGAATTATTGAATGATTACGACTTTGAGATTCGTTACCACCCGGGGAAGGCAAATGTGGTAGCCGATGCCTTGAGCAGGAAGGACAGAGAACCCATTCGAGTAAAATCTATGAATATAATGATTCATAATAACATTACTACTCAAATAAAGGAGGCGCAACAAGGAGTTTTAAAAGAGGGAAATTTAAAGGATGAAATACCCAAAGGATCGGAGAAGCATCTTAATATTCGGGAAGACGGAACCCGGTATAGGGCTGAAAGGATTTGGGTACCAAAATTTGGAGATATGAGAGAAATGGTACTTAGAGAAGCTCATAAAACCAGATACTCAATACATCCTGGAACGGGGAAGATGTACAAGGATCTCAAGAAACATTTTTGGTGGCCGGGTATGAAAGCCGATGTTGCTAAATACGTAGGAGAATGTTTGACGTGTTCTAAGGTCAAAGCTGAGCATCAGAAACCATCAGGTCTACTTCAACAACCCGAAATCCCGGAATGGAAATGGGAAAACATTACCATGGATTTCATCACTAAATTGCCAAGGACTGCAAGTGGTTTTGATACTATTTGGGTAATAGTTGATCGTCTCACCAAATCAGCACACTTCCTACCAATAAGAGAAGATGACAAGATGGAGAAGTTAGCACGACTGTATTTGAAGGAAGTCGTCTCCAGACATGGAATACCAATCTCTATTATCTCTGATAGGGATGGCAGATTTATTTCAAGATTTTGGCAGACATTACAGCAAGCATTAGGAACTCGTCTAGACATGAGTACTGCCTATCATCCACAAACTGATGGGCAGAGCGAAAGGACGATACAAACGCTTGAAGACATGCTACGAGCATGTGTTATTGATTTCGGAAACAGTTGGGATCGACATCTACCGTTAGCAGAATTTTCCTACAACAACAGCTACCATTCAAGCATTGAGATGGCGCCGTTTGAAGCACTTTATGGTAGAAAGTGCAGGTCTCCGATTTGTTGGAGTGAAGTGGGGGATAGACAGATTACGGGTCCGGAGATTATACAAGAAACTACCGAGAAGATCATCCAAATTCAACAACGGTTGAAAACCGCCCAAAGTCGACAAAAGAGCTACGCTGACATTAAAAGAAAAGATATAGAATTTGAAATTGGAGAGATGGTCATGCTTAAAGTTGCACCTTGGAAAGGCGTTGTTCGATTTGGTAAACGAGGGAAATTAAATCCAAGGTATATTGGACCATTCAAGATTATTGATCGTGTCGGACCAGTAGCTTACCGACTAGAGTTACCTCAACAACTCGCGGCTGTACATAACACTTTCCACGTCTCGAATTTAAAGAAATGTTTTGCTAAAGAAGATCTCACTATTCCGTTAGATGAAATCCAAATCAACGAAAAACTTCAATTCATCGAAGAACCCGTCGAAATAATGGATCGTGAGGTTAAAAGACTTAAGCAAAACAAGATACCAATTGTTAAGGTTCGATGGAATGCTCGTAGAGGACCCGAGTTCACCTGGGAGCGTGAAGATCAGATGAAGAAGAAATACCCGCATCTATTTCCATAAGATTCGTCAACACCTTCAACAGCTTAAAATTTCGGGACGAAATTTATTTAACGGGTAGGTACTGTAGTGACCCGAACTTTTCCATGTTTATATATATTAATTGAGATTGATATTTACATGATTAAATGTTTCCAACATGTTAAGCAATTAAACTTGTTAAGACTTGATTAATTGAAATATGTTTCATATAGACAATTGACCACCCAAGTTGATCGGTGATTCACGAACGTTAAAACTTGTAAAAACTATATGATGACATATATATGGATACATATATATAGTTAACATGATACTATGATAAGAAAACATATCATAAAGTATATTAACAATGAACTACATATGTAAAAACAAGACTACTAACTTAATGATTTTTAAACGAGACATATATGTAACGATTATCGTTGTAAAGACATTTAATGTATATATATCATATTAAGAGATATTCATACATGATAATATCATGATAATATAATAATTTAAAATCTCATTTGATATTATAAACATTGGGTTAACAACATTTAACAAGATCGTTAACCTAAAGGTTTCAAAACAACACTTACATGTAACGACTAACGATGACTTAACGACTCAGTTAAAATGTATATACATGTAGTGTTTTAATATGTATTTATACACTTTTGAAAGACTTCAATACACTTATCAAAATACTTCTACTTAACAAAAATGCTTACAATTACATCCTCGTTCAGTTTCATCAACAATTCTACTCGTATGCACCCGTATTCGTACTCGTACAATACACAGCTTTTAGATGTATGTACTATTGGTATATACACTCCAATGATCAGCTCTTAGCAGCCCATGTGATTCACCTAACACATGTGGGAACCATCATTTGGCAACTAGCATGAAATATCTCATAAAATTACAAAAATATGAGTAATCATTCATGACTTATTTACATGAAAACAAAATTACATATCCTTTATATCTAATCCATACACCAACGACCAAAAACACCTACAAACACTTTCATTCTTCAATTTTCTTCATCTAATTGATCTCTCTCAAGTTCTATCTTCAAGTTCTAAGTGTTCTTCATAAATTCCAAAAGTTCTAGTTTCATAAAATCAAGAATACTTTCAAGTTTGCTAGCTCACTTCCAATCTTGTAAGGTGATCATCCAACCTCAAGAAATCTTTGTTTCTTACAGTAGGTTATCATTCTAATACAAGGTAATAATCATATTCAAACTTTGGTTCAATTTCTATAACTATAACAATCTTATTTCAAGTGATGATCTTACTTGAACTTGTTTTCGTGTCATGATTCTGCTTCAAGAACTTCGAGCCATCCAAGGATCCATTGAAGCTAGATCCATTTTTTATCTTTTCCAGTAGGTTTATCCAAGGAAATTAAGGTAGTAATGATGTTCATAACATCATTTGATTCATACATATAAAGCTATCTTATTCGAAGGTTTAAACTTGTAATCACTAGAACATAGTTTAGTTAATTCTAAACTTGTTCGCAAACAAAAGTTAATCCTTCTAACTTGACTTTTAAAATCAACTAAACACATGTTCTATATCTATATGATATGCTAACTTAATGATTTAAAACCTGGAAACACGAAAAACACCGTAAAACCGGATTTACGCCGTCGTAGTAACACCGCGGGCTGTTTTGGGTTAGTTAATTAAAAACTATGATAAACTTTGATTTAAAAGTTGTTATTCTGAGAAAATGATTTTTATTATGAACATGAAACTATATCCAAAAATTATGGTTAAACTCAAAGTGGAAGTATGTTTTCTAAAATGGTCATCTAGACGTCGTTCTTTCGACTGAAATGACTACCTTTACAAAAACGACTTGTAACTTATTTTTCCGACTATAAACCTATACTTTTTCTGTTTAGATTCATAAAATAGAGTTCAATATGAAATCATAGCAATTTGATTCACTCAAAACGGATTTAAAATGAAGAAGTTATGGGTAAAACAAGATTGGATAATTTTTCTCATTTTAGCTACGTGAAAATTGGTAACAAATCTATTCCAACCATAACTTAATCAACTTGTATTGTATATTATGTAATCTTGAGATACCATAGACACGTATACAATGTTTCGACCTATCATGTCGACACATCTATATATATTTCGGAACAACCATAGACACTCTATATGTGAATGTTGGAGTTAGCTATACAGGGTTGAGGTTGATTCCAAAATATATATAGTTTGAGTTGTGATCAATACTGAGATACGTATACACTGGGTCGTGGATTGATTCAAGATAATATTTATCGATTTATTTCTGTACATCTAACTGTGGACAACTAGTTATAGGTTACTAACGAGGACAGCTGACTTAATAAACTTAAAACATCAAAATATATTAAAAGTGTTGTAAATATATTTTGAACATACTTTAATATATATGTATATATTGTTATAGGTTCGTGAATCAACCAGTGGCCAAGTCTTACTTCCCGACGAAGTAAAAATCTGTGAAAGTGAGTTATAGTCCCACTTTTAAAATCTAATATTTTTGGGATGAGAATACATGCAGGTTTTATAAATGATTTACAAAATAGACACAAGTACGTGAAACTACATTCTATGGTTGAATTATCGAAATCGAATATGCCCCTTTTTATTAAGTCTGGTAATCTAAGAATTAGGGAACAGACACCCTAATTGACGCGAATCCTAAAGATAGATCTATTGGGCCTAACAAACCCCATCCAAAGTACCGGATGCTTTAGTACTTCGAAATTTATATCATATCCGAAGGGTGTCCCGGAATGATGGGGATATTCTTATATATGCATCTTGTTATTGTCGGTTACCAGGTGTTCACCATATGAATGATTTTTATCTCTATGTATGGGATGTGTATTGAAATATGAAATCTTGTGGTCTATTGTTACGATTTGATATATATAGGTTAAACCTATAACTCACCAACATTTTTGTTGACGTTTAAAGCATGTTTATTCTCAGGTGAATATTAAGAGCTTCCGCTGTTGCATACTAAAATAAGGACAAGATTTGGAGTCCATGTTTGTATGATATTGTGTAAAAACTGCATTCAAGAAACTGATTTCGATGTAACATATTTGTATTGTAAACCATTATGTAATGGTCGTGTGTAAACAGGATATTTTAGATTATCATTATTTGATAATCTACGTAAAGCTTTTTAAACCTTTATTTATGAAATAAAGGTTATGGTTTGTTTTAAAAATGAATGCAGTCTTTGAAAAACGTCTCATATAGAGGTCAAAACCTCGCAACGAAATCAATTAATATGGAACGTTTTTAATCAATAAGAACGGGACATTTCAAAGGGCACGTGAATGTGGTTTTCTCTTGGTCCTCGGGTGCTATTGGAATTTGAAAATATTCGAAAAAACCGTCAAGAAAATAATAGTAACTATTTCCGGCTAACCTTTTCAACATTTGATCAATGAAAGGTAAGGGAAAGTGATCTTTTCTGGTGGCGTCATTTAATTTTCTATAATCAATACAAACTCGCCATCCTGTTACAGTCCTAGTAGGAATAAGCTCATTTTTTTCATTTGTGATGACAGTCATGCCACCCTTCTTAGGTACGCATTGAACTGGGCTTACCCATGGACTATCAGAGATTGGATAAATTAAATCTGCATCAAGCAGTTTAATAATTTCTTTCTTAACAACATCTTGCATATTAGGATTTAGTCTTCGTTGGCGTTGCACATAGGTTTTATGACCTTCTTCCATAAGGATTTTATGTGTGCAATACGAAGGACTTATGCCTTTAATGTCATGAATCTTCCATGCAATAGCTGATTTATGAACTTTTAACACAGAAATGAGTTGAGATTTTTCATTTTCTGTAAGAGAAGACGATATTATTACAGGTAATTCAGATTCACCATGTAAATAAGCGTATTCCAAATGGTTTGGAAGTGGCTTTAACTCTAATGTCGGTGGTTCTTCTATTGATGATTTGTATCGATATCTGTCTTCCTCTTTTAGCATTTGAATGTCTTCTGTTGTTGGTTCGTATTCATTAGCCATGAGTGTAGCTAACATTTCAGCTTCATCAATTGGTTTAGTTCCTTCTCCTAAAGAACATTCTCCTGTTCCTTGTAATTTTGGAAATTCTTCTAACAATTCTGCATGTGAATCTATAGTTTGAATATAATAACATGTATCATCTGCAGATTGCGGTTGTTGCATGGCTCTATCAATAAAAAAGGTAACACTCTCGTCCTCTATACTTAGGGTTAATTTTTTACCGAACACGTCTATTATTGCTTTAGCCGTGTTTAAGAATGGTCTTCCTAATATGAGAGGAACTCGAGAATCTTCTTCCATGTCCAGATTAATACAATCTACTGGAAATACTAAAGTACCAACTTTAACTAGCATGTTCTCCATTATCCCTCTAGGATATTTTACTGATCGATCTGCTAGTTGTATGCTTATTCGTGTTGGTTTCAATTCTCCAAGGTCTAGTTTAGCGTATAATGAATACGGCATTAAATTTATACTAGCACCTAAGTCTGCCAATGCTTCTATTGAACTAAGACTACCCAGAAAACATGGAATTGCGAAACTTCCTGAACCTGAGAGTTTTTCTGGTATCTTATTCAACAACACTGCAGAACAATTAGCATTCATAGTAACAGCCGAGAGTTCTTCCATTTTCTTTCTATTTGTGATTAGATCTTTCAGGAATTTAGCATACCTTGGCATTCCTGAAATCACATCAATGAAAGGAAGATTTACATTTATTTGTTTAAACATATCCAAGAATTTGGATTGCTCGGCTTCAAGTCTTTCTTTTCTCATTTTACTTGCGTAAGGAAGTGGTGGTTGGTATGGTTTAACATAAGGCTTTGCCTTAACTGTGTTATCTTCATTAACCTTTTCAACTACCGGTTCTTTTTACTTTTCTTGCTCAGATTGTGGTTCTTGTGGAGTAGGAATAGAGTCATCAGAAATTACAGGTATTTCAGGTGGTTTAAGTGTAATACCACTTCTTGTGGTAATGGCTTTAGCTGTTTCATTTCGAGGGTTAGTATTTGTATCGCTAGGTAGACTCCCCGGTTTTCTTTCACCTATCAACCTTGCTAGGTTACTTACTTCTTGTTCCAGATTTTAAATAGAAGCTTGTTGATTTCTAAATACTTGAGCATTTTACTCATTAGTTTGTTTCTGAGATGTGAAAAATTACATTTGAGATTCAACTAGCTTTGACATCATATCTTCTAAATTTGGCTTTTTATCATCGGTTTGTGGTGGTTTATTTGGAAAAATAGGTCTTTGCTGGTTGTAAGTATTATTAGATACTTGTTGATTGCTAGGACCTTGTTGGTTGTTGTATGGAACATTTCGGTTATAATTCTTATTTTGATTGTAGTTTGGTCTTGGCGATTGATAATTATTTCCAGGCCTTTGGTTCATGTATGAAACATTCTCTCTTTGTTCCATTGTTTGTTCAATACTGAGAAAATCTTTTGTCAAATGTGGTCCCCCACACAGCTCACAACTAATTCGTATTGCGCGAATATCTTTAGTCATCTTTTCCATTCGTCTCTCGAAAGCATCTAACTTTGCAGAAATGGAATCAAAGTCATGGCTAGAATCGGCTCTAGCCGCTTTAGATGATCTAACGATATCTTTTTCTTGATGCCACTCATGTGAGTGGGAGGCAGTGTTATCAATAATTTTGTAAGCTTCAGTTGCGGTTTTCTTCATAATGGAACCACCAGCTGCTATGTCGATGTCTTTTCGTGTAGTAATATCGCATCCTTGATAGAATATTTGTACTATTTGATAAGTGTCTAAACCATGTTGAGGACATCCTCTCAACAACTTTCCAAATCTTGTACATGCCTCATATAATGTTTCATTTGGATTTTGTGTGAACGTAACTGTAGCGACCCGACCAAATCGTCATTGACGGTGCCGTCTACTTAGGTCCCGTTACGTGGTCATAAGTCTTTAAAACAACGTTTGACCAAAAGATATGTCGCATTCATTTCAAATGTAAAGGTTGTTCAAGTTTTACAAGAATAGTTCCACCACAAGTTACGATACAAAGTTTTAAGTACAAATGAAACTTATGCGACACAATTTAAAAGTATCCAAAAGACGCTCCATGTATGCATGTATACTCGACATCCAATGCAAGTATCAAAATAATGAGCGGAAGCATGTATCACATATCGTGCAAGACCTGAGAAAAACATAGAAATCTGTCAACGAAAAACGTTGGTGAAATCATAGGTTTAGTAAGTAAATTGTATTGAACCACAAGGTTCTTTAAGAATTGCTCAACCAGAATCATTCACATTCCAAAATAGTATTTGTATCACGAGCACCCAATTATCAAGGCTTAACCGAATCTTCCCTCTGAATTTTGAATTTAGTGTTAGAACTTACACTATACATTGTTGAAATTATATTTCATTCACTAACGGTAGCGAACCGTCTGAATGAGGGTTTGTTAAACCCGTATGGCCACACAACATAATTACACGCTTACACTTACACCCTGCAAGTGGAACTAATGATAATTGGATTGAGGACTTTTGTTCAAACTCGTATGCATCTTTGTATTCGTATTTGTTCACAATGTAAAAGCATGAAAAGTAAATAAGTATGAAATGTATGTGTTTCTCAGCCCACGATGTAAAGAATAAAAGTGATTGAAAAAGTGGGACTATGATCTCACCTTGAGTGCAAGAGTTAATAAAGTACTTCGACAAGTAAACGCGTGCAAAGACAAAGCTAGTCTTGACCTAAACATATAGGTTATATCAATAACGGTAAACACAAAACGGTCAAAGATGTTCAATTAGTCCTATGGCTCAATACGACTCGATTAATATAGCATGTGAAGCAAATTGTCAAGTTTCATGCAAGATACAAGTATAAAAGCATGTTAGGAAGATTGCATAATTAATTGGTTAAGTTTGACAAAAAGTCAAACTTGGTCGGGTCAAAGTCAACGAAAAAGTCAACATGTTCGGGTTGGGTCCCGGACTATTTTTCTATGCTAATTATTCATATATAAGTATATTAAAACAAGTTTCATGTGAATCGGAGGTCCGTAGGTCATCAAACATTTCACGTGAAATGGGACGAGGAGGTCAGAATCTGACCAGGCACATCTGCGCGCCGCGCGGGTATGGGGCGCGCCGCGCCACCATCTGGGCAGACGCTTTTTCTGTTTTTCACAAGTATGCACGAGCTAAAACCAAATAATCACATCTTATGATCCGCAAACAATTAGAACATGTATCTTATATCATCGGAAAGGTAATTTGACGAGGAAAACACCTAGACACATTTCATCAAGCAATTCAACACTTACAACAACACAAAACCGCATTAAACGTTCATAATCAAAGTTTCAAGTTCTAAAAACGTATTTCATGATTCGGGCAACCAATTCACATGTATGATATGCCGTTTCGAAGGTAATCAAACACACATTGCAACTAAACACTTATCAACAACAATTCATAGCATTTGATGCACCAAAAGTTCATATAAAGCTTATCAAACCCTAATCCAAAATCACCAAAATCACTAATCAAGTTTATGAAGTTTTACAAATCAACCTACACATCAAATTGAAGCTAGTGACACTAGGAACACATCTAATACTTGCACTTTAACATATTAACAACATTTGATCATCCAAAATCAAGGATTTAGCAAGTAATTTTCATATTGAACTAGTTACACCAAAAACAACGAATCGAGCATACAAATTACATACACGACATCACAATGAGCCATAGACACTAATTAACAACTTTATAAGTTAAAAACATCAAGAACACAAAAATCTAGTGATTTTAGAAAGTTACCCAAACGAGATGAGGTTGGTATGAAATCGAAGAGGAAGATGCAAGGATTCCAAATATGTAATTTGTTTTGTTGTAAGCCTCCTAGATCGAATTTAGATGATGAATGATTGAATTGGGTGTTTGTGTGTGTGTTCTTGTTAGAGGGAAAGAGAGAGAGATGGAGGTGGGAGGTGGAGATGAAATGAATGGATGTGGTAAGTGGGTTGACTAGTTGACCTAGTCAACTAGTTTGCCCCTTTGGCAATCTCGGTCCCTCGAGTTTCAAAGCGGGTGCGGGAATTAACCAAAGGAATTATTTTAAATTACACGAGAGTACGGGAGACGTTATCTTCCAACAACGAGAATATTTAAAATGTTACATAACAAAGGATACGAATCTAGATACGAAGGGTATTATTTAAAAAGAAAAAGACGGGCGTTAAAATAATTTAACGGAAAAATGCGGGATGTTACATTATCCACACCTCAAAAGAAATTTCGTCCCGAAATTTAGTTGGAAGCAGTAGTCGATATCTCTTACTCGAGACTTTACGTTGTCCATGCAATGAATAAGTGAAAGTACGTCCTTGAGTGTTCTCATGAGTTGGATAGTCAGGGTTTTACGTTGTATTTGGGTTTGGTTTTACGATCCCCGATTTCAACTGATTTTCCCTATGAAGAGAAGTTGTCATCGATAGTTGATGTATCTAGCAGGATTGCACGCTCCTGTTCCGCAGGACACGTTTCTAAGTTTGTTACACGAAATGTAGGGTAAACGGAAACTTAATTGAGTCGGGAGTTCTAAACGGTAGGAAGCGGTGCCACTACGCCCCAAGGTTTCAGAAGGTTCAATATTGCGGATATAGTCTTTCTCGATTTCCCAAAATGGATTACACCCTTCCAAGGTGCGGTTTCCCAATATTACGCGGTTACACACTGGGTTTGGTGAGGTTCTCCTCTAAGTTTGGTATAACTCTTCTGGCGACAATGGGTTGTCTCGAGCCCTTCTCGGACTTGAACGATCTCAATTGTTGTTTCTTGATGGAGTTCAGATTTCGGTGGTTGATGCTTTGGTTAAATGAACAGGGGTATGACATTAGCGGTCATATAGGGTTTCGGAAAGTGCGCGTGAACACACGAGTGGTAACTACTGTTGTAAGAGTGATCTACTAAAGGTGACAATACGAGTTTGTGACATGTCTTTCCAAGACGTAAATCGTTCGTTTGCTCGGTTCGTCGGTTGTGGGAGATACGCGGTACATGTGTCTAAGCGAGTTCCCAAGGTTTCTTGTAAAACTAGAAGTGAAACGAGTATTTCGATACAGGATAAATGACAAAGATACACCGTGTTGGTGTAGAATCTCTTAAGATATGTTTGAACAAGTCAGTTAGGGTTCGAAAAATGTTCGTTAGGACTATTCACCCTCGTGGCGAATACTAATGTAATATAAGGAGTTTCTCTATCCATGGAGAAATGTCACAAGGAGTTTCCTTAAACGGAAATGCGAGCGATAAAGATAGGAGTGAAATGAGGACCTAGAATAGGATGAGCTTACATCTCGAGGTTGCCATAACGTGCCTCTAGTTGTCAAAAGTTGAAGTCTGAAAGAGAAACGAGGTAGTACACGTAGTTGTATAGTTCGGGGTTGAACAATAGTTGACCGATTATCAGGAACACAAGGGCGTTAAGTCAAGGAAGAGTGAAGTATCGTTGGATTGTGTGTTATCTTAAATTCCAGTAATATCAGACAGTAACGGTGAAATAACAGAGGTATGTGTGTGGTACGTGATGACGAGAAAGTTGATCGGATCTACAGTTTAGTATTCGAATTCTTCGTGCAAAATAACGAATTTTAGTTACGTAAATTTTGAGTCGAGAGAGTATGCCTTTCGGCGTTCATGTAGAAATATTTCCATGTTTGAGTTCCATCTGTTGCTATACGATTTTAACTAGAAATGTTGGTGTGAAGAATCACGCTCAAGAAACACGGAGAGGTTTAAAGTTTTCCCTTAGTGAGTTAACGAGTTTAAAAGTCGGGTAACACGAGAAAAGTCAGAAATGAATCTTTGGTAATAACAGACGAGATCTAAGTTTTTTTTTTTTTTTTTTTTTTTTTTTTTTTTTTTTTTTACGAATACAAGTCCGAGTTGGTAGAGTTTCCTGATTACATGTGGCTTGATTTCGAGATTGGTTGTAATGCCTTGACCATTAACATCATGGTCTAGAAAATTGGACTTCGTTCAACAGAAATTCTCACTCGGAGAATTTGGTATAGAGTTGCTCTTTTCTCAAAAGTTCGAGCGTAAGATGGTGATGTTGTTCGTTTTCCTTCTTTACTTAAATAAATTAAGATGTCATCCATAAATACGATAACAGATTTGTCTAGATAAGTTGCATACGTGGTTTAGGAGGTTCATGAATACGGACGGAGTCCTAAATAAATCAAACGGTACTAAGAGAGATTTACAACTAACGTTGCGAGTTCGGAAGATGGCTTAGGAGACATCGTCTCCCTTAACCCCCAATTGATGATAACCAGAACGGAGGTCGATTTGGAATGCACGGGATCCACGCAAATAATCATGAGGTAATGGAAACGAGGAAGAGAGTATTGGTTTCCAACCGAAAGTTACTTAGTTCACAATAATCTATACATAAATGTAGGGCAACAATTTCTCCTTAATGAATAGGTTTTGAGTTCCTTAGTTCTATAGGTGTCGAGTCCAATTTCTTAACGCATATCCCCCGATAAAATTTATAGGCACACAACATATTCCGTCGGTCACTTAAATCGTCTAAGTAATATCTAGGGAAAAAAAGTGGAATGTAAAGAGCACGAGTCAAAGACTTGGTTAATAAACATCTAGCGGTAAACGAATCGAATAAGTATGAAATATACTGTTTGTTGTGAAGAAACGTACCCGTGACTAGTCCATCGTCGTCTCGGGCATCCTAGGTGTCGATGTTGAAAGTTCAACGGCGTGCGTTGGGGTTGATTTTCTTGTTTGGGCACGCACTCCTAAAATGACCCGGTTGGCCACATTCAAAACAAACACCCGTCTTGGGTGCATTGTGCTCCTTTTGGGCGACGGGAGCGGTATTCCTACAATCGTGGGCTACATGGCCACTTCTTTGACACTTCAAGCAAAATGGTTTGCCACATTCACCTAAATGATGTTTGTAGCACTCGTTACAATACGGTAGGTGTCCGGTATAACCTTTCTTGCCGTTGGGGATGAAGGGCTTCTTGGCGGGGTTGTTGTAATTGCTTGATTGGGGGGCTTCCCATTTTCTTTTGTTGTCACCCGACTTATCCTCGGCTTTACGTGCCGGCACTTCAATCTCGTCCACTGTTTCAATCAATTGGCGGGCCATATTCAAAGCCTCTTGGTGGTTAGCGGGTTTGGATGACATTACTCCTTGTTTGATGCTCTTGGGGAGACCATCCATGTAAAGTTCAACCCTTAAAGATTTGGGGTTCACAAGATTTGAGCACATCAAAGCAAGTTCGGAGAATCGTTGATTATAGGTCTTAAGGTCGTTCCCGACCGCTTTCAGAGCTCTTAGTTCTTGTTCGAGCCTTCGGGTTTCTTCGCGAGGAAAATATTCGGTGATCATCTTTCCTCTTAAGTCGGCCCAAGAGAGAGCGTGGGCTTCGTGGATACCCACCGATTGTACATACGAATTCCACCATGTGAGAGCGATACCGGCGAAGGTGTGAGTGGAATATCTAACCTTGTCTTGGTCTCGACAACCGCTTATGCTAAAGACGGCTTCCGTTTCCTCAAACCATCGGGTGAGCACAACCGGTCCCCCGGTTCCATCGAAAGTGTGAGGTTTGCACCCTATGAAATTCTTATAGGAGCATCCTTCGTTGGAATTTCTGGCTCCATTGTTGTTGTTATGATGATTGTTGTTATTGTTGTTGTTGGAGGAGTGACCGGCCATGGCCGCATCCACGGCAGTGGCTATCATACGTTGGAGGGCTTGTTCGGGAGTTTCGGGAGGAGCGCGTCGACGAGCCATTGTTCCTTCATGACACAAGAATATCGTTGGTTAGTATTTTCAACAATACTAACCGGAGTATGGATTAAGGATAGAGAGAAAATTTTTCCTTGACTCGCCCTAAATTCTTTATGTCATAATGTCGGAACGTCCATGTGAATCACCGTAATATAATCCCGGAAATTATATTACCCTGATTCTCATGTGCATTTAACATTACTTCATAAAGTCAAGGTGGCGCATCAACAAAATTTATCAACGTAAGATCAAGATCGAATACGAGTTAGATATGATAGAAGAGTTCGAGTATAAATGCACAAATAGTCAAGTAATTCCTACTTCAGTCTATATGCCGGTTGTAGTCTAGATTCACCTATGTACCTTATGACTCGGGGTGGACACAAATGAACTCTAAATCCCTACAACCAAGGCTCTGATACCATCTGTAGCGACCCGACCAAATCGTCATTGACGGCGCCGTCTACTTAGGTCCCGTTACGTGGTCATAAGTCTTTAAAACAACGTTTGACCAAAAGATATGTCGCATTCATTTCAAATGTAAAGGTTGTTCAAGTTTTACAAGAATAGTTCCACCACAAGTTACGATACAAAGTTTTAAGTACAAATGAAACTTATGCGACACAATTTAAAAGTATCCAAAAGACGCTCCATGTATGCATGTATACTCGACATCCAATGCAAGTATCAAAATAATGAGCGGAAGCATGTATCACATATCGTGCAAGACCTGAGAAAAACATAGAAATCTGTCAACGAAAAACGTTGGTGAAATCATAGGTTTAGTAAGTAAATTGTATTGAACCACAAGGTTCTTTAAGAATTGCTCAACCAGAATCATTCACATTCCAAAATAGTATTTGTATCACGAGCACCCAATTATCAAGGCTTAACCGAATCTTCCCTCTGAATTTTGAATTTAGTGTTAGAACTTACACTATACATTGTTGAAATTATATTTCATTCACTAACGGTAGCGAACCGTCTGAATGAGGGTTTGTTAAACCCGTATGGCCACACAACATAATTACACGCTTACACTTACACCCTGCAAGTGGAACTAATGATAATTGGATTGAGGACTTTTGTTCAAACTCGTATGCATCTTTGTATTCGTATTTGTTCACAATGTAAAAGCATGAAAAGTAAATAAGTATGAAATGTATGTGTTTCTCAGCCCACGATGTAAAGAATAAAAGTGATTGAAAAAGTGGGACTATGATCTCACCTTGAGTGCAAGAGTTAATAAAGTACTTCGACAAGTAAACGCGTGCAAAGACAAAGCTAGTCTTGACCTAAACATATAGGTTATATCAATAACGGTAAACACAAAACGGTCAAAGATGTTCAATTAGTCCTATGGCTCAATACGACTCGATTAATATAGCATGTGAAGCAAATTGTCAAGTTTCATGCAAGATACAAGTATAAAAGCATGTTAGGAAGATTGCATAATTAATTGGTTAAGTTTGACAAAAAGTCAAACTTGGTCGGGTCAAAGTCAACGAAAAAGTCAACATGTTCGGGTTGGGTCCCGGACTATTTTTCTATGCTAATTATTCATATATAAGTATATTAAAACAAGTTTCATGTGAATCGGAGGTCCGTAGGTCATCAAACATTTCACGTGAAATGGGACGAGGAGGTCAGAATCTGACCAGGCACATCTGCGCGCCGCGCGGGTATGGGGCGCGCCGCGCCACCATCTGGGCAGACGCTTTTTCTGTTTTTCACAAGTATGCACGAGCTAAAACCAAATAATCACATCTTATGATCCGCAAACAATTAGAACATGTATCTTATATCATCGGAAAGGTAATTTGACGAGGAAAACACCTAGACACATTTCATCAAGCAATTCAACACTTACAACAACACAAAACCGCATTAAACGTTCATAATCAAAGTTTCAAGTTCTAAAAACGTATTTCATGATTCGGGCAACCAATTCACATGTATGATATGCCGTTTCGAAGGTAATCAAACACACATTGCAACTAAACACTTATCAACAACAATTCATAGCATTTGATGCACCAAAAGTTCATATAAAGCTTATCAAACCCTAATCCAAAATCACCAAAATCACTAATCAAGTTTATGAAGTTTTACAAATCAACCTACACATCAAATTGAAGCTAGTGACACTAGGAACACATCTAATACTTGCACTTTAACATATTAACAACATTTGATCATCCAAAATCAAGGATTTAGCAAGTAATTTTCATATTGAACTAGTTACACCAAAAACAACGAATCGAGCATACAAATTACATACACGACATCACAATGAGCCATAGACACTAATTAACAACTTTATAAGTTAAAAACATCAAGAACACAAAAATCTAGTGATTTTAGAAAGTTACCCAAACTAGATGAGGTTGGTATGAAATCGAAGAGGAAGATGCAAGGATTCCAAATATGTAATTTGTTTTGTTGTAAGCCTCCTAGATCGAATTTAGATGATGAATGATTGAATTGGGTGTTTGTGTGTGTGTTCTTATTAGAGGGAAAGAGAGAGAGATGGAGGTGGGAGGTGGAGATGAAATGAATGGATGTGGTAAGTAGGTTGACTAGTTGACCTAGTCAACTAGTTTGCCCCTTTGGCAATCTCGGTCCCTCGAGTTTCAAAGCGGGTGCGGGAATTAACCAAACGAATTATTTTAAATTACACGAGAGTACGGGAGACGTTATCTTCCAACAACGAGAATATTTAAAATGTTACATAACAAAGGATACGAATCTAGATACGAAGGGTATTATTTAAAAAGAAAAAGACGGGCGTTAAAATAATTTAACGGAAAAATGCGGGATGTTACAGTAACTATTTCTCCTTGAAGTCTCACGGCTTTAGATGCCGGAAAGTATTGTTTAAGAAATTTTTCAACTAAGACATCCCATGTATCAATCGCCCCTTTAGGTAATGATTCTAACCAATCTTTGGCTTCTCCCTTTAAAGTTCAGGGAAATAACATGAGATATATCTGTTCATCCTCAACTTCTCTTATTTTGAATAGAGTACAAATCCTATTAAATGTTCGAAGATGTTCATTTGGATCTTCCTTCGGCGCACCACTAAATTGGCATTGATTTGTTACCATGTGTAGGATTTGTCCTTTGATTTCATAATCTGGTACATTAATGACTGGTTGAGTAATTGCATGACCTTGGCCAGTGCGTTTAGCCCTCATTCGGTCTTCCATACTTAGAGGTTCCAGATTTTTCATGATTGAAATTGTTGAATCTGAATCACTAGAGGATTCTGATTTAATGGTTTCTTCCTCGACAATCTCTGAATGAGTAATTTGTGGTTCAGGAGGAATGTTTAGTGGTTCAGGATCTCTGAATTGTCCCTGAATATCCTCCGGATTCTCAATTGTGAGGTTGGGTTCAAAAAATGGATTATCGAAAATTTGAATTGGAGCACTTGGTCGACTAGATGACGATTCTAAAGAAAAATCAACGGCGACAATGTTGGCTAGATGTCTTGATCGAGTTACAGGTGGTGAACGTATGAAAGGTGGTGAACGTTTTGCTCGGTGCATTCACTGAATGTCGTATTAGTTATAAAAGATAAAAATTATATAAGCTATCAAATTAATAGACTTTTCTGATTTTACCCACGTTTCGAATAGCCAATAGATGCAGCAGGTAGCCAGGACCCTTTAAATCGGAAGCCCACAACTCACCACAAACAAATTCAACTATTACTACGAACCAGAAAATTTTGGATGTCTATCAATTTAACCGCTTAAAATATTTTTTCGTCGAAGTTTAAAGAAAATAAAGAAAATTCTATGTCCTAAAAACTAGAGGGTCGAGAAATAAGAAAGAAAAAGAGCGCGTCGAAAAACGTCGAAAAATAAAAGGTCAAAAAATAATAATAAGAAAGTAAAGCGTTGAAACTTAAAAGTCTAAAAACTAAAAATTAAAACTTACGTCTAAAGGTATTAAAGCTTAAAAGGAATTCTAAATCCAAAACGGCAATAACTTAAAAAGTACTAAAATCTTAAAACGGCGTCGCAAAATTCTAAAGCACCTAAATCTTAGTCTATAGAAAAAATATTTAAGGGATTTTACGGCAAAGCCTAAAAATCTAGAAATAAAAATAACTACGGCAAAAATTAGCTTATAACTAATTACGAACGATAAAATATACAATATACGAATAAACAATTAAAAACATACAAAATTTAAAAATAAAACTTAAAGTTTTAAAAATACAATTTTTATAAAAATATTATTTTTATATTATTATTTTATAAAAGTATTAATTTGTAATTTATTAAAACTAATTAAAACTTAAAAATACAAATTAATTTAAAACTAAACTAAATATTAAAAAACTAAACCCTAATTACTAATTAATTAATAATAATTATATTAAAACCTAACCCTAATTCGATTCAGTTTAAAGGTTTCAGGCCTGTCAAGTCACCTCATGCGATCGCATGAGGGTTCTTTGGTATTTCCATGTGATCGCATGGACTCTGGATCCAGGCCATTTCTTGGGCTGCTACAGTATTGTGGCCCGATTGCAATTATATTTTTTTTTGTTACTGATTTTTAATAAAATAAAAATAAAATAACTTAAATAAAACTTATAAATTAAAAATAATAATTTACTTATTAGTTTTTATAACTTTTAACAATAAAAATATAAAATTTTTAATTTAAATACTTAAAAATATAGAAATATATTTTTCTTTTTTTTATGTTTTTATATTTTTATGTTTAAAACTTATATAAATATATTTTTACAAAACTAACTTAAAAACTAAAAAAAATTTTATAGCGTTTCGCTTCGGCGTTTGTTGAAGTCCCCGGTAGCGGTGTCAAAAATACTTGATGTCATGCGAGGTGTATACGAAATAATTATATTTTTATTTCGAAATACTATTAAATACGATACAATTTTACACAAGTTATTTATTTATTTATAGAGTGGATATACCTAAACATTGCTACAACACTATATGCAGTGTACCTAATCGTAAAGTAGTGTAGTTTTTAGTAAGTCCGGTTTGTTCCGTAGGGAGCTAGCCAAGTTTAACGCTATATTTTTTATTTTAAACTATATTTGTATAAATATATATATATATACATATATATATATATGTAATATTATTATTATTATAAAAGGAGAGTTTTTACCGTTTAATAACCGGTTTGTCGATTTTATGTCTTAAGTCACAATTAAAACCTAATGTAAAATATTAAAAATAAATACAACTTAATTAAAAACGTAAAGTAAATGACGATAAATAAAAATGCGATAATTAAAAGTACGATAATTAAAAGTGCAATAAATAAAATGATAGTAAATAAAAGTGCGATGAGATATAAAATAAAGGAATTATGCTTATTTAAACTTCCGTAATCATGATGTTTGACGTGTTGAATTTAGTTTATTACCATGGGTTAATTGTCCTTTGTCCTGGATTATTCGATATGTCCATCTGGTTTTTGTCCATAACAGTCCATCAGTCATAAATATAAAGTGCGAGTGTCCTCGTCAAATTATCCTTATACCCGAAGTCAAATATTCCAACTAATTGGGGATTTGAACTGTAACAAGGTCTTAATACTTTGTTTAATGAATACACCAGGTTATCGACTGCGTGTAGTCCAAGGTTTTAATACTTTGTTAACAATTACACCAATTACCCTTGAATGTAATCCACCCCTGTTTCAACGAGTCCATTAACTATTAATCCATCCCCGTGTCAGGTTAAATGAACAATAATTTGTATTTATAAATATCCCACCCACCGTACCCGATTAAGCGTATGTGGTTATATATAGATACGTCAAATTGTAACCTTTATATTAAATTAACGAGGTATCGTTTAGTTAATATAAAGCTCATTAATAGCCCATAGTCTAATTTTCACAAGTGTCGTTCTTTTGTCCAAACCCCAATTATGGTACAAAGCCCAATTACCCAATCTTAATATTTAGCCCAACATCACGATTACTTCGACTTAAATAAGCATAATAATAACTTAGCTACGAGACATTAATTTAAAAAGGTTGGACATAACTTACAATGAGTATTAATCGCGTAGTGTTACACGGACAGAACTTCGACTTACAAACTTAAAACATTCGCTAACATAACCTTATTATTATTAAACTTTAATATTAAAATTATAATTAAAATATAAATATATATTTAAGAGAGTGAGAGATAGATAATAATATGTAAAAATTCGTCGACCAAACGTTGCAATTTATAGGACTTGGCCATGTACAGTGCACCATGTGATCGCATGGATTTAAGGCCTCCAGGCCATGAGATCGCATGGCCTCCTTTTCCTGGTCACATATGATTCCAAAACGTGGGCTGCTCGTATTTATTTAATATATAATATAATATATATAATTTTATAGGGGATGATTCTAACACACCCTTTTTTGATCCTCACACGCCTATTTTAACCTTTTACTCTTCTAATAATACTCTATTTTTTTAAATTGGTGTGTGAGGATAAAAAAAGTGTGTGTGAGAATCATCCCCCAATTTTATATAATTAATTATATATTATATTATATTCTTGTGCATTGTTGACTTGTAATTTTAGCTCTGTTGCGTCGCGCGTTGATAGTTGGTTCATGTCCCGGTTCCGGATTTTCGAATGTCCTTGCGTACTATTTAATATCTTGTACTTTGCGTTTTGCGGCTCGTACTCTTGTAATTTTTAGACGTTTCTCTTCAATAATTTGAACAACTTGGATTGTACTTTGTACTTTTTAGCGTTTTGGTCATTTGCGTCTTCAATTCGTCGAATCTGTCTTTTGTCTTCACCTTTTATTATTTAAACGAATATCACTTGTAAATAGAACAATTGCAACTAAAAGCTTGTCTTTCTTGAAGGATAATGCTATGAAATATATGTTCGTTTTTAGCATTATCAATCTTTTTACTTATTATAGTTTGAGTACAACTGAAACTCTTGTACCCCATATATGTATCCTATTGTTTATCGAAATAATACGATTAATGGGTTATGACCCATTTATGAACCCTAATTTAAGAGTTATGACCCATTTTTGGCATTGCCTTGACATATTCAATAACTTTGATCCACTATTGACTACGCAACAACAAATTAGTCTAGCGTAGATGTTCATATGTTATGGAAAGTACATTGATCTCTAAAGTATGTAATTAGTACATCCATTGTTTACCCAGTAGCTGATTTGTATGTAAATTATGGCTCGAAGGAGCTGATTTGTATGTAAATTATGGCTCGGAGATATTATGAAGTTAATCGCATATTTGTGAACTTTGAAGTACCAAAAACTTCAATGAGTTGTCATGGAGATTCAATATCAGTGTTGTCTGTAATGAAAATGATCAAGATAACGGTGTTCCGTGTATGAAAAAATCTGTCAAGCAATCAAGATCACATGCTCGGTGGCAAAAGCATAAACGCAGTCAGCCGTCATCGAGAGGTTCTTTACTTGAGGATAACATACTTAGTTTTCTCGTGTTGTGGGTTTTTCATCTTGTTCTAGTTTTATAACCCTTGAATATAAACCCTAGCTCCGCCTTTTTAGTGGAGAATTTTTTTCGGCCACCGTAGGTATCTTTTTCCGAGCATTTCTGTTCTCTAATCGTCCCTGTGGTTGTGTGATTGTGTCTTCTCCATCGCGGGTAAGAACTCTGGGAAAAAAAGAACAACAAACCTCCCTCTACGACAACGTTTTCTAGGATTTTGCATAAGGAGATGTATCCAACATGGTGCCTAACTAGAGTGTTCTTGACGAGTCTTTGTCAGAATCTGAGGAGGTTCAGGTGTCGAAACGTGATCATGCAATTGTGTTGAAGGATAATATGAAGGAGTGCGACGTTGACCCTTTGAATTATGGTAACATTAAGGAAAATCTAATGGGGATGAAGATAATGTGCAGCCAAATGATAAGATTGGTGGTGGTGATTAGAAGCCTAGTAACGATGATCTGTTGTCGTCGTCTCGTCGTCTGTAAGTTCTAAGAAGTTTCCGGATGGTGAGCATGGTGTAAACCCTAATGTGGTTGTTAAGCCTAAGCTGGTGGATTTGAATGATGATCATCATGAAAAGGTAAGTGTCCATTCGATGAACTCGTCTACTGAGAATGAAAAAAAGACGACTACCATCACGATCAGAAAGATTAGGAGAGTCAGTATTACGAGTTTCCGCCTTTGTGAGTAAACCCTAATCTAGGTGTGAATGCCAGTGGAGCCCGTGTGCATATTAGTTTGATCCCTGAAGCTGCAAGGATTGGTGGTGGCTCAATAGGCGTTGTTGTTTCATATCGTATTGTGCTACTAAAAAGTGATTCGTATAAGGTTAACTTCTAATATTATGATACTTGAAGTAATGTGGAGGATTGTATTGATTGTATTGATGTAGAGCTACCCTATGGAATGTGTTTGAAGCTACCGAAAGGGATATCAACACAATATACGGGTACTTAATGTGTTTGAAGCTACCGAAAGGGATATCAACACACTATAAGAGTACTTTATTGGTAATCGTATTACCTATGCAGTTGTTAATAACTATGTTATGAACGTGTAGGGTGGGGTAAGTATGGCATTGGAAAAACGATGATGAATGCAAAATGTTTCTTCTTTCTCAAATTTGCCACGACTCAAGAGATGCTAGATGTATTGAAAAATGGTTCATGGATAATTAAAACCGTACCAATAATATTGAGAAAGTGGTCGCCCAATGTATTGTTATCCAAAGAAGACTTTACAATTGTGTCAATATGGGTTAAACTCCATGATGTTCCGTCGATTGTTTATATTGAAGATGGTTTAAGTATCAACGAGGAATGCGTGCCCCCACTTCGCTGCGGGGTGGGTTCTTTAGTTGTTTCTTACGGTTTTATGACGTTGTGCGTACATGTATACATAAATGGTTTTATATGAAGCTATGTACATAGATCCTTAGTAATTACTTGTTAAAGTTCGGTTACATGAAGCTAGTTATGTAGAGTTTACGCTACATGCTAAATATTATCTAAAAAACATTTTTTATAAAAGGGTGTTGGCATGAGTATCTAGAAGTTGGGGGATGTTCATGCCCGTTGCGTTAGTCGCCTTTTTTCTTCACTTCGTTTCCTGCATATACACTTGTATATTAGTAGTTACTTGCAGCTACTTACATCTCTTAATAGTTAGACTAAGATGTTAGAATTTGGACATAGTTCACCAACTATAAGACATGTTGTTCTATTTCCTGACAATAGTGACTTCTATCTTTCCGTTCAACTTCAAAAATGTTATGACAACTTGCCCAACGCACCCACACCAGCGGAAGTGAAGATATAATTGTTTGAGACAAACTTGCGAGACATAATAATTAACAAAATAAAGTAACTGATAACACGACGATTTAACGTGGTTCGGCGAAACCCTGCCTACGTCCACCCCCAAGAGTTCTCTTTATTCTTATAATATAAAAGATCTCGGTACAAGAAAAACAAATACACTATAAGTTAACCCTAACCCAAGCCCCTTAGATTTTAGGATAAAATCTAAGTTTCCCGTACACTCTTTTACACTCCTTACAAGAATAAGTTCTCGACCTCACAAAAAACACACTCCGTTGATATTATGGCTCAACTATGTTTTTCCTTTTTGTGATGATTTCTCCTTTTTGCATGATCACCTATTTATAGATGAATACATACATGCATACACTTTACTTGGACAATTTCTAGTCACTTGTTGCATTCCTTCTTTGACTTGTAAGAAAACAAAATAAAACTTTGCTACATCAACAACCAACTTGACATATGAAAACAATAAACAAGTTGCTACCATGAAAAATCCTAATTTACTACCATCTTAGACTACATAACCATGCAAAAGGCAATTTGTATTTGTCTACTAAATGTTTGTCATAATTTGACCACTTTCCAACAATCTCCACCTTGACAAACATTTATCTTCTTCGTCACCGAAAATACTATCACCTAGTACTTTCACCATTGGCCTCTGTAATCACCGCTGCACATACCTTGAATCATCTCGGTCCTGAACCTGATTCAAATAAAACGGCCAATAAACATGTGCAGCTGACCCTGTCAACTTACATAGTTGACTCCGGAGAAGAGTCTCGAATCACCTCTCTCATAGTAGGATTTTCCTTCTCACCATCACCTAACTTGATCAAACATGTCATCACATGTCATCACATGTTCTCGATCAATTTCCCGTGTGCACACTTTCTAAACCTTCGAGATACGAGTACATCTTGTACTCCCCACCAGACGATACAAACCCTCATACTTCTCTCCAATCATCAGGACCTTCACGCCACGTGTGATTTTCATAACTCCACCTACGGCCGAATAGCTGTATCCTTGAGAATCTAACTGGCTTAAGGAAATTAGATTTTTGCACATCTTTGGTGCGTACGTCACGCCACCAAGTGTGTAAGCAGCTCCGTGAAACAATTTTATTTTCACCATGCCAACACCCTCAACATCACATGTTGAACCATCACCTAAAGTTAGCACCCCCGCCTTCTTTAATATTAGCTTATCAAAATAATCTTTCTTGGAACACACATGCATTGTACAACCCGAATCTAAAATCCATTCATCTTGAGCAGAAGTAGAACTTTTGGAGATTGTGAGAACATCTCCCAAATTAACCGATTCATTAACTGCAACTGCAACCGACGAACCCCCAGATTTATCTTCACTATTCTTCCCAAGTGGACAGTCCTTCTTGAAGTGACCCCACTCCTGACATTTGAATCACTGGATACCCTTCATTCCGTCTCTTGATCTGGACCTACTTTTATCACCAGATCTTTTTCTGGAAAACTTTCCCTTTCCATGACTAACCATAGCAAATTCATGCTCAAAACGGTCATCGGATCTTCGTGTCTTATCCTGAGATAATAGTGTCGGTACCACCTCCTCCATCTTTACAATAGCTTTTATGTAAAGAATAGTAGTAACTAATATATCATATGAACTAGGAAGAGAGGTAAGAAGAATAAGGGTCTTATCTTCTTCCTCAATAATAACATCAACTTTTGCAAGTTTATCAACCAGACCATTAAACACATTCATATGTTCAATGATATTCCCGCCTTCCTCCATCTTCAACTGATACAGATCACGCTTCAAGCTCAGCTTTGTAGTCATGTTCTTCCCGAGATATAACTCGAGGGCCACCCACAACCCCGTCGCAGTTGTTTCGCCACTGACATTATTAATGATCTTATCACTGATGGAAAGGCAAATGGTACTGACACATCTTTACTCGATGTCATTCCAATCGTCATCCGTCATCTTTTCTGGCTTTCCTTCCTTTTTACCCTTCAACGGCTTTGCCAAGCCCTGTTGAACCATGACATCCTTCACCCTTGCTTGCCACAAGGTGAAATTCCTGGTTCCATCAAATGGCTCCACCTTAAACTGCATACCGCTATTTCCCGTCATCTTAAACAAAAAATACCCGATAAACCTGGATACGCTCTTATACCACTTGTTATGACAACTTGCCCAACGCACCCACACCAGCGGAAGCGAGGATATAATTGCTTGAGACAAACTTGCGAGAAATAATAATTAGCAAAATAAAGTAACTGATAACACGACGATTTAACGTAGTTCTGCAAAACCCTGCCTACGTCCACCCCCAAGAGTTCCCTTTATTCTTATAATATAAAAGATCTCGGTACAAGAAAAAAGTACACTATAAGTTAACCCTAACCCAAGCCCCTTAGATTTTAGGATAAAATCTAAGTTTCCCGTACACTCTTTTACACTCCTTACAAGAATAAGCTCTCGACCTCACAAAAAACACACTCCGTTGATATTATCTCTCAACTATGTTTTTCCTTTTTGTGATGATTTCTCCTTTTTGCATGATCACCTATTTATAGATGAAGACATACATGCATACACTTTACTTGGACAATTTCTAGCCACTTGTTGCATTCCTTCTTTGACTTGTAAGAAAGCAAAATCAAACTTTGATACATCAACAACCAACTTGACATATGAAAACAATAAACAAGTTGCTACCATGCAAAATCTCAATTTACTACCATCTTTGACTACATAACCATGCAAAAGGCAATTTGTATTTATCTACTAAATATTTTAATTTGACCACTTTCCAACAAAAAATAATTCATTTACCTAAAACACTTTGTCAAATAAGATTTATTTATTGTATTATGAGTAATTGTCTTCACCTAAGGTCTTCACTACTACAAAAAAAAATGGGAATAGAAATCGGTTTTAAAGACTTTCGGAACCGGTTTTAAAACCGGTTTTTATGGGTAGGGGTTTCTAAAGTTGAAACCGGTTTTAAAACTGGTTTCGAAACTTGACTTTGGAAACCGATTTTTACAAAAAAAAAAAAAAAAAAAAAACAGGTTTCTATTCTTTTTTTTTTAAATGTAAATCTTCATCTTCATACTTTGCTGTCTTCATTTTCATACTTAGCTAATCTTCATCTTTCGCTAATCTTCATCTTCATACTTCGCCAAAAGTAACTTACTTAGATACTCATGGTTGAACTCAAAATCAAAAAATAACCCACCAATGCCAACTGAATCCTTGGAACTGCTTGTTGCTTGTTGCTAACTAAGATTAACCCCCAAAATATATTAGAAATAGCTAGAAACAACATATAATTTCAAACTGCTTGTTTCAA
Organism: Rutidosis leptorrhynchoides; assembly: GCF_046630445.1. Lineage (NCBI taxonomy): Eukaryota > Viridiplantae > Streptophyta > Magnoliopsida > Asterales > Asteraceae > Rutidosis > Rutidosis leptorrhynchoides. Next base: position 93,076,443 of record NC_092337.1, on the reverse strand, counting down.
TCTCCAATCCAAGTCGTCCTTTTAAACCTGTAATAATTATAAGCATAAATGAGTTAGGAAGCAAGATAGATAATAGAAATATTATTATAATAACCTTTGATAGTGCTAAGTCTTCAGAAGATTATGGCTAATAGTATCGACAAAATAAGTCATTATTGTTTCAGATATTTATATGTTGAAGAGGTTACCAGATTCTCTTTGCCTGGTTCAAACACCGCAGTTTCAACATCCATTTTAAGACTATTAACAGGGACATAACGAGGTTTCTTAAAATCTGTTAAAATATCATAATGTTTTTCTAGATTAGTCTAGAATTAGAAACTTGTCTTAGATATTTAGTACTAGATATATGAGTTATATTAACTAGAAGTTACTAGATGTGTAGCAAGAAAAAATATCATGGATTACTACAATCCTCTAACCTACATTTCAAGGTCTATAAATAGGCCATTTAGGTTGCAAATGTGAATGTACTCAAGACACAAGAATTCAATAAAATCATTTCTTTCTAAAACAAGAAATCTTCCTTATATTCACCATCATTCACAAATAATAAGTATCTATAAAATATCCCCTCATAATTACTACTCATCACTAATTTACTACATCTAAACATCAACTAATCAACACTACTAATTAATCTAAAAACATAACAATTCTAACAAGTGGTATCAAGAGCCGTTTGAGCGTTCGTTCGAATACACCATGACTACCGTCGGTGCATACAATATTCCCGTCCCCATCTTTGATGGTGATAACTATGATTTTTGAAGTATTCGAATGAAGACATATTTCCAAGCTCAAAGCTTATGGGATATTGTCGAAGTCGGTTTTACAACTCCAAAAGATGTCAAAACTCTGTCCGCAGAAGAACAAGAAAAATACAACAAAAATGTAGTCAGAAATGCTGCAGCTCTAGGCTATATTCAACAAGCCTTGACACCGTCTATCTTTCCACGAATCATGAGAGCTACGACAGCCAAAGCGGCGTGGAAAATCCTTCAAGAAGAATTTCAAGGAAATGCCAAGGTGAGATCAGTCAAATTACTAACTCTACGACGAGATTTTGAAAATTTAAATATGAAAGAGACTGAGACCGTAAAAGATTACTATTCTAGAATCAAAGAAATAGTAAATCAAATGAGAGCCTATGGAGATAATATAACTGACAAAAGGATCGTAGAAAAGATACTTATCAGTATGACCGAAAAATACGATCATGTCATTACTGCTATCGAATAGTCGAAAGACATCGAGACTCTATCGGTACCAGAATTAATTGGCTCTCTTGAAGCATATGAGGCTAGACTGAGTCGGCGTAGTGAAAACTCACTCGAAAGTGCCTTTCAGTCTAAACTCAAATTAAGGTCTCAAAAATCTAAAAATGAGGGGAAAAGAATTTATGAAGAAAATTCGAGAGGAGGAGAAAAACCCAGAACCGGGTTCGATCAGGGAAGAAAAAACTATCCTGCATGTGGTATCTGCAAAAAGACAAACCACTTGGAGAAAGATTGTTTCCACAAAGGGAAGCCACAATGCAATAACTGCAGAAGATTTGGGCATCTAGAAAAGGATTGCCGTTTAAAACAAAATCATCAAGCTAACTTCACGGAAGAAAGTGAAGATATACCGGAGAACAAAAATCAGCTATTATATGCCTGTCATGTCGCAAATAAACAGAGGGACGATACTTGGTTGATCGACAGTGGGTGCAGCAACCACATGACATGAGATGAAAAGTTATTTGATAGTATCAACACGTCCGTAAAGTCCCGCATCAAACTAGGGAATGGAGCGCTTGTTGACACTAAAGGCAAAGGTACGATAACTGTTCAAACTAATAACGTCACTCGATCTGTTACTGACGTTCTTTTAGTACCAAGCTTAGCGAGTAACTTGCTAAGTGTTAGACAAATGATGGAGCATGGCTACTCTTTACTCTTCGAAGATAAATCATGTGTTATTCGTGACAAGAAAAACAACTATAAATTAATAGCCGAAGTGCCAATGGAGAACCGCAACTTTCCGCTTCGTTGCCAGTATATCAGAGACATGGCCATGAAAGTTCAAGTTGAAGAATCATGGCTATGTCATCGATGATTTGACCACTCTAACTTTCACGCACTAAAAATCCTCCAACAGAAGAATATGATGAAAGACTTGTCTAACATAGAAGAGATCACCGACACGTGTGAAAGCTGTGTGATGGGCAAGCAACATCGAAAACCTTTCCCTCGTAACAAAGCTTGGAGAGCGAAAGGTATACTTGAGCTGGTGCACACCGACGTTTGTGGACCAATGAGGACCCCGTCACTTAACCAAAACAGGTACTTTATTCTCTTTATCGATGACTATTCTAGAATGACGTGGGTGTACTTCATGCGTGAAAAATCTGAAGTATTTACTATATTCAAGAAGTTCAAGAATTTCGTAGAAAAGAGTAGTGGCCATCATATAAAAACACTAAGGAGTGATAGAGGAAAGGAATATACCTCTACACAATTCAATAAATTTTGCGAAGATGAAGGAGTTAAACGCCAACTCACTGTTAGTTATGCCCCTGAGCAAAATGGTGTCTCTGAACACAAAAATAGAACTGTAATGGAACTGGCCAAAACAATGATACATGAAAAAGGCCTTCCAAACAGTTTCTGGGCTGAAGCTGTATACACAGCTGTATATATACTAAATCGATGCCCCACGAAAGCCGTCAAAAACAAGACTCCGATAGAGGCATGGAGTGGAAGGAAACCGTCGGCGAAACATCTGCGAGTATTTGGATCTATCTGCTACATCCATATTCCAAAGGAGAAACGTCACAAGCTCCAAGAAAAATCAGAGAAGGGAATATTCTTGGGCTATAGCACACAATCAAAAGGTTACCGAGTCTACAACTTGAAGACCAATAACATTGTAATCAGCCGAGACGTGGAGTTTGACGAAGACGCTTCTTGGAATTGGGAGAAAGATAAAGTCGAAAAACAAACATATTTGCCGAGGATATCTATAGAAACTCCAGCTCAACAACCACTACAAACGGAGCATCCTAGTCATGAAAGTACTGGAGAAACGAGCCCTACTACGCCAACTTCTCCATCAGCAACAATACCTATGGCATAAGACGAGTCAAGTCCAGAGTCAACACCTGGAAGAGTCAAAAAGTTAACAGAGGTATACGAGACTTGCAACTTCACAACTATAGAACCTGAAGACTATGAAGTTGCATCCAAAGATGAAAAGTGGGTGGCTGCTATGAACGAAGAAATCAAAATGATCGAGAAAAACAACACATGGGAGTTAGTTGAGCATCCCAAAGACAAAGAAATCATCGGAGTTAAGTGGGTTTACAAAACAAAACTCAACCCTGATGGTTCTATACAAAAACACAAAGCAAGGCTAGTAGCTAAAGGCTATTCGCAACAACCAGGAGTCGACTACACTGAAACCTACGCACCTGTCGCACGACTGGATATTATACGAGCACTTGTGGCGCTAGCAGCTCAACGAACATGGAAGATTCACCAACTAGATGTGAAATCTGCCTTTCTAAATGGATTTCTCGAAGAAGAAATATACGTAGAGCATCCACAAGGGTTCATCCAGAAAGGAAAGGAAGATCAAGTTCTAAAGTTGAAGAAAGCCTTATATGGACTTAAACAAGCACCACGTGCTTGGTACAGTCGCATTGATAGCTACTTCACAAGTTCAGGGTTCAGGAGGAGTCAAAGTGAGCCCACACTCTACATTAAAACCCAAGGTAACTCTGACACTCTCATTATTTCCTTGTATGTAGATGATCTTATATATACGGGAAACAATGAGAGAATGATACAAGAGTTTAAAGAAGACATGATGAAAACGTTCGAGATGAGCGACCTTGGATTGATGCGTTATTTTCTTGGCATCGAAATCAGTCAAGAAAAGGAAGACATCTTCATATGCCAAAAGAAATATACAGAAAACCTTCTAAAAAAGTTTAAACTATACGGTTGTAAAACCGTAGCCACACCACTAGTTGCCAATGAGAAGATGAGACAAGAAGATGGATCGGAGAAAGCGGATGCTTCAAGATTCAGAAGTCTCATTGGAAGTCTACTATATCTAACAGCAACAAGACCAGACATCATGTACGCAACCAGTCTACTATCCAGGTACATGCAAAACCCTACTCAAATACATTATGGGGCTTCTAAAAGAATTTTAAGATACTTGCAAGGTACCATGGACTATGGTATATGGTACAAGCCCACAATAGACTCGAAGCTTCATGGATACACTGATAGTGATTGGGCCGGATCAGTGGATGACATGAGAAGTACTTCCTGATACGCATTCACACTTGTATCTGGTGTATTCTCATTGACATCAAAGAAACAAGAAATGGTGGCACAATCGCCAGCCGAAGCCGAGTACGTCGCAGCCGCTAACTCAGCTAATCAAGCTAAATGGCTAAGAAGAATACTTGAAGACATGGGCAAAAAACAAGATGAAGCTACTCAAATATTATGCGACAACAAGTCTGCAATTGCAATGGCAAAGAATCCTGTGTTTCATGGTAGAACAAAACACATTGATATCAAATATCACTTCTTACAAGAAGTCACCGCTAAGAAAGAGATTGAATTAAAATACTGCAAGACCGAAGAGCAGATTGCAGATATTTTCACTAAAGCACTACCAAGACCAAAGTTCGAGTTCTTACGCAAGATGCTCGGAGTAACCTCGAAAAACATTAAGGAGGAGTGTTAAAATATCATAATGTTTTTCTAGATTAGTCTAGAATTAGAAACTTGTCTTAGATATTTAGTACTAGATATCTGAGTTATATTAACTAGAAGTTACTAGATGTGTAGCAAGAAAAAATATCAAGGATTACTAGAATCCTCTAACCCACATTTCAAGGCCTATAAATAGGCCATTTAGGTTGCAAATGTGAATGTACTCAAGACACAAGAATTCAATAAAATCATTTCTTTCTAAAACAAGAAATCTTCCTTATATTCACCATCATTCACAAATAATAAGTATCTATAAAATATCCCCTCATAATTACTACTCATCACTAATTTACTACATCTAAACATCAACTAATCAACACTACTAATTAATCTAAAAACATAACAATTCTAACAAGTGGTATCAAGAGCCGTTTGGGCGTTCGTTCGAATACACCATGACTACCGTCGGTGCATACAATATTCCCGTCCCCATCTTTGATGGTGATAACTATGATTTTTGGAGTATCCGAATGAAGACATATTTCCAAGCTCAAAGCTTATGGGATATTGTCGAAGTCGGTTTTACAACTCCAAAAGACGTCGAAACTCTGTCCGCAGAAGAACAAGAAAAATACAACAAAAATGTAGTCATAAATGCTGCAGCTCTAGGCTATATTCAACAAGCCTTGACACCGTCTATCTTTCCACGAATAATGGGAGCTACGACAGCCAAAGCGGCGTGGAAAATCCTTCAAGAAGAATTTCAAGGAAATGCCAAGGTGAGATCAGTCAAATTACTAACTCTACGATGAGATTTTGAAAATTTAAATATGAAAGAGACTGAGACCATAAAAGATTACTATTCTAGAATCAAAGAAATAGTAAATCAAATGAGAGGCTATGGAGATAATATAACTGACAAAAGGATCGTAGAAAAGATACTTATCAGTATGACCGAAAAATACGTTCATGTCATTACTGCTATCGAAGAGTCGAAAGACATCGAGACTCTATCGGTACCAGAATTAATTGGCTCTCTTGAAGCATATGAGGCTAGACTGAGTCGGCGTAGTGAAAACTCACTCGAAAGTGCCTTTCAGTCTAAACTCAAATTAAGGTCTCAAAAATCTAAAAATGAGGGGAAAAGAATTTATGAAGAAAATTCGAGAGGAGGAGAAAAACCCAGAACCGGGTTCGATCAGGGAAGAAAAAGTATCCTCCATGTGGAAGCATGTCCGAACTTCCTACAAAAAATAAAACTTACATGAAGAACAAATCAAAACAATAAAGAAAAAGCATCTAGGAAGGTTTTGAAAGTAAATAGAAGATGGAAGTGATGGTGGAGGGTAAAATGAGGTTTTGGTTGATGGGTTTGAATTTTCATCACCCGCTCAAAAAAACATTCAAGTGATGGTGGAGGGTAAAATGAGGTTTTGGTTGATGGGTTTGAATTTTCATCACATACTCAAAAAAACATTCACGTACTTTTTCGCATAGAGACCTGTTTTAACTAGAAAAGGGTTTCTAAAGTGAAACAATAGAAACCAGTTTTACGTAAAAATGGGTTTCTAAAGTGGAAACCGTTTTTAATGAGGAACCTGTTTCTAAATTAGACTTTAGGAACCGGTTTAAAAAAACGGTTTTCCATTTCCGCCTAAAAAACCCGGTTCTTTTTACCTTTAGAAACCTGTTTTTAGTTGTTACCCATAAAACCGATGTAATGACCCGGAATTTTCTGACCAAATTATACTTATGAGATTAATATTTACATAAATTAAACCATACCAACATGATAAGCAATCTAAATTGTTGAGACTTGTGTTTTTGAAAAGAGTTTTACACAACGTTTGACCGTCCAATATGACCGATGATATCACGAACTATATAACATACGATAATTATACGTTTGTGTATATATATGTATTTATATATATTTAACATGATCTAAGGATGGTTTAACATCTCATTGTGTACTAATGACAATGAGTTATAAGTATATTTTGAAACTACTAACTTAAGTTTTCAAAACGATAACTATACGTAACATTCTTTGATATATATACTTATAATCTATAATGCTTATACATGTATCGTATATATAATGTATTTAATCACTTTTTAAGAACTTAAATACATAAAACAATATAAGTATATTCACAAAAGATAGCTATATTTTAATTCTCGTTCCGTTTCCTCAAGATTTCTATACGTATATCTAGGGTATATGTACCTGTATCATACCCAGCTTCTATACGTATTTACTATTGGTATATACACATAAAATCAACATCCTAATCAACATTATTACTGCCCTAGATATGAGGTAACTAGGATTTTTCAAGTAGTATGAATTATTAGTAAGAAAACAAAATTAGGAATCCTTTTCTTTCTTTATAAACTAAAAACGTTTTTATAAATGAACACCATTTCTTCACTCCATTTTCTCATACCTACACCCTCATTTCTCTCTCAAAATACTCCTAACTTCATACTTGATCATATCCAAGCATTTTCCCCATCATTTAGCTTCAATTACAAGCCTTAAACACCATAAGAAAACTCTTTCAAGAACATATCAAAATAACCACCCATTTGAAGAAGTTTACTTCCAACCTTTTGATCTAACTCCACCACTCTTTGATTCCAAGATTATTTCTTATCTTTTAGAGTAACTTTATCCAAGTAACTTGAGGTAGTAACCTTGTTCATAATCTTATTCAATTCATATTCATATAGCTATCTTATTTTGTGGTATAAAATTTTAACAACAACAACATAGTTTGAATGATTTCAAACTTGTTCGCAAACTAAATAGATCCTTCTAAATTGACTTCTAAAACACCTCAAGACCTGTAATATATCATAATGATATGCTAACCTAACAAGATATAACTTGGTTTTACATAGAACATCTTAAAAACTGAATCTACGTCGTCGGAGTGCAACCGGGGGCTGTTTTGGGTTGGATAATTAAAAACCATCTTGAACTTTGAATTGGAAGTTCATGTTCTGGAAAAATAATATTTATTATGAATATGTTAACACATAAAAATTTCATGGTTTAACTCAAAGTGTAAGTATTTTTAGAAAAATGATCATTAAATGTTGTTTTTATGATGGAAAATGATCACTTTCATAAGTTTCACCAAAGTTTGACCTATAACCTATGATTTCAAATACAAACTAAGGTATTTTCAGTTCATATTCTTAAAATTTGACTCGATCCAAGGAAGTGGCAAGTTGAACCAACAAAAACGGAGTTGTAATGAAGAAACTACGACTAAAACAAGATTGGGTATCCGAACCTAGTTTAGCTACGAAAATATTTGGAGAAAAAGTAAACTAATCATATCTTTTCTAATTAATATAATATGTTATATATAATTACTTATGATTTGATTTTATATATTTCAGGACCACCCGTAAACAACACGAGAAGATTAATCATAAGACCTCATGATTGTACGCAACACGTCATTTGAAAACACGGTACTTTATGTACGCAACACGTCATTTGACAACATGGTACCATGGGTCGAGATTAATTCTAATCAATACAAATACGATGGGGTCTTTATTTATTTTGTTTAAGCAACTAATTGTGGACCACTAACATCAGACTGCTAACTACGGACTAAGAAAATATTAAAAGTATTAAAAGTATATATATATATATATATATATATATATATATATATATATATATATATATATATGTAACAATTACTTAAAAAGAAAATATGTTGATATATTATATATATGGTTAGGTTCGTGATATCTATCGGAGACCAAGTCGAATTAAATACCTTCAAGGTAAAAGTGAGTTTCATTTGCTCCCTTTTTAATTGCTTTTGCAATATATATTTTTGGGCTGAGAATACATGCGCTGCTTTTATAAATGTTTACAAAATAGACACAAGTACTTAAAAATAAATTCTACGTTGAGTTGTACCACTGGCATATTTCCCTGTAGCTTGGTAACTACTATTTACATGGGTATTGTAAACGCGAATCCTGTTGATAGATCTATCGGGCCTGACAACCCCAACCGGACTGGACGACCAGTATTCAACGGTTGCACAGTACTTACTACACTTGGTACGGTGTAGTGAGATTTCATAATAAAGGGAATATGCGACGTTGATTAAATGTTAAGTATGGTTACCAAGTGCTCAACCACTTAGAATGCTTTACATACACTTGCGAGTGTATTATGTTTATGATTATGAAATCTTGTGGTCTATTAACATATTGAAATGATTGTTATGATAAACCTATGAACTCACCAACCTTTTGGTTGACACTTTAAAGCATGTTTATTCTCAGGTACGAATTAAGTCTTCCGCTGTGCATTTGCTCAATATAAGGACATTACTTGGAGCCGATCATCGCAATGGGACCAAATGTTGATGACTTCGTCCAGGTAGATTAGGACGGGTCCTTTCAGTTGGTATTAGAGCGGTGGTCGTAGCGAACTAGGTCTTGCATTAGTGTGTCTAACTAGTAGTTGTTAGGATGCATTAATGAGTCTGGACTTCGACCGTGTCTACATGTCAAAATTTTTTCTTATCATTTCTAGTCAGAAATCATCTGCTTATCATCCTTAGGAAATTACCTGCTTATCATTCATAAGTCTAGACACGTTTTACTGCATTTACTGCATTGATAGTGTATAGACGAATTCTTATCTTAGCATATCTGTTATTGCGAACTTTGACTGATATCTTTTCAAAGATTCTCCGTAATTTACGAGATTTTGGTATTATATATACATATGTAAATTATGTATTGAAGAGTACCAAATCTAACTTCTATAATCTATTCCATACCAAAAATTCATTTTCCCCATTATACAAGATGGATTCCGTATCTAGTTCGAATTCTTCAGATTCCGATAGTTATGCCGATATGGATTTCCATTCGGGCTCTGAAACCAGCATCACCAGAATGGATCAACCAATTTCCCATCATCTATTCTGGATGAATTGGGGATGGGTTCGTAATATACTAAATCACTGGAGACAAGAAGAAGGTGATCCATTCCATCCACCAAATTGCCCTCTTGGCGATGAACCTGAAGCACTTACCGGCGAACCTATTCGAAACACCATTTTCTCTCTCATTTCTAGAGTATCTCGTCACGATTATATACTATCCCATATTACAAATCTTGTTCATTCGCTCGCTCCAACCGCCAATCATCCCGGTGTACTAGCAGAAGTTAACGAACTTCGCGCTCGCGTGACGGCTTTGGAGAACATGGAGCGAAGGTTGCAAACACCAGCAGCAGCACCAGCAGCATAATCAGCACCACCATCAATAACATCAACAATACCATCATCAACACTAACAAACAACATCCGCATCACACGTCTCGACATCATAATCTGTCCCACAAACATCAACATCATACGCACCATAGATACCAAGGAGTACCAACAATAATGAAAGATGAAGTATTGATCCATAACTTCATTGATATTCTGCGAAGAATATGTGGTTTCAAAAAGTTTTAGAGATTTCTTATTCTAGCTCAAACCGAAAAGCAAATGAGATTAATATCATATTAACTCATTAAATTCATGATTTCATCTGAAGAAAATATATATGTATATATGTTTTCATAAAGATTGTAATTAAAAGTTCTTTTGTACAAAATATTAATGGTGAATTTTTTTTTTTAACGGGTAGGTAATACCCGAGGAATAATTAGATTTCATCTTAATAAGTTACATTGTACATTCGTCAAAGTTGATTCAATAGTCATTTACTATCCTACTTACAACCACCGATATACGTATCCGTTCACCGCAGAATAACCATTTTCATTCAATTTCATATTTGGATTTTGACTTCCCAGAATCCAACAAGTGGCATATGAAGAAAACATATGACAAAATAAAATCGGTTAGAAACAAACAAATTAACTATGAAAAATTTTGTTAAGAATCCACGCTAACTGTTCCAGCTAACTGTTCCTAGCTAACTGATTACATTTTATTTATCGCAGTTTATTTATCGCAATTTAATTATCGCACTTTTATTTATCGTCATTTAATTTCTGTAATTATTTTACGCACTTTAAATATCGGGACACGTATACAATGTTTTGACATATCATATCGACGCATCTATATATATTATTTGGAATCACCATAGACACTCTATATGCAGTAATGATCGAGTTCTCTATACATGGTTGAGGTTGATTTTACAATAATATATATAGTTTGAGTTGTGATCGAGTCTGAGACGTATACGGGTCACGACACGTATTAATTAATTCGTATATTATATATTAAACTATATATGAATTATTGGACTGTTACTGTGGACTATCGACTGTGGACTAATGACATTGGACAATTAAAATAAATTAAAATATTGATTATAACATATGAAACTAAACATTTCTTCAAGATTGCCACTTGATTTCATCTTAAACCTCATTGTATCTCGACGATTACAATCAGCGTTCAAATCTATCATGATTGTTAAAAACACCTCAATCGAAAGGATAAACCAACCACACTTCATCTACGGAAGAAAAGATTGATGCATATAGTTATGCACCTGAAAAACCCTCGAAAACTGAGTAAACGTTTGACACGTATATGTTCTAGTTCCTTTGACATTGTTATTACCGAAGATCGTTTTGCAATCCCTTTCCAAAGTAGCTAGTTTTGTCACAGCTCCAGCAAGTCAACTCCGACTTTTCATCCGAAACAACTTTATTATAACCGCGATATATATGCGTACTCTTTATTGTTACTGGGGAACCTTTTATATTCCACAATATTACCATCAGCGATTAATCATTCTAAAAACACAATTTTCCTGAAACTACCTCGGTTTGATAACCGATGACCCAGATCAGTTAACTTTGAAAATGCTGACGAAGCAGCATGTTGTAGATGATCTTAATGGCCAAAAGTTTGATGATAAAGAAAGGAGTGTTAGGAACGCTCGATAGAAAATTTAGTACCGAAAAGCGGATTATGCCAAACTATGAAGAAAGCCGTGGACAAATCACAAAGAATAAGTTTGCCTTCAAAGAATCCAAATGATTCTGTGCCTGCTGAAATCGTTAGCAAACATCTTATTTCTCATTCTAAACCTTCACAGAGAAATCTTCTTCATCATCCATTGATATTAGAAATTCTAAGATATCCTCGTATGTTCTATTATAAATATCCTCCATATTTCTGGCGATATTTTCACAACTATTCTTATCTGAGATCATTTATCTCTCCGTAATATCTGCAACATAAAAGAAACTGTGTTAGTTTCTAAATTCTGAAACCTTCGAGTTTAAAATATGAATGTTTTGAAGTAGTGTTGGGAACTGAAGCATGGATTAGTATAATATAATGATACTTGATCAACGTCATTATATTACAGTAAGTCATGCTGAGTTTCTAATGAAGCATGATGATTCACAGTACCATCATCATGTGCCATTTACACGACTCTTACATTCTATCTAATCTCTAAACATATCAAGAGAATATTTTTCTGGATGACTCGGTCTTCTCCAGGGTATTCTGGTAATTTAACAAATCAAAATCGTTCTATTACCATTTTCTTCTTAGAGCATTAGCTATGTTCATTCTGAATTTCATATCTACGAATTCCGGACCATTACTCGCTTGACTCGAAGTCGGGAAGAGAAAACGAAAGCATGAAGCTCCGAAAAATAATGAAGAATATAAACTCCGATAATAACCCCGAAATTACAAACCATGTATATCGATGCAGATAGCAATATAGAGACACGGGAGAATTAGAAATACTATAAACACAAGAGTATAGTAGAAGTAAATAGATTCTTCTGGTGGTAGATGAAAAAGAAGAATGACAGATATAAAAGTTAGGAGTATATCAAGAATCAGGACTGGATGGAGCATATTGATGAATGCTTTAAAGTAAGAATCAAGGGAGAAAGAATAGAATGTGTGAGTCGTGGAAAATAAGGAAACGAAGGGGTGAATTTATAGTGAAATATCCGACAGAGCAATCGAAACAGATTATTGCATATAATCAAAGAAGATCCTGATTTCCTTAATCACCAAAGAACCAAATCTTATTACGTAAGATTCTCTTTAAATCCCTTAAATCCCGGAAATCAATCATAACTACGTCATCGGTTAAGACAAATATATTTTACTCATCTGACTCTTTTACGATAGTCTCATTTATATTCTTCGCATAATCGAATCTTTTTATCTACATTACTCAATGATGATAAAACTCCATTATCACCTTATATTTGTCATGAAAACCTTCTTATTGTTATCCATAACAACCTCTATCAAATTTCGGGGACGAAATTTCTTTAACGGGTAGGTACTGTAATGACCCGGAATTTTCTGACCAAATTATACTTATGAGATTAATATTTACATAAATTAAACCATACCAACATGATAAGCAATCCAAATTGTTGAGACTTGTGTTTTTGAAAAGAGTTTTACACAACGTTTGACCGTCCAATATGACCGATGATACCACGAACTATATAACATACGATAATTATACGTTTGTGTATATATATGTATTTATATATATTTAATATGATCTAAGGATGGTTTAACATCTCATTGTGTACTAATGACAATGAGTTATAAGTATATTTTGAAACTACTAACTTAAGTTTTCAAAACGATAACTATACGTAACATTCTTTGATATATATACTTATAATCTATAATGCTTATACATGTATCGTATATATAATGTATTTAATCACTTTTTAAGAACTTAAATACATAAAACAATATAAGTATATTCACAAAAGATAGCTATATTTTAATTCTCGTTCCGTTTCCTCAAGATTTATATACGTATATCTAGGGTATATGTACCCGTATCATACCCAGCTTCTATACGTATTTACTATTGGTATATACACATCAAATCAACATCCTAATCAACATTATTACTGCCCTAGATATGAGGTAACTAGGATTTTTCAAGTAGTATGAATTATTAGTAAGAAAACAAAATTAGGAATCCTTTTCTTTCTTTATAAACTAAAAACGTTTTTATAAATGAACACCATTTCTTCACTCCATTTTCTCATACCTACACCCTCATTTCTCTCTCAAAATACTCCAAACTTCATACTTGATCATATCCAAGCATTTTCCCCATCATTTAGCTTCAATTACAAGCCTTAAACACCATAAGAAAACTCTTTCAAGAACATATCAAAATAACCACCCATTTGAAGAAGTTTACTTCCAACCTTTTGATCTAACTCCACCACTCTTTGATTCCAAGATTATTTCTTATCTTTTGCAGTAACTTTATCCAAGTAACTTGAGGTAGTAACCTTGTTCATAATCTTATTCAATTCATATTCATATAGCTATCTTATTTTGTGGTATAAAATTTTAACAACAACAACATAGTTTGAATGATTTCAAACTTATTCGCAAACTAAATAGATCCTTCTAACTTGACTTCTAAAACACCTCAAGACCTGTAATATATCATAATGATATGCTAACCTAATAAGATATAACTTGGTTTTACAAAGAACATCTTAAAAACTGAATCTACGTCGTCGGAGTGCAACCGGGGGCTGTTTTGGGTTGGATAATTAAAAACCATCTTGAACTTTGAATTGGAAGTTCATGTTCTGGAAAAATGATATTTATTATGAATATGTTAACACATAAAAATTTCATGGTTTAACTCAAAGTGTAAGTATTTTTAGAAAAATGATCATTAAATGTTGTTTTTATGATGGAAAATGATCACTTTCATAAGTTTCACCAAAGTTTGACCTATAACCTATGATTTTAAATACAAACTAAGGTATTTTAAGTTCATATTCTTAAAATTTGACTCGATCCAAGGAAGTGGCAAGTTGAACCAACAAAAACGGAGTTGTAATGAAGAAACTACGACTAAAACAAGATTGGGTATCCGAACCTAGTTTAGCTACGAAAATATTTGGAGAAAAAGTAAATTAATCATATCTTTTCTAATTAATATGATATGTTATATATAATTACTTATGATTTGATTTTATATATTTTAGGACCACCCGTAAACAACACGAGAAGATTAATCATAAGACCTCATGATTGTACGCAACACGTCATTTGATAACACGGTACTTTATGTACGCAACACGTCATTTGACAACATGGTACCATGGGTCGAGATTAATTCTGATCAATACGAATACGATGGGGTCTTTATTTATTTTATTTAAGCAACTAATTGTGGACCACTAACATCGGACTGCTAACTACGGACTAAGAAAATATTAAAAGTATTAAAAGTATATATATATATGTAACGATTACTTAAAAAGAAAATATGTTGATATATTATATATCTGGTTAGGTTCGTGATATCTATCGGAGACCAAGTCGAATTAAATACCTTCAAGGCAAAAGTGAGTTTCATTTGCTCCCTTTTTAATTGCTTTTGCAATATATATTTTTGGGCTGAGAATACATGCGCTGCTTTTATAAATGTTTACAAAATAGACACAAGTACTTAAAAATATATTCTACGTTGAGTTGTACCACTGGCATATTTCCCTGTAGCTTGGTAACTACTATTTACATGGGTATTGTAAACGCGAATCCTGTTGATAGATCTATCGGGCCTGACAACCCCAACCGGACTGGACGACCAGTATTCAACGGTTGCACAGTACTTCGTTTTGGTGACTACACTTGGTACGGTGTAGTGAGATTTCATAATAAAGGGAATATGCGACGTTGATTAAATGTTAAGTATGGTTACCAAGTGCTCAACCACTTAGAATGCTTTAGATACACTTGCCAGTGTATTATGTTTATGATTATGAAATCTTGTGGTCTATTAACATATTGAAATGATTGTTATGATAAACCTATGAACTCATCAACCTTTTGGTTGATACTTTAAAGCATGTTTATTCACAAGTACGAATTAAGTCTTCCGCTGTGCATTTGCTCAATATAAGGACATTACTTGGAGCCGATCATCGCAATGGGACCAAATGTTGATGACTTCGTCCAGGTGGATTAGGACGGGTCCTTTCAACCGATTTCTAAAAGGAGTTTTTATAGTCATTATTGTAGTAGTGCTTGTTACTAAAAGCATGAAGCTGCACACACATGCATCATAGTAACTATTGGATCATTAAATTTATAACCACGTATCATACATGTACTTGTATAATGATTATTTATCACACATTTTTTAATTTATCTAGTTTAATAATATGCATACAATGAGTTACAACCAACTTAACTGTTAACTTAAATAAAGTGTTAACTTTAATTGAATGCTTACATAAATAGTAACATATAATACTTGAGTATCCTTGCAGACATTAACCTAATTTGTTTAGCATGTGGGATGACAATATGAAAGACACATTAAAAATTCGTAAACATACAAAGTATCAGCTCAACAGAGCATCAATTATACTACTATCCATGATTGATGGTATTCTTAAAATAGCTACAAATTTAAGTTCAATATCAGTATACCTTGAAAATCAACAGAACTCAAAACCAAGCTTGATGAAGCATCTACGTCTTTCGTGTTTGAAATTAAACGCTCATCTAAGATCATCGACAAAAAGTTTTGAAGAACATTAGGTTCAATATCCATGAAAATTTAGTAAAACAATATATTTAACAAAAACCAAAAAGCAATAGCTAAACATAACAGTAGTATTAACAGCTGCTAAATTTCTATCAATTTTTAACTTCACAACAATCATAAGTGATATCCAAATCATATTACTACCAATTAAAACAACTATAATAGTGTCACACCCCCAAATAGGGCCGGGGATATTTGTGACTAATTATATCAAATCAAGCAATTGTATAACGAGAACGACTCTATATGAGACGTTTTATATAATTTTTATTGAGTTTTGCAGCGGAAGATAAATAGTCATTACATTTTATTAAATGAACAAAGCATTAAATGTTTTTAAATGATATGATAAGTAATGTATGAAGACTCTAAGCATAGCAAGCAATCATCATCAAAGCAGCACATTGACGGCATCTAATTACATGAGAATAAACATGTTAAAAAGTGTCAACCAAAAGGTTGGTGAGTTCATAGGTTTATCATAAACAATGATTTTGATAATAATGATAGATCGCAAGATTTAGTTTAAAGTTGACTGATATAGAAATATCAATCTAAAAGTGTTGCTGTAGTTTGTAATATCGCGACTAAACAAAAGTTACCCCGTGACACCTTGTACTGTCAGTGTCGTTGAATCATTATTATGTAACCAAAGACCAGAGGTCAAATGATTAGAGACGTTACTCTCAATAGATCTATTCATAATAATTAAGTTTGCGTTATACCAAGCAATTAACGATATTACGGTGAGGATTTAGCATGAATCAAAGCATGACAGCATAATAATAATTGAGTACTTGTGTCTAAACGTAAAACATTTATAAAAGTAGCGCATGTATTCTCACCCCAAAAATATATATTGCAAAAGCAATTAAAAAAGGAGCTATGAAAACTCACGATACTGTATTTCGTAGCAAATATGCATTTGACGGCACTGAACAAGTAGAGAGTTGACTTCGTATTCACGAACCTATATCAATTATATATATTAACACATACAATCGTAATCGAACAAGTTTATATATATTATTTCAATTGTTATATATTTTTATATATATACTTTTTTATATATTCTATATATAAATATTTATTTGATAAAATAGTATTAAAAATGATAATGAATAAAGAGTTGTATTATTTTGTAATAATAATAATAATAATAATAATAATAATAATAATAATAATAATAATAATAATAATAATAATAATAATAATAATAATAATCATAATGATAATGGTAATATTAATAAAAATAATAATAATGATACTAAAAATAATGATGATATAAATGATGATAATGTTGGTAATAATGTTAATTTTAATAAAATGATATTTTTAAAATTGATAGATTTTTAGTAAAAAGATAATGATAATTTCTAATAATAATGATACTTTTAATAATAATACTAATTAATAATAATGATAATTTTGATAAAAACAATAATTTTAATTATAATGATAATAATACTAAAATAATTGTTTTAGTCATAATGGTACTACTAATATTAACCTTAATGATAATACTAATAATAATAATACTAATAATAATAATAATAATACTGATCATAATAGCAACTATAAAAATAATAATTTTACTGCTAATGATAATTATGAAAATAATTTTAATAATAATGATACCCATAATAGTAATAATAATAATAATAATAATAATAATAATAATAATAATAATAATAATAATAATAATAATAATAATAAATAAAATAAGATTACCTTTAAAAGAAGCTTTAAAAAATAAATGCCACAGCCCAGGCTCGAACCCTTGACCTTTCTTTACCCAAACACTACCCTAACCAACTGCTGTGCTCGATCATTTCTGTTTTATTTTACCACCTAAATCTATTTATCTTATATATCTGTTTCTTTTTCTTCCTCATTACTTAATCGACCAAAGGCAAGTTATAATCAAAATAACTAGTTCAAGTCTTGAACTATGATGTGAAATCGAAATACAAACAACCAGTTGTGATTGATTTGCATTAACAGAGAACAAAAAAAAATATAAATAGCAGCAGCAGCTCGCGAATGAAAGAAAAAAAAATGAAGAACACAAATTCGATTTTTAACATAGAGATGTTTTGAGACCGCAAAACCTTCATGAAATATCTTCCAAATCGTTCCAAGAAACTTTCTGGATAATCAATTTAACTTGAAACATAAAAACGAATTCGAATTTTATTGAAGAACAATCGGTTGACTTTTTAAAATTAAAGTTTGACACAAGAATTCGAACTCGATATAATGAATTGGAATTTGAAACTTTGCAGATAGTTTAAGTGAATGATTCCTAACAACTTTGCATTAATAGATTTTAAAAATCGATTCTTTTTGAGCTATTGATAATATGAACCCAGAACAGAGATATCGAGCTCGACATATATTTCTGTTTACTTTGTAATATAAAAACAGATGAAATTTATAATTGATAATATTAAGGAAATAATTGAATGGGTCTGTGTTTAATAACATGAATCAATTGGTTGATTTATGGCACAGATGGGTCGACAGAAACAAAATCGCGAGCAGTAGAAGAAGAAAAAAAATAATAAAAAGTCAACAAAGACAGGAAATAGAAAATGATGAAAAATTAAAACTGGATCGTGATGTTTAACAAATTTTGTAATCATATGATTAATTATATTCAGTATTATATTAATATTAATAATAATAATAATACTAATTAATAATAATAATATTAATAATAATAATAATAATAATAATAATATTGATAAAGCTACTAATAAAAATAAATAAATACTGTTAATATTAGTAATAATAATACAAATAATAATAATAATAATAATAATAATAATAATAATAATAATAATAATAATAATAATAATAGAAATAATAATATTTATAATAATAATATCAAAATTATACTAATAATGATAAGAATAATGATAAAAGTAATAAAAATAATGATAATAATAATTTTAAATAAAATGATTCCTTTTTAGCAATAATAATAATAATAATAATAATAATAATAATAATAATAATAATAATAATAATAATCATAATCATAATAATAACTATAATTAAAATTTCAATCATTTTATATATTTAAGCAAACGTTGTTTACTAAAAATTACTATTCGGTCAACGTTCATAATGTCGTATATAAATATATATAACAAACCTAGGGATATTTTAGTAAAATCTGAAGTCGAAAAGTGAGGGTTGTTATAAATAGACAGTAGCAGTACACTTATTGAAGTTAACAAATGGTAATCAATAAAGGACAAACCTATAAATTGATCAATAAATTTGAAACGACCCGTCCTAATCCACCTGGACGAAGTCATCAACATTTGGTCCCATTGCGATGATCGGCTCCAAGTAATGTCCTTATATTGAGCAAATGCACAGCGAAAGACTTAATTCGTACCTGAGAATAAACATGCTTTAAAGTGTCAACCAAAAGGTTGGTGAGTTCATAGGTTTATCATAACAATCATTTCAATATGTTAATAGACCACAAGATTTCTTAATCATAAACATAATACACTCGCAAGTGTATGCAAAGCATTCTAAGTGGTTGAGCACTTGGTAACCATACTTAACATTTAATCAACGTCGCATATTCCCTTTATTATGAAATCTCACTACACCGTACCAAGTGTAGTCACCAAAACGAAGTACTGTGCAACCGTTGAATACTGGTCGTCCAGTCCGGTTGGGGTTATCAGGCCCGATAGATCTATCAACAGGATTCGCGTTTACAATACCCATGTAAATAGTAGTTACCAAGCTACAGGGAAATATGCCAGTGGTACAACTCAACGTAGAATATATTTTTAAGTACTTGTGTCTATTTTGTAAACATGTATAAAAGCAGCGCATGTATTTTCAGCCCAAAAATATATATTGCAAAAGCAATTAAAAAGGGAGCAAATGAAACTCACTTTTGCCTTGAAGGTATTTAATTCGACTTGGTCTCCGATAGATATCACAAACCTAACCATATATATAATATATCAACATATTTTCTTTTTAAGTAATCGTTACATATATATATACTTTTAATACTTTTAATATTTTCTTAGTCCGTAGTTAGCAGTCCGATGTTAGTGGTCCACAATTAGTTGCTTAAATAAAATAAATAAAGACCCCATCGTATTCGTATTGATCAGAATTAATCTTGACCCATGGTACCATGTTGTCAAATGACGTGTTGCGTACATAAAGTACCGTGTTGTCAAATGACGTGTTGCGTACAATCATGAGGTCTTATGATTAATCTTCTCGTGTTGTTTACGGGTGGTTCTGAAATATATAAAATCAAATCATAAGTAATTATATATAAAATATCATATTAATTAGAAAAGATATGATTAATTTACTTTTTCTCCAAATATTTTCGTAGCTAAACTAGCTTCGGATACCCAATCTTGTTTTAGTCGTAGTTTCTTCATTACAACTCCGTTTTTGTTGGTTCAACTTGCCACTTCCTTGGATCGAGTCAAATTTTAAGAATATGAACTGAAAATACCTTAGTTTTTATTCGAAATCATAGGTTATAGGTCAAACTTTGGTAAAACTTATGAAAATGATCATTTTCCATCATAAAAACAACATTTAATGATCATTTTTCTAAAAATACTTACACTTTGAGTTAAACCATGAAATTTTTATGTGTTAACATATTCATAAGAAATATCATTTTTCCAGAACATGAACTTCCAATTCAAAGTTCAAGATGGTTTTTAATTCTCCAACCCAAAACAGCCCCCGGTTGCACTCCAACGACGTAGATTCAGTTTTTAAGATGTTCTTTGTAAAACCAAGTTATATCTTGTTAGGTTAGCATATCATTATGATATATTACAGGTCTTGAAGTGTTTTAAAAGTCAAGTTAGAAGGATCTATTTAGTTTGCGAACAAGTTTGAAATCATTCAAACTACGTTCTTGTTGTTAAAATTTTATACCACAAAATAAGATAGCTATATGAATATGAATTGAATAAGATTATGAACAAGGTTACTACCTCAAGTTACTTGAACAAAGTTACTGCAAAAAATAATAAATAATCTTGGAATCAAAGAGTGGTGGAGTTAGATCAAAAGGTTGGAAGTAAACTTCTTCAAATGGGTGGTTATTTTGATATGTTCTTGAAAGAGTTTTCTTATGGTGTTTAAGGCTTGTAATTGAAGCTAAATGATGGGGAAAATGCTTGGGGATGATCAAGTATGAAGTTAGGAGTATTTTGAGAGAGAAATGAGGGTGTAGGTATGAGAAAATGGAGTGAAGAAATGGTGTTCATTTATAAAAACGTTTTTAGTTTATAAAGAAAGAAAAGGATTCCTAATTTTGTTTACTTACTAATAATTCATACTTGATAACGCTAAAAACGAACATATATTTCATAGCATTATTCCTCAAGAAAGACAAGCTTTTAGTTGCAATTGTTCTATTTACAAGTGATATTCGTTTAAATAATAAAAGGTGAAGACAAAAGACAGATTCGACAAATTGAAGACGCAAACGACCAAAAAGCTTAAAAGTACAAAATACAATCCAAGTGGTTCAATTTATTGATGAGAAACATCTCAAAATGACAAGAGTACAAGTTACAAAAGGCAAAGTACAAGATATTAAATTGTACGCAAGGACGTTCGAAAATCCGGAACCGGGACCAGAGTCAACTCTCAACGCTCGACGCAACGGACTAAAAATTACAAGTCAACTATGCACATAAATATAATATAATATTTAAATAATTCATAAAAATTATTTATATATTATATTTATATTTAAATCCGTCGGCAAACAAAGAGCCAAGGTTAGGTGAGCTGTAAAAACGAACTCCGCGACTTGCGAAGTTCGAAGACCAAAAGAACCGCGAGTCACGGAGATTACCTGGACGAAAATTCCTATAAAAGGCAACGCATTTGGACGAAAAAATCAGATCAAAAAATCAATCTCTCTCTATATATGTATACGTAAATATTTATATTTATATTTTAATTTTAATTTTAATTTTAAATCCTAATAATAAAGGTATGTTAGCGAATGTTGTAAGGGTGTAAGTCGAAATTCTGTCCGTGTAACGCTACGCTATTTTTAATCATTGTAAGTTATGTTTATATTATTTTCATTAATGTCTCGTAGCTAAGTTATTATTATGCTTATTTAATACCGAAGTAATCATGATGTTGGGCTAATTACTAAAATTGGGTAATTGGGCTTTGTACCATAATTGGGGTTTGGATAAAAGAACGACACTTGTGGAAATTAGACTATGGGCTATTAATGGGTTTTATATTAACTAAACAATACCTTGTTAATTTAATATACAAACTTATAATTTGACGTATTTATATATAACCACATACGCTTGACTGGGTACGGTGGGCGGGATATCTATAAATACCAATAATTATTCATTTTACCGGACACGGAACTGGATTAATAGTTAATAGACTTGTTGAAACAGGGGTGAATTACATTCAAGGGTAATTGGTATAATTATTAACAAAGTAGTAAAACCTTGGTTTACACGCAGTCGATAACCTGGTGTATTTATTAAACAAAGTATTAAAACCTTGTTACAATTCGAATCCCCAATTAGTTGGAATATTTGACTTTGGGAATAAGAATAATTTGACGAAGGCTTTCGCTCTTTATATTTATGACTGATGGACTATTATGGATAAATTCGTATGGACATATTAAATAATCCAGGACAAAGAACAATTAACCCATGGGCATAAAACTAAAATCAACACGTCAAACATCATGATTACGGAAGTTTAAATAAGCATAATTCTTTTATTTCATATTTAATTTCCTTTATTTTATATTTAATTGCACTTCTAATTATCACATTTTTATTTATTGTTATTGTATTTAATTGCAATTTTAATTATCGAACTTTTTAATTATCGCAAGTTTATTTTATCGCACTTTTATTATTCGCAATTTCATTATCGTTATTTACTTTACGCTTTAAATTAAGTCTTTTATTTATTTAATATTTTACATTTGGTTTTAACTGCGACTAAAGTTTTAAAATCGACAAACCGGTCATTAAACGGTAAAAACCCCCCTTTATAATAATAATATTACTTATATATATATTTGTATTTTTATAAATTAAACTAATATAGCGTTAAGCTTTGATTAAAAGATTTTCCCTGTGGAACGAACCGAACTTACTAAAAACTACACTACTGTACGATTAGGTATACTGCCTATAAGTGTTGTAGCAAGGTTTAAGTATATCCATTCTCTAAATAAATAAATATCTTGTGTAAAATTGTATCGTATTTAATAGTATTTCCTTGTAAAATTTAATAGTATTTTATACCCCTTAGCTTTGACATCTAGTATTTTTGGAGCCGCTGCCGGGGACCATCTAGCTTAAAAGCCGGAAGCGCAATGCTAATAAATATATATAAAAAAAATTATTTTTAGTTTACTTTTATAAAAAGACGCTTTTTTAAAAATACATTTTAAATATTCGAAAACATAAAAAGAAAAACAAAAATATAAATATTTTTAAGAGTTTGTTAAATATTTAAGTTTTATAAAGTTTCTTTATTTCTATTTTATTAAAATATAAGTTTTATTTAAATATTTTGTGTTTATTTAAAACATAAAATTAAAAAACTGAATATATATATATATATATATATATATATATATATATAGTTTGAAGATTTTTATTTATAAAATTATAAAGTATTTCTATTTTTATTTTAGTTTTTAAATATAAGTTTTTATTATATAAATATTTTTATTTAAACAGAAAATATAAAACAGAAATTTAAAAAAAAAACTGAAACGAACGATTTTTGTCCTGCACCTGATCTGAAATTTGAAACCCCGCGACTTGCGGAGTTTTCCAGCTTCGAGAACCGCGACTCGCGGAGTTCTCTCTGACACGTGACCAGAAACCCTAATCTGCATCATTACATAATTATTATTATTATTATTAATAATTAAAAACCCTAATTAGGTTTTAATTTTTAATTAATTAAGTTTAGTTTATTTATTTAATTTGTATATTTAGTTTAATTAATTTAAATAAATTATAAAATTAACACTTTTATAAAATAAATAATATAAAAATAATATTTTTATAAAAATTGTACTTTTTACAACTTTTAGTATATTTTTATATTTTGTCCCTTTTTAATTGTTTTAGCGTAATTTTTGTATTTTTCGCTCATTTTTAGTTTTAAGTTATAGTTTTTGCCGTAGTTATTTTTATTACTAGATTTTTAGGCTTTGCCGTAAAATCCCTTAAGTGTTTTTTTCTTCTTTAGACTAAGATTAAAGTGCTTTAGAATTTTGCGACGTCTTTTTAAGTTTTAGTACCTTTTTAAGTTATTTCCATTTGGGATATAGTTTTACTTGTAAGCTTTAATATTTTTAGACACCTTTTACCTATGTATCAATTATCATTCCAATTAGTAATCTCAATTTGCGATTATAATTTTAAGTTAGTGGTAGTAAGAAGGTTGGGTTAGGCAAGTGTTTTAAAGTTTTATAAGTCACTCTTTTTATTTCTTATTTTTCGACGCCTTTTATTTTTCGACCTTTTTCGACGCGCTCTTTTTCTTTCTTATTTCTCGTCATTCTAGTTTTTAGGACTTAGAATTTTTTCTACTTCTTATCTATACTTCTTAAAATTACGAAAATTTATTTTAAGTGGTTAAATTGATAGACATCAAAATTTTCTGGTTCGTAGTAATAGTTGGATTTGTACGTGGACCGGGTTATTGGAGCCAAACAGTCCTCAATTATATTGAGACCAAACGAATCCTGCCCCTCTGCTGCATCTTTTGGCTATTCGAAACGTGGGTAAAATCAGAAAAGTCTATTAATTGGATAACTTATATAATTTTTCTTTCCTTTTAAAAACTAATAGGATATTCAGTGAATGCACCGAGCAAGACGTTCACCACCTTTTGTACGTTCACCACCTGTAACTAGATCAAGACATCTAGCTAATATTACCGCCGTTGATTGTTCTTTAGAATCGTCATCCAGTCGACCAAGTACTCCAATTCAAATTTCCGATAATCCATTTTTGAACCCGACCTCACAATTGAGAATCCGGAGAATATTCAGGGACGATTCATAGATCCTGAACCATTAAATTTTCCTCCGGAACCACCAATCAATCAAACAGAGATTGTTGAGGAACGAACCATTAAATCAGAATCCTCTAGTGATTCAGATTCAACAAATTCAATCATGGAAAATCTGGAACCTTTAAGTATGGAAGACCGAATGAGAGCTAAACGTACTGGCCAAGGTCACGCAATTACTCATCCAGACATTAATGCGCCAGATTATGAAATCAAAGGACAAATTCTACACATGGTGACTAATCAATGCCAATTTAGTGGTGCGCCGAAGGAAGATCCAAATGAACATCTTCGTACCTTTAATAGGATCTGCACTCTATTTAAAATCTGAGAAATGGAGGATGAACAGATATATCTCATGTTATTTCCCTGGACTTTAAAGGGAGAAGCCAAAGATTGGTTGGAATCGTTACCTGAAGGGGCGATTGATACATGGGACGTTTTAGTTGAAAAATTTCTTAAACAATTCTTTCCGGCATCTAAAGCCGTAAGACTTCAAGGAGAAATTGTTACGTTCACACAGAAACCAAACGAAACTCTATATGAGGTGTGGACAAGATTTGGAAAGTTATTAAGAGGATGTCCATAACATGGTTTAGACACTTGTCAAATAGTACAAATATTCTACCAAGGATGCGACATCACTACAAGGAAAGACATCGATATAGCAGCTGGTGGTTCCATTATGAAGAAAACCGAAACTGATGCTTACAAAATTATTGATAACACTGCTTCCCACTCACATGAGTGGCACCAAGAAAAAGATATCGTTAGATCATCTAAAGCAGCTAGAGCCGATTCTAGCCATGACTTAGATTCCATTTTCGCAAAGATAGATGCTGTCGAGAGACGAATGGAAAAGATGACTAAGGATATTCACTCAATACGAATTAGTTGTGAGCAGTGTGGAGGACCACATTTGACAAAAGATTGTCTCAGTATTGAATTAACAATGGAACAAAGAGAGAATATTTCATACATAAACCAAAGGCCTGGAAATAATTATCAGAATAATTATCAACCGCCAAGACCGATCTACAATCAAAACCAGAATTATAATCGAAATATTCCATACAACAACCAACAAGGTCCTAGCAATCAACAAGTATCTAACAATACTTACAACCAGCAAAGACCTAATTTTCAAAACAAACCACCACAAACCGATGATAAAAAGCCGAATTTAGAAGATATGATGACGAAGCTAGTTGAAACTCAAACGCAGTTTTTCACATCTCAAAAACAAACAAATGAACAAAATGCTCAAGCATTTAGAAATCAACAAGCTTCTATTCAAAACTTGGAACAAGAAGTAAGTAACCTAGCAAGGTTAATAGGTGAAAGAAAACCGGGAAGTTTACCTAGTGATACAAATGCTAACCCCCGGAATGAAACAGCTAAAGCCATTACCACAAGAAGTGGTACAACACTTAAACCACCTGAAATACCTGTAACTTCTGATGAAGCTATTCCTACTCCACAAGAACCACAACCTGATCAAGATAAGGAAAAAGAACCGGTAGTTGAAAAGGTTAATGAAGATAACATAGTTAAGGCTAAACCTTATGTTAAACCATACCAACCACCACTTCCTTACCCGAGTAAAATGAAAAAAGAGAAACTTGAAGCCGAGCAATCCAAATTCTTGGATATGTTTAAACAAATAAATGTCAATCTTCCTTTCATTGATGTGATTTCAGGAATGCCTAGATATGCTAAATTCTTGAAAGATCTGATCACGAATAGAAAGAAAATGGAAGAACTCTCGGCTGTTACTATGAATGCTAATTGTTCAGCAGTGCTGTTGAATAAGATACCAGAAAAACTATCTGATCCAGGAAGTTTCACAATTCCATGTTTTCTGGGTAGTCTTAGTTCAATAGAAGCATTGGCAGACTTAGGTGCTAGTATAAATTTAATGCCGTTTTCACTATACACTAAACTAGACCTTGGAGAATTGAAACCAACAAGAATAAGCATACAACT